>NC_136527.1:105224784-105362284 GCF_053919585.1 Euprymna scolopes | reverse complement strand
TATATAACCTAGTCCTCATCAAATATACAGAGAAAGAATTATATTTATCACCTTCTTTCCATTCGTTTCATTATTTTCTTTTGTAACGGGATTAGGATTTATTTAACCTATTCCTCTACAAGTATATAGAGAAAGAATTGTATTTATCCCCTTAATCCGTGGATTTTCAATAATGACTCATATCATCAGAGGAAAGGAAATGCAATTAACAAAAATGTTCAACTATGGATAAACATATTTTTTGCTCATCAACACATATATTGAAAAAGTTATTTGAAAAGTATATTTCATTGAACATTGAAATAGGTTTAATTATTTCCGGGAAATTTCTGCCAGGTCGGACAAATAATAATCCAAGTGGAAAATTGGGGAAAATACAGTAATCCGTAACATTTGAAACAAACTCCAAATTGGAGGTAAGATCCAGAATGCATGAATATCCCGTAAAATGGGAGAACATTTCAATAAATCTATAATATGTCACTTGTATAAGGCGACTGCTAAATCAAGAAACATGTTTGTTTAGCCTATTCTAAAGATTGCAACATCCGGTATCTTATGAAATTTTGTTTTTTAAAGATGATTTTTTAAATTTAAGGGTCGTCTTAAACGCCGAAATATACTGTATATATATATATATATATATATATATGTACTCGGGGTTTCTTTATTCAAAAGTAATGGACTAGTGAATTCAACGAGGTTGTTAGATAGTGCTCAATAAAAAGAGCTGATAATACTTGTTTATTGTTATATAAACATGTTTACATCCCGCTGCTACAAGCAGCCACTTGTTTCAATCAAAAAACAGATATCATCAGGCAGCGACTTGACTGAAACAAGTGGCTGTTTGTAGCAGCGGGATGTAAACATGTTTATATAACAATAAACAAGTATATATATATATATACATATATATATATATATATATATATATATATATATATATATATACAGTGTTTCCTTTTCAGATTAAATATGTTTTTAACTCATTTCAAAGTATTTTTTAACATGTTTTATTAACTGTTTGCTCGTATATATATATATATATATATATATATATATATATATATATATATATATATATATATAGAAAGAGAGAGAGAGAGAGAGAAAGAGAGAAAATTAATGACAAAAAGGTTATATTTCAAAATTCATGATGTTGACCATCTTATAATTTATTCCTTTAATTCAATAGACTTACACAATTCTATGTCAACTGCATTAAAGAAAGAAATTATAAGCTGGTAAACGTCGTGAATTTTCGAATATAACTCTTTGTCTTATATTCTTTAATTGCTCTGTAATTACATTGAGCTTCTTAAATAAGGATTGATATATAATAAGAAAATATATTTCTACAGAAATATATATACATCAATATATATATACATTAAAAAAAATAAATAATAATAATAATAATAAGTATTATTATTATTATTATTATTATTATTATTATTATTATTATTATTATTATTATTATTAGATTACTCTGACAGACGTTAAAAAACATTTAAAAACTAAATGTTTAAAATTCAATAGGATTTCTAGCGGTTCATGGTAGCCGAATGGATTTGGTCGTTGCTAATGAAGTCACCGGTTTCGAATCTATCGACTGGTGTTAATCGTGACACCCTGCACTGATGATTGCCAAAAGGATGAAACACTAGTGTCTGTAGGTATTTAATAATTATTATAGTAAAATAATTATATATATATATATATATATATATATATATATACTAGCATATATATATATATACTAGCATATATATATACTAGCATATATATATATATATATATATATATATATATACTATATATATATATACTAGCATGGGTGCACGGCGTTGCCCGGGTGTTTTGAGGTGTGTGTTGAGCAAAACCCAAAAACTGGTAGTAGAAAAGCAGGCTCGAACCCGTAACGTGAAGGAGGAAAAGAACGAGAAAAAACGTGACGTCTTTGCTGTTAAGACCACCGCCGCCAAACCGGAAGTGAGGTAGGTCTAAATTAAGGCTAGGCAATCGAAAAGAGGGGATGGCTTTCGAAAATGTCGGAGCAAAAAGCGGCCCCGCCCTGTAGAAAAGTGCCCAGTTAAAGGTGTAGAGATTAATGTTTTTGGCCAATTATTCGGTATTTTTTGCCTGAAAGGTCGAGCCTAAAAACGATACTGATCTAGTGAAAATCTGTCGCCTCGGTCGAAAGTTTTAGGCAGACATGCAAACATACATACATAGATTTATATATTGGTAGCTCCAATTTTCGAGCCAAACCGATTAAAAATTTTGCCCTATCTCTGAATACCCTTTATGTAAAATTTCATATGTTTAGACCAGAAATTGTCTGAGTAATTGGACCCCTATTATGACCCCTTAAAATTTATTGTTTTGGACTCAAATCAAGTTATTAAGTTAGATCCATGCCCAAGGAACCTATATCTAAAATTTCAAGTGTTTAGACCCAAAATTGTCGGAGGAGTTTGGTAGAGTTCTCAAACGTTAAATACTTGAACTTTGACCCCTTAACAAGCAAATCTCTAGCCGAAAATGGGTTACAAAGATTTTCCCAAATCTCACTACCACGGATATCAAATTTCGAGTAGACTTAAAATTGACAGAGTTATTGCGTAGGGAAATGTACACAGACAGACAGACACTTTTACTTTTATATATACACTAGCATGGATGCCCGGCGTTGCCCGGGTATTTGGAGGTGTATGTTGAGCCAAAAAAAAAAAAGCGGTCAATTTTTTTAACTTTGAATCCTATTATGCACCCTTAAAATTTATTGTTTTGGACTCAAATCAAGTTATTATCCATGTCCAAGGAACCTATACCTAAAATTTCCAGTGTTTAGACCCAAAATTGTCGGAGGAGTTCTCAAAGGTCAATTCGTTGAACTTTGACCCTTTAACAGCCAAATTTCTGGCCAAAAACCGATCACATAGATTTTCCCAAATCTCAGTACCCTGTATATCAAATTTCGAGTCTGTAGGCTGAAAATTGACAGAGTTATTGCATAGGGAAATGTACACAGACACACACACACACACACAGATACACAGATACACAAACACGTTCACTTTTATAGATATACTAGCATGAGTGCCCGGCGTTGCACGGGTGTTTGGAGGTGTATGCTGAGCAACAAAAAAAAAACGGTCAATTTTTTTAACTTCAAAAATTCCCGGAGGAACTGTATGTCGATGACTACAAAAATATATATATATATATATATATATATATATATATATATATATATATATATATATATATACTAGCATGGTTGCCCGGCGTTGCCAGGGTATTTGGAGGTGTATGTTGAGCAAAAAAAAAAAAAAGTGGTCAGTTTATTTTAATTTGACTCCTATTATGACCCCTTAAAATTTATTATTTTAGGCTCAAATTAAGTTATTAAGTTAGATCCATGTCCAAGGAACCTTTTTCTAAAATTTCAAGTGTTTAGACCCAAAATTGTCGGAGGAGTTTGGTAGAGTTCTCAAAGGTCAAATCGTTGAACTTTTACCCCTTAATCGCCAAATGTCTGGCCAAAAACCGATTACAAAGATTTTACCAAATCTCAGTACGCTACATATCAAATTTCAAGTCTGTAGACTAAAAATTGACAGAGTTATTGCATAGGGAAATGTAGACACACAGACACGTTCACTTTTATAGATACAGAAATTTAAAAAAATAATTAGATCTAAGAGACGTTAAACAACATTTAAAAATAAATGTTTAAAATTCAACAGCATTTCTCGCGGTTCATGGTAGCCGAATGGATTTGGTCGTTGTTAATAAAACTGGTCAAAGGGAAAATTATTCCCAAACTCGCATTTAGGTAAAAATGGGCTTCCATATAAATAATTGAATTCATTCAATAAGTAATAAAATAAAATAAAAACAACATGTACGTAAAAATGCGATAAACTAGTAGTCCTGATAGCTCAGTGGGAGAGGCTTCTTATCACGGGGTCCCGATTTTGAATCTCACTAGATTCAGCCACTCAGTGTCAGTGGATAATTATATTTTTAAAATAATATATATATATATATATATATATATATATATATATATATATATATATATTCTTTGAAGTTTTTAACCTTTAAAACTATACAAAAAATATTTTTTATCATTCGTTAGAAAACCATCTAGTCAGTAAGTCATTTAATCACCTGCAATCACTGCATCAACTCGCTCTCGAATTTACTATAATACCAATAATTTATTTTTCAAGGGATCATCAGTTGCTTACCATGAAACATTGTTTCGGGGATATATATATATATATATATATATATATATATATATATATATATATATATATATATATATATATATATATATATATATATATATATATATAAAGGTTATGAGGGTTTTTTGGAGCACGAAAAACGATGTTACTTTTTGTATTTAATATTTTTATTGATATTTTTTTATATTTCAAGCGGGCCTCCGCTCTTGGTCACAAAAAAGTATCGAAATGAGAAAATATAAAAAATAGCAATAAATATATTAAATACAAAAAGCAGCATCGTTTTCCATGCTTCAAAAACCCTCATAACCTTTAAATCACTATCCTTGAAGCATGGGTCGACTTTTAACATTATATATTTAAAACTAACAATAACAATAGAAAACAAACAAATAAATAAATTAAACAAACATGAATATACATAAACGATCATATATATATATATATATATATATATATATATATATATATATATATATATATATATATACACACACCTATACTCACACATAAATATATATTGTATATTTGTGTGTGTATAGGTGTATTGGGGTGGAGAGGGCTCCCGTAAGCCGTTGTAAAAGCAACCTTTCTAGGAGAAGCAAATCTCTGATTTAAAAACCATAAAGCGGAAGACCATTACCCGCATTAAGCTGGTCTGCAGTTTAATTTTTTTCTGGCTATCTTGCTCTTGCTTGTTGCTGGATCTCAACATTTTGAACCGAGAGAGAGAGAGACTTAGCTGTCGTACAAAACTAAGACTCTGTAACATCATCTTTGTATAGATACTCCCTCAGGCATTTGGGCTCATGGATTTCAAATGTCTGAGGGAGTGGCACTCGTCTGACAAGACATTGCAATCATCATATATATATATATATATATATATATATATATATATATATATATGTATGTATATATATGTGTGCATGTATGTGTGTACACATAGGTATATTTATTTATATATATATAAAAAAAAGGAAGGAAAAGATCTACCTTAAACCACTAACCTAGTTCTAAAACAGATCCTTTGTTCGATAAAATGCATGCCCATTGGCTGATAGAAAGGGGCGCGGTGGATACTAGAAAGCTGATTGGCTAACTAGAAATCCTCAACATATATAAAACCAAGAAGCAACCACAGAATTCGCGCATAAGCCTGACGAATCCTATAGTGGATGAAACGCAGAATATTCAGTGTAGCTTAATCGCCATATATATTTTATAAATTACTATATATATATATATATATATATATATATATATATATATATATATATATATATATATATATGGTTGGTCACGTTCAATGCCGCCAAGACTAAACTAGTTTCATTCAATAATTACAAGAAACCCTCTCTACCACCTATAGCAATGGCCAACGACTCTTTATCTGAGAGTACATCTTTCAAACTGCTTGGCCTAACGTTCACAATAAACATGAGTTGGAACAATTACATTGAAGGCATTGCCAGGGCCGCTACAAGAAAGGTGGGCTCTCTCTACTCTCTCGTACTACTAACACCCGAAAGTATCCTGTACCTCTATAAGGCCACCATTCGCCCATGTATGGAGTATTGCTGTCACATTTGGGCTGGTGCATCTGCTACTAGTCTCTCGCTCCTTGACAAGGTTCAAAAGAGAGTCGCAAACCTAATAGGCCCTGAACTGGCATCTAAGCTTCAGTCTCTATCCCATCGACGAAATGTTGCATCCCTCTGCCTGTTCTACAAGTATTTTAGTGGTGAATGCTCTGACGAAGCACTTGTGCCCCCATGACGTGAGCACCCTCGACAAACCCGACAGGCTGCTAAATCCCACTCCCACACTGTAGAGATCCCTAGATGTAAAAGATCTTTCTACTCCAATAGTTTCTTCCCTAGAACCACTAGACTTTGGAATTCCATTCCAGGTCCCTGCTTCCCCAACAGTACTGACGTGCAGAAGTTCAAGTGTAACGTGAACCGACATCTTGCTGCCCAAATCCCTATATAGTACCCCAGTAGTTTTGCCCCTGATAGTAGCCCCCTATACCAAAGTGGCAATTTGCCTTGTTTGAAAATGTAAAATATTTTTTTTCAATCCCCCCCCTCTTTGGGTAGGGCACTGTCGTAAATAATCTCACCCGCTAATTAATTGGCTGAAAATGCGAAGGTCGTTGTTTGTTTGTTTGTTTACGAACAGGCGATTTGAGCACTATAAAAGTGGTGGCGGGTGTCTATTTAAATAGACATTCCGACGAGTTATTGTGGGCGTCGATTCCACGGTCGAGTGGGAGAACTGCCAACTGTCAATACGACGGTTCAAGGTTCAATCCTTGACTTGGGAGAGATGGTAGTCTCGCGTCATTGATGAGTTGTGATACGACGAAACAGGACTGTATGTCGATGACTACACACACACACACACACACATATATATATATATATATATATATATATGTATATATATATATGCACACCGTGTATTTCAACGTATAAGACGACCCTTAAACTTAAAATATCATCTTTAAAAACCAATGTATATATTTGTTTGTTTTTTTGTAAATTATCGCTTATCAAGGCTTGAAAGCCACTCGGGGATAAGGGTTAATGTATGCAAGGTGGTAGCGTTTTGTAATCGTTACTTATAAACTGTTTTAGAATTATTTCATCTATAAATACATAATAGTTTTATTTTTCATAAGATAACATAAAAATGGTGCAATTACTTTTAATCGCCCTGGGACGAACATTCTTCCAGAACGTTTATAAATATTTATTAACTCAACAGAGTTCTTTTCTTCGACAAATAAAGAGAAGAGCTAATCAAAGATGGCGACCACAATACAAGGAATGTCTTTATGATCGTACCTGTCCCGTCGTCGCCGTTTAAAAAACGACACTTTATGTAGGTCAATGCGATTTATGGTGGATGAATCTTTTGAATTCGTGTAGATTCCAAATTAGTCCTTATCGACGGTCGTCAAGATAACAGTTGGACTTTAAATTTGATGTATAACGTTATAAGTTTTCAAACAAATTTAGGTACTTATCGAGTTTATGGCCTAATCTCCGCCAACATTGCATCGGCAGATTACGTAAGCAGCCGGGAGATGCCGGAGCGATTATCCAATCAGCTGTCCAAAGTAACGTTTCAACGAACGCGTTAAATCCATTAAATTAAGAAGCATTTTAGAAACCAAAAATAACTTTTATTAAACTATAATTTTATTAAACTATACCTTCAAACACCCGGGCAACGCCGGACACCCAGGCTAGTCTAATATATAAAAGGCAAAGTTTGTGTGTGTGTGTGTGTGTGTGTGTGTGTGTGTGTGTGTGTGTGTGTGTGTGTGTGTGTCGCAAAAAATTTTCGACAGAAGCGGTGGAATCTGACGAAACTAGCATCGTTTTCAAGCACGATCCTTCGGACGCCAAATATCGAAAAATTGGCCCAAAACATTAATTCCTTTACCCTAAACTCGGCTGTTTTGTACAAGGAGGGATTTATTTTTGCGTCGCCATTTTGGCAGGTCATCGTCTTCTTTTTTGATTGACTATGCTTAATTTCAACGCTATCAACTTCCGATCGGGCCATGGAGATATCGGCTAAGACGTCACGTTTTTTTTTTTTACCTTTTTTTCTCCTTCGCGTTACGGGTTCAAGCCTGCCTGCCTGCCTGCCTGCCTGCCTACTACCGCTTTTTTAACACCTCTGCATACTGTTGTTTTGATTCCTGCCCCCTTCTACTACCACATTTTTCGGGGTTCGTTGTTACACAAACTACACACGCCCGGGCACCCCCGCTACTGTTGTTTTGACCCCCCTAAACACCCAGTAATCGAAAGAATAACATTCAACAATCGTTCTTTATATATCTGATGAGTCGTAGACGGCGAAACACGTGTCAATGGATAATTATATTTTAAAAATAATATAGGCCGCTCCCCATTTAGGGGGTACCAAACTGTTCAAAGGAAAAATTATTCCCAACTCGCATTTACGTAAAAATGCACTTTCGTATAAATAATTGAATTCGTTCAAAGAGTATCGCTAACAAAAAAATAAAACATCTCTCTCTCTCTCTCTCTCTCTCTCTCTCTCTCTCTCTCTCTCTCATATATATATATATATATATATATATATATATATATATATATATATATATATATATATATATATGGGCTTGTATTACTGTAGACATAGATTCGAAAAAGTTGTCAAAAAACAAATATATAACAAATAAATGTTATCAAAGGCAAGATAAGTTACTTTTCTACCTAACTGGATATATTTTTTGTGTTTTTATTCAGTGTAACATGTTTATTCAGCTCGAAAAACATGCAGTGTTTACCGATGTATTGGAAAATTCAAAATGGCGGCCGACTCTCTCTCGGAGAGGGGAAGTTTGGGAAAAGGTATTATAAATAATAAACTAGACAAAATAGTTAGAAATTCGTTCAATATATGTTACCGTGACATAAGTTGACATATATTCGGTTGTTTTTTAATAGTATTTTGTCTAATTTATTATTTATAACATCTTTTCCCAAACTTACCGTGTTAAACAGACAGTCGGGCGCCATCTTGAATTTTCCAATTTGGTGTACCATTTTTTTTTACATAAGTCCAACTCGCCGTTTACATTTGAAATGTCGACTTTTATAGGTTTTCGGGTATGCATACAACGAATAAACACCCCAACCTCGCCTTCTTAAGAACGGCTTTCGGAATAGACACCTCCAACCTCTCCATGTTAAGAACAGCTTTCTGAATAGACACCTCCAACCTTGTCAGCATACCCAAAAATCTATAAAAATTAACATGTCGAATGTGAACGATGTGTTGGACGTAATGCGAAAATGTACCGAATTTAAAAAGGGAACGAAATTTAAATTTCCGTTTCATTTTTACAACAACCCTAAAGCAGAGCATACTCGGCAAGTTTTACCAAAAAATCATTTTATTTTCAGTTATTCTGAACTGGGACCTAACAATTTAATAAACAAAATTGTAAAACTTGAATTTAACGTGTATGTACTATTAAAGAAAAAAACACATGTCCCAGTTTAGGCGGCCTAATAGTTTTATGGCACACATACGCACACACCCAGACACACACACACGAACGCACCCGCAGACACACACGTACACAAACGCAGAAGCACACAGGCAAACAACAACAAAAAAAAAACACGCACGCACACAGGTATGTATGTGCATGTGATTATTTATGTGTGGAAGTACAAATATGTTTGCACAAGTTTATGCGGCCTATTAGTTCAAGGGCACACATACATGCGCAAACAAAACAAGTAAACAAAAACAAACACACGCGGGTGTATGTGTAAACACAAGCACACACGTGCAGAAGTTTATGCGGCCGATTTGTTTAATAACAGCACACACACAAACAGCAACATTTTTTTAATATGTAAATACGTGTGTGATACGCTGTCGGTGTGTTTAATGCGATAAGAAATAAGCCAGAAGGTTTCTCTTCCGTATAAGCTATATTGAAATACAACTGAGCGTTCGATTTTGAGGCTGATACCGTTAATCAGTGAATACGTATAGGAAGACATCATTATTTTGTAGATGAAAAGTAATAAGAGTGTGCGATGTGTATGAATTCAGTAGCCAGTTAATGACGGTGTAGACACAGAAAAGTAGAAAAAAATATAAACTCACGCGGTGAAGAATGTGGTCGTAAGAAGACTTGTGGAATAAGGGGTATAATTGGAACTATTTCCTCTGTAGGTTATGACGATGATGAATGCGCCGCTTCTAGGAATAAATGTAAGTTTTAATATTACGAATTAATGTGTCTGTAATGTCGTTCTATAATTAAATAAAGGAATGGTTAAAAGGAATGGTCTACTTGTGTTGCATATCTGTTACCCTGCATAACCTCTTGTTCAGCTCCCCCTCACCTAACTGAAACTCTTTAAAAACATTGTGACAGTACAATAAAAAAAATAAGCTTAAACCAGGCCTAAGGACAAACAAATCCAACTCACCTCCTCCCTTGAGGCTTGCATTCACTAACATCCGTGGGCTTAGAACTAATTTAGCTGATGTTGAAGCATTTCTCTTAACAAATACCCCGGATATCTTAGCATTAAGCGAGACTAACCTACACTCCTCCATCCCCTCTAACTACTTTAACATGTCTGGCTATCTCCCACTCTGCCGTAAGGACTCTGACAGACATATGCAGGGACTTGGAGTCTACATTCGTAACACCCTCCCCCTGACTAGAGAAACAAACCTAGAAACGGACGATCAAGCCTTTATGTGCTTTAGACTAAACATACAACACAACATTAGCTACTTTTATTTTCTCTACCGCTCTCCCTCGACCCAGGAGTGCACCATAATAAACAAAGTCTCTGACAGTATAGACACAGCACTCTCCCTTGACACTAGCGCACAGGTACATGTATTTGGTGACTTTAATGCTCACCACAAAAACTGGCTTGGATTCTCTACTCACACAGATGCAGCGGGCAGCACAACACATAGTTTCACTATATCTCACTCCCTATCACAAATGGTTACGTTTCCAACCTGTTTCCCTGACCAGCAAGAACAACACGCATCACTTCTAGATCTGTTTCTGATGACAGTTCCCGAGGATTGTACAACAAATGCTGACAGCCCACTCGGGAACGCTGACCATGCAGTGATAATGGTAGAAATTGCCCTAAATCCTAGACCCAAAACTGAAGAGCCAGTGCTCAAAACAACGAGATATTATAAAAAGGCTGACTGGCAAGCCATCAGAGATCTTATCAGAGATGCCCCATGGGGAAATATTTTTTCTCTTCCTGCTGAACAGTGCGCAAATGAGACCACTGAATGATTCAAAACAGCAATGGAAGCACATGTTTCCATGCGGAAATTTTATAGCAAGCCCCACTCTCCTCAATGGTTTACTTCGACTTGCGCAACTGCCATCGCTCAAAGGCAGCATGCATACCGCAGATTTAACCGACATAATCCAGTTCAAACAAACAGAAGTATATAGAAGCTAGAAGTAAAATTAAGAAAGAAATAGCGACAGCTAAGAGAGAATTTACTGAAACCACTAAAAAACGCATCGAAGCACAAGAATTAGGAAATCGTGACTTCTGGAAAATCTACAACAGTGTAGTAAATAATGGGCAATCAACAATTCCCCCGCTAATCAACAATCACGAGGTTGTTTGCTCAGCAACCGACAAGGCTAATATGCTTGCCAGCCGGTTTGCCTCGAACTCCACACTGGATCCTACCAACCACCCCCTACCTGACTTTGCGGACAGACGCCACGCTAGACGATCTAAAAATCACCCCTGCTAAGGTACACGCTATCATAAAAAACCTTGACACTTCAAAAGCATGTGGACCTGATCTCATCCCAGCTGTGCTATTAAAAAAGTGCTCAGCCAAAGTAGCTCCAATTCTCTCCAAACTCTACAACAAATGCCTTAATGAATCATGCTTTCCGGGCTGCTGGAAAACTGCTTCTGTGGTACCAATATTCAAGAATTCTAGCGAAAGAACTGACCCATCAAATTATCGCCCCATTAGCCTCCTCCCACTTTTCGCCAAAATATTTGAGACCATAATTAACCATGCTCTAGTCCAGCACCTTACAAATGCTAAACTTCTGACTGACAAACAATATGGATTTAGACATGCCCGTTCCACAGCTGACATCCTCACTGTAATCTCTGAACGTATATACCATTCACTGGACAAAGCGGGAGAGGGCAGAGCGGTATCTCTAGATATGTCTAAGGCTTTTGACAGGGTATGGCACAAGGGTCTCCTCAGGAAAATTAAATCATACGGTATCACTGGTAGAATACTTAACATAATTAAATCCTTCTTAGATAAGAGAAAAATCCAGGTTGTCCTCGATGGCCGTACATCTAAACAGTGTGATATAAATGCGGGAGTGCCTCAGGGGTCTATCCTTGGACCTCTATTGTTCCTAATATTTATTAATGACCTCCACGACAAAACTGCCTCTGAGATGGGTACATATGCTGATGACACTACACTCTATAACAGGCATGGCAGGAAAACAAACGAACACATATCTAAAGAAATGGCAAAAACACTAGAGGATGACCTCCAATCTGTAGTGGAATGGGGACATAAATGGATGGTCACATTCAATGCTGCCAAGACTAAACTGGTTTCCTTCAATAATTACAAGAAACCTTCTCTGCCACCAATAGAAATGGCCAGTGACTCCCTGTCTGAGAGTACATCTTTCGAACTGCTTGGCCTAACGTTCACAGGAAACATGAGTTGGAACAATTATATTGAAAACATTGCCAGGGCCGCTGCGAAAAAGGTAGGCTCTCTCTACCGTGCTAGAAAACTGCTAACACCTGAAAGTATCCTGTACCTCTATAAGGCCACCATTCGCCCATGTATGGAGTATTGTTGTCACATTTGGGCTGGTGCATCTGCTACTAGTCTCTCGCTCCTAGGCAAGGTTCAAAAAAGAGTCGCCAATCTGATAGGCCCTGAACTGGCATCTAAGCATCTGTCCCATCGACAAAACGTTGCATCCCTCTGCCTGTTCTACAAGTATTTTAATGGTGAATGCTCTGACGAACTGCAGACACTTGTGCCCCCACGACGTAGCACCCTCGACAAACCCGACAGGCAGCTAAATCCCACCCCACACAGTAGAGATCCCTAGATGTAAAAGATCTTTCTACTCCAGTAGTTTCTTCCCCAGAACCACTAGACTCTGGAATTCCATTCCAAGTTCCTGCTTCCCCAAACTACTGACATGCAGAAGTTCAAGTGCAACGTGAACCGACATCTCGTTGCCCAAATCCCAACATAGTGCCCCAGTAGTTGTTGCCCTTGATAGTAGCCCCCTACACCAAAGTGGAAATGCGTCTTGTTTGGGGTGCAAATGTAATTTAAAAAAATAAATAAATAAAAAAAAAATAAAAAGTGTCAACACAATAAATTTGTATGTGCTATCTGTCGTGGAGTCAATGTGTTTCGTCCAGAAGGTTATAGTCTCCTCCAAGAACAAGATGAAGTCAGGATGGACCAGGTTCAGTGAGCAGAGAAAATAAAAGATACACATATGACCCCCACACACACACGCACGCATATGAACATTAAACGATCAAGAAACATAAAACGAATTACAGAACGTTAAGAACCAGTAATAGACATTTAGTAACACATTTACAAACAAACACGAAACGTTTTTATGGGTGTATACGTTCATGTTAGATAAGGTAACATGGCGCATTTTGGTGCCGTTTTTTGGTACATCTTATGTAATATCTGTAGATATAAATGAATAAATATTATTTTATTATATATATATATATTTAAAATAATATACATATATTAAATAATAGTTAATAATTATATATATTATATATATAATTATATATGTATATTATAATATATATATTAAATAAAAATTAATAATTTTGTATATATACACACACATCTTGTATATAGATATTAATTAAATAATAATTATATATATATATATAAATTAAATAATATATATACACACACATATACATATATATATTTATCCATATATATATCCACATATATATACATATATATGCATATATATATCCATATATATACATATACATATCCATATATATACATATATATACATATATATACATATATATATCCATATATACATATATCCATATATATATATATATCCATATATTTATATTCATATATATATATATATATATACATATATATATATCCATATATATATATACATATATATATATATACATGTATATACACATATATATACCCATATATATATACATATATATATATCCATATATACATATATCCCTATATATATATCAATATACACATACATATATATATCCTTCTAACGTGAATGAAATACGGAATATTCCGTGTAGCTTAATTGCCATATATATATATATATTATAACATACTACCTAGCTGTACCCATGTACTGAGCACTGTCGAAGTATTGAAGTAAATACTTAAAGTTTACGCATAAAATTATGCTTTCGTATATTAATTTATGTGATTAAACGAAGTAGTCATATATATACATATATATATATATATATATATATATATATATATATATATATATATATATATCCTTTCATAATAAAAGAATTCTGAGATGGGAAAGTTTTAAGTGGGCGTTTAAACCCTATTGTCTTGTTCAATTAAAAGAAAGTAGAAAGTAAACAAACGGCGTTAAGATTGTGAGAATATACGTTATCTTATTCGACATCTCATGCATAAAACATGTGTACCAAACATATCCATTATTCGATACAGAAAGTCAAAACCAGATGCGATTAACACATTTATGTAATTGGTAATTATGAAAGACCAGCAAGTTATATTATGCAAAACTATACAAGATTTTTAGATTTTTAATGTGCTTTTAAGGTGAGACTAATTTCTTTATTCTGTGAACGGCCATCTTGATTTTGAACGGCCATCTTGATTTATACATTTTTATCTTTAAGATGATCGTTTTTGTTTTTCTGGTGAGTCCACGGAAGGAAATATTCAATATTGACATACAAATATTCATTGTTCCTCGTTAACGAAACAGATCTGTAAAATGTACCAGAGTTTGTTATTACAAAAAAATGATTGGTAATATGAATAAAACGTTAGACTTTGGAATACATCAAAGTGTCCATTTATACATGTCTCTTGTATATTTAACAAACATAAGGGTTCTAATTAAAAAAAAAGGATTGCTATAAGCAAAGAGTGGCAAATAATGGCAAAACCTATACATACGTAAACATATATGTGTGTGTATACATATTTATACATATATATATACATATATATATATGTATATATATGCAAAAATACAAATATATATATATACAAAAATACAATATATATATTTATATATATATATAAACAAAAATACAATATATATATATATATATATATATATATATATATATATATATGAGCAAACAGTTAATAAATCATGTTAAACACACTTGAAAAGAGTTAAAAACATATTTAATCTGAAAAGGAAACACTAGATAAGTGGATAGTCCTTAATCCGCGGAATTTCGAGGAAATATTTCCTTCAATACTTTCCTTATATATATATAATATATATATATATATATATATATATATATATATATATATAAAATACAATATATATATATAATACAATATATATATATATATATATATATATATATATATATATACAAAAAAACATATTTAACCTAGGTTAAAAATAGGTTACGACTCTCCCTACTAAAATAGCAAACACAAAGGAACGGGGCAACCGGAGGTCAGCTGGGCCTTTGTCCTATAAGTGTCTGCTCATTGGCTGATTAGGAAGAGTGCGGTAGAAACTACAGCGCTGATTGGCTAACTAAAAACTCAATAGTAGGTGGGTATATAAAAACACGAGACAGCCAAAAAGTCCGTGCATAAGCCTGATGAATCCTAGCGTGGATGAAACGCGGACTATTCTGTGTAGCTTAATCGCCATATATATTTTATAAATTACTTTACATATATATATACATATATGCATACATATATATAGTAAGTTATAAAAATATATATGGCAACTTACTGCCTAGCTCTGCTTATGTATTGAGAACTGTTAAAGTAAGTACTAAAAATTTACGCATGAAATTATATTTTCGTATATTAATTTATGTGATTAAATGAAGTAGTCATATATATATATATATATATATATATATATATATATATATATATGTATATATATATATATAAATTTAGGATTTTTGTGTATTGATATTCATATTAAATCCCCTTTTTTTCTATTTATTTAAAAAGAAAATACAATTTTCTTATATATGGGTCGTGGAATTGCATTCATCTGCAAAAGATCTAGCTAATTTGCATATTCTTTTAAACATTCATTTTAATTAATTCCCTATTATTTTTTTCGGTTCTCTTATGGGATGATCATCTTTAGTTAACTATTACGTGTAATTATATCCATGCAGATATTCTACATGATTTATACTTGCATAATTTTTGCGTAAAAATGTTATATATATATATATATATATATATATATATATTATCTTTGAGCACTTCCAGTTGTAATAAAGTCGGTCAACTTAGCTAATACGCGCAGATCGTCATATAATGAATAGCTCACTCTGATTGACGTTAAAAGATACGTTCAACTGTATCTCTCGCGGTTGACAGTAGCCGAATGGTTCGGGTCCTTATTGATGAAGCCAGACATTACTTCTGTTGCCGGGGTTCGAATCTCTCGACTGGCGTTAATCGTGACACCTTGCACTGATGATTCCCGAAAGGATGAGACACTAGTGTTTATAAGTATTTAATAATTATTATACTAAATAATAATTATATATATATATATAATTAGGCAATAATTACTTTTATACCTAGAGATATTAGTGTCTCATGCTTGCGCAGTTATCAGTGTAGAGATGACAATTCCTGCCAGTCACGAGATTCTGAACTCAGCCACGGAGTCCCGGTTTGTTCCATTTGCTAAGTTTTTACTCCAGGGTTACCAAACAATTACCATCAAATCAAGGAATATTAAACATCGAATTTGGGAGAATACATAGGATAATCTACAGTGTTCGAACAAGCAGAAGTCGGGAACATTTCATCCTTAACTATTCTTGATTCTTGAAGAGGCTTGATAATTTGAATTAAACAATAATTTTTTTATATCTTTTACGAATTTCCGACCCTACTTATAATGTTTAATCATTCATTTATTTTTTTTTTATGATCACTTATGTCTGAAGTAATGTTTTTAGACGATATTTTAATAGCTATCTATAAAAAAAATCTAAATAGCTCAGTTCGTACAACATCCGGTTGAAGATCTATAGGTTTCGATTTCGACTATGTCATCCACTTTATTTTTGGGAATTGATTATTTAGCATTAAAGTGATACTTTCCATTTCGTTTTAAAACAATCTTGAATCATCGCCACACATAGAAAATGCCCTTTAAATCAGCAGTTTATATGAGCAGTGAGTTAAAACCTCGGAACCTAGACAGACCTTACAATATCATTAATATAAAAATTGAAACATTCTAAAACTACTTTCATTCGTTTATTTTTATGATTACTTATATTTGAATTAATGTTTTGAAACATTAATTCAAAGCAGGCACGGTTAACACATTTATTAAATTGGCATTTATGAAAGACCAACAAGTTATATTATGCAAAATAAAACAAGATAGGAACATCGATTACCGGTGAAACCAATTTTTTCATTAAAGGTCCATCTTGATTTACGCATTTTATCTTTAAGAATGTTTTTTGTTTTTAGAAAAGTCCATGGAAGAAAATATTGCCATACAAATATTGACGTACAAATATTGATTGTTCATCGTGGACGAAACAGGTCTGTAAAAAAATGTACTAAAATTTATTTGAAACATGAATTACTAGCGAAACTTAGATTCTTCATTTTGTGGGGGCTCCACGCAAGACGTCCGATCGTGTTTTTTATACTCCTTACTCCTTTTCCGAACACAATCAAGGGGAAATAATCAGCGGTTCTTTTGCACGCGAAAATGTTTCTTGTGACTCTCTGAACATTTGTGGTTGGTTGGTTGTTTTTGTTTTACGGCATATCAACCTTTTTCAGGTTATTTAATGCCGAATCTAGTTATTTTGAGGAACGATTTTTAATGGAGTATATTTGTTTTTTTAAGTCCGATTCTATTTAACTCATAGTAGGGACCCTAACAGGTACTACCACTCCGGGTCAGAGTGGACCTGGGAGCAATGGCAATTAAAGGATGGTTCTACACTCCCAAAGGCCCGCAAGGTGGGCTTCAACATCGGATATAGTTTTAGGTCATATCCAGGGCCTCTGAACATTTGTATTCTATGATTTTTTTAACTCTTGTTTTTTTTTTTACAAAAAACATTTTCAAATTAAGATAAGTATTTTGCGACGTTTTGTGATCAATAGCTTTCTTTCTAAAAAAAATCAATATTTAAAACTGGTATATTCCCGACACCAATAATTTTAATGCATTTTTTTTTTTTTTACATTTCGTAACCTGAAAAAACTGTATCCTTGGGCCACCGTACGCTGGGGTTATACTGTACTCGAAGATTCAACTAATAAAACAAGTCTCACCAGATAATTAAAGACATTTTTATGGTTTCTTGCTGTGTCTAATGTGTTTTCCCGTTCGTATTCCAAATCTCACATGTCTGTTTTAATGTATGTATGTATGTATGTATGTATGTATGTCACGCAAAAACTTTCGACAGGGCCTACGGATTTTAACGAGATCGGTATCATGTTGAAGTTCGACCCTTCGGACGAAAAATTGGCTCAAAAACAATAATTCCAATATATCTGCACATATATATATACATACATATTAATGCACACACACACACACACACACACATATATATATATATATATATATATATATATATATATATATATATATATATACATATACATATTCAGAAACTCTGATGAGTCGTAGACGATGAAACACGTGTCAGTGGATAATTATATTTTAAAAATAATAATACATACATATTAATACATATATACAGGGTGACCAAAAAAGACACAAAAGCTAAATGGAGGCCATCTAGAACATATGCTGCAGAACGGAGAAAAAAAGGCCAAAGACCCTAGTGTTTTGATCTGATGTTTTGAATATAATAAACTAGTTATGACCAAAGTTTAATTTCTTTCGGAAAAAAACACTAAGAAATGGGGCCTAATTAGAGGTGGAGCCCGTTTTTTGGGGGGTCAACCTGGGTATAGATTCAGCCACTCTGGTGAGTCGTAGACGACGAAACACGTGTCAGTGGATAATTATATTTAAAAAATAATAATATATATGCCGCTCTCCATTTAGGGGGTACCAAATTGGGCAATGGGAAAATTATTCCCAACTCGCATTTAGGCAAAAATGTACTTTCGTATAAATAATTGAATTCATTAAAAAGGTGTCGCTAACAAAAACAAATAAAAACATATATAGTGTCTAGTAGGCATTCAAGTTCTATGAGTGTGTGTGTGTATGTGTGTATATATATGTGTGTGTGTGTATGTGTGTGTATATATATATATATATGTAAGCATGTGTGTACATATATGTGTGTGTATATATATATGTATGTTAGTGTGTGTGTGTTTTTTTACATGGAAGTCACCACTTATCAAAGCCCGGAGGCCACTCGGGGATAAGGGTTATTGCGTGTATGGGATAATATCGTAGTAATCGTTAGTATTGGAGACATGATGAAGTGTCTTACTTAAGAGGGCTCCATCAGGAACTTGTTTCTGTTGGACTTGAAGACATCCAAGTTGTAGTCAGGTGGGAAACAGGCAAACAAGTGTGTGTATATATATATATATATATATATATATATATATATATATATATATATATATATATATATATATGTAATGGCAAGCAATCTATGAAAGATTAATGAAGCAACAGTAAACATAGTCACTAGTTTTGTCTTCTCCGCGCCACCCTCTCGAACCAAAGGTTCTCAAGTCCTTCGCCATCCCTACTCAAGGCACGCCTCCATGCTGGTCCATCTTCAGCTAGCTCCTCCCACACATTCACATCGATGCCAAGAGCAATCAGATCCCGTTTGGCCACGTCTTTAAAGTGCAGCACCGGGCGACCGAGGCTTCTTGATCCATTTAACAGTTCACTGTACAGGATATCCTTAGGGAGACGGCCATCGGGCATTCTGCGCAGGTGTCCAGCCAGCGCGATCGTTGTATCTTGAGTGTCTGGAACAAGGAGCGGCGGCCGGTACGTCTTAGCACCTCTTCGTTGGTGATTCTATCCCACTAATTGATGCCCATGATATGTCGCAAGCATCAGAGATGGTAGACGTTCAGTCTTTTCTCGTGACGAGCATACGTGGTTCAAGTCTCTGCTCCATACAGTAGGGTACTCATAACACAGCATTCGTAGATGCAGCATTTTGTGTGAGAAGTGAGGTATTTATTGAACCATGCTCTTCCACGTAGTTGGTTGAAAGTAGACGCTGCTCTACCTATGCGCGTTTGTAGCTCCTGTTCGATGGATACTCCCTTGTTGATGTTGGATCCAAGATACGCAAAGTTCTCGACAGTCTCTAGTTTGTGGCCATTGATGGTGATTGGTGATTCGTCACTCTGATGCATCACAACTGTCTTTTTCACACTGATTACCAGTGCGAACTCCGCACAAGCGGCGCTCAATTTGTCAAGCAGCCACTGGAGTCCACTGCATTTTTCCTGGATTTGACGCACTGAAAATATCATGTCCGTGGTTGAGCGCCCGTTGCGGAAGCCGCATTGCGATTCTGTATAAACGCAGTTTGCAATCTGCTGGAGCCTTGGAAGGAGCACTCTGGCAAAGACTTTGCCGGTGACACTGAGTAAAGATATATCATGGTAGTTATTGCAATCTCCTTTGTCTCCTTTCTTGGATAAAGTGACAATTTTAGCATCTTTCATAGCTGTTGGAAATTTTCCATTGCGTCAATTGGTACAGAGGAGGTCATACAAGTGCGGAAGCAGGAACTTATCGCACTTGAGCAGATCTGCTAGAATCTCCTCAGTACCTGGGGCTTTCCCTACATTCGTGTGTTGGAGAGCTACTTCGAGTTCTGACATAGTTAGAATGTTATCCAGTTCGACTAGGGTGTCAAAGTTCGGAGTGGAATTTAAAGCTGTGACTGCGATGTTGCACGGTTCGCCATATAGTACAGAGTAGTGCTCCACCCAGCGTTCAAGCTGCTTCATAGGATCAGTGATGAGCTCCCCTGTAGTAGATTTTAAAGGGCAAAGTTTCTTTGAACTTAGTCCAGTTGCCTTGCGGAGTCTACGGTACATCACACATAGTTTACCGCAGTCAGCTGCAGTCTGGATTTCATTGCACAGGTTGTTCCAGTAGTTGTTTGCACAGTATATATATATATATATATATATATATATATATATATATATATATATATATATATATATATATATATAAAATAAAAATTACAATTAAATTTACCAAAATGATCCAAGATGGTAAAACTAAAGTATATGATAAATATTAAAGAATTAATATTTATAAAGTAATCTCAACCAGATCCCGCATTTTGCTAATTCCTACTCTCTGATGAGAAGGAAAGTATTTCTTCGAAACTCCGCGGATTAAGGACTATCCACTTATTTAGTGTTTCCTTTTCAAATTAAATATGTTTTAACTCTTTTTCAAAGTTATTTTAACATGTTTTATTAACGATTTGCTCTTATATATATATATATATATATATATATATATATAACTAATTTATTTACTCACATAAATTAATATACGAAAGTATAAATTTATGCGTAAACTTTAAGTATTTACTTCAACAGTGCTCAATACGTGGGTAGAGCTAGGTAGTAAGTTCTGAGATATATATGGCGATTAAGCTACACAGAATATTCTTAATGCTTAATCGCTATATATATTTTATAACTTACTATATATATATATATATATATATATATATATATTATATATAGATATAGATATATACATATATAGATATATATATATATACACACACACATACACATATATATACACACAAATATATATTCTAGGTAAAAGTATTCTCGTGTTGTTCTGTTAGTGTGTGTGTGTGTGTGTGTGTGTGTGTGTGTGTGTGTGTGTGTGTGTGTGTGTGTGTGTGTGTGTGTACACTGAAGATGAGAGCAGTAGTCCGAACAATCCAAATAATACGAATAACCAATCCTCATCTCAAAAACGCAGAAATGTAAAATGGATAGCAGTTATAACAATTGGAATTAAACACACAATAACAAAAAATCAAAAGAACTTTCACTTACCTGGCTTTTTTGTTGTTGTTGTTGTTGTTGTTGGTTTACTCTCTGAGAACAAACCTGAAACGCCTCAATGTTTTATCGCGTTTTACAAAAAGTTAATTGTCCTCTATATTTAGGTAAAGTGGCCCATAAAAACAAAATTATATTATTATGAAAGCAATAAGACACAGATTTCGTCAAACTTTGGAATGACTTGAAAAAAAAAAAAGGTTACATCAAAACAAACGTATATATTATAATTGCGCGCACTTGTGTGTAAAACTTGTTTTTGTAGCCATGCTTTTTTTTGGTGTGAGTGTGTGATATGGCTAGCGGCTTTAACTAAAACGCAGTACACATATATAAATATATCAACATATGAATTTATATTGAAAGAGAGAGACGTTTCTTGTTTCCAATAATCCTGAGAAGTGGTTGTTGTAGTTGTCGTTGTTGTAGACGGCGCACCTGTAAGTCAGGACTCATTGAAAAGAAAGAAAGAAAGAAAAGAAAGAAAGAAAGAATAAAAAGAAAGAAAGGAAACCCCCAACCAAAAGCTAAAATCTATGAACATAAATAAATAAAAAGAAAGGAGGGCAGAAATGTGTATTAATTTTATCTATGTCATTTCGTTAGTTATGTGTGTGTGTGTGTGTGTGTGTGTGTGTGTGTGTGTGTGTGTGTGTGTGTGTGTGTGTGTGTGTGTGTGCTTGTTTGTGTGCGTGTGTGTTTGTGTGCGTGTGTGTGTGTGTGTTTATGTGTATGTGTGTTTGTGTGTGTGTGTGTTTGGGTGTTTGTGTGTGTGTGTGTGTGTGTCTCTGTTTGTGTATGTGTTTGTGTGCATGCGTGTGTGTGTTTATGTGTGTGTGTGTGTGTGCGTGTGTGTGTGTTTGTATATTCTTACTTGGCTCCTCTTCGTATGCACAAACTTGTTGCCTTTGCTTTATCGTTATTTTCATGGCAAGTGCTCGACTGAGCTTCAATCTATGGTTCCCCCTCGCCAAACTTTCACAAGAAACCCTCGTCTAGCTGAAAAAAATATCAATAATTCCCCCCCACTCTTTATCTGTGGCCAAACCTAAACGTAGATTCCATGAACAAAGTTTCTTTCTTAGAACTGCACGCCTGTGGAACTGTCTTCCGTTTTCCAGCTGACTATAATACGGTTATCTTCAAGTCCAATGTAAACAAGTTCTTGATAAGCCGTTCCCCTTAAGTTAACAAATTTTCTGAAATTCCATTACTGACAATTACTATATTGTCCAATTGACTACTGTACACTTTTTAACCCTTATCCTCGAGTGGCCCCTTGGCCTTGAGATGTGGTGATGCCTATGTAAAAAAAAAAATGATGGGTTCTTTCAAAAGCCACGGGATGTTATCTCTTTTTATCAGACCTGATCTTGACCTTCAGTTGGTGTTTGAGGAATGCAACCAAATCCTGATCTGTCCACGCTTCTCATTCAGTTGCAACGTCCACACAACCATTCTGACTACGACCAAGATCGCAAGAAACGCCATTTGTTTTTCCCCGTTCCATGGTGGCCTGGCATTGTTCATAATCAGGGACATATTCAGTGGGAGAGGATGCTTAGGATTGATGTGAGCCGTCACCTCGTTGACATACGATCAGTACCAACAGAGTTCACTGCAATCGAAGAAACCGTCCTCCTATCTTTCTTCTGCTGATGCCCCGCAGCTGAGGCACTAGTTTGGCACTGCCATTGTATGCTGTTGAGGGGCAATGTGTTTTGGACAGTTGTCAGGTCAGGGAGAATTCGGAGTTATTTATTATTCCCATGCCTGACATTTAGCTCTACCGGGAACGGATCTCCTCCTCTGACAACCCCAGACACTTGACGAAGGGGTCAGCGGCAGCCCCTTGACTAATTCTTTTTATAATTGCTTTCTTGAAAGCTGCAAAAGCTTGCTGGACCTAGATACCCTCTTGAACGCGGTTTGGCATTCTCTGAGGAACTGCATGTCACCCCACAATCTTCAACATGCCTCAACCGTGTAGTCGAGGATAAGGTTGGAAAAGACGTCCTTGACTGCAAGGTCCCACACAGACTCCTTCATCAGAATTGGACTCAGGAAAGCCAGCCTTTTGGTGTTACGATGACACTTTAAGTCGGGCATTCCCATGCCCCCTCACAAGGACATTCGATACAGACCTGTCTGTGAACCCAATGCCCACTCTTGGACAAGCGGCGTCAGAGTGTCTTCAGGTGTTTTGCAGGCATGGGAAGTATGGCCCGCCAGTAGAACATGAGAAGAAAGTCGTAAGTAGCGCACGCCTACGTTCTACCCTTTAAGTAAAGTTTCCTTCACTGCGGTGGTCGCCTCTTGGCAGTGACCTTTGACTGTACCTCCGACCAATTCTTTTCTAGCTGGAGACCTGGTCCAAACCACACGCCGAGGTCCGAACCGAGCCATCCATCCAGCTGAAAGGTGCTGGAAGGGTGGTGACACCTCTCCATGCACCCAACCGCAGACCGATCGATTTGCTGCGGTTGATTTGGGCTCATGTAACCGTTTCATAGCGAGTGAGCGCCTCTGTTGCCTTTTCTATGTCTTGAAGGCACAACACGAAGGCGGTGATGTTATCGGCGAACACGGAGGCTCTGTCCAGCGTTCCGACGGGCAAAGCTATTCTGAAAAGAACTGAACTTGTCTCCCCGATCCTCAGCTTACGAAGTAGCGGCTTCAACACAAGCATGTAGAGAAGGGGGACAGCGGATAGCCCTGATAGACCGACCGGGAGATAACAAAGGGTTTTGAGTGTTTTCCGTTTGCTTGCATCACGGATGTCAACACAGTACAGAACGAAGATCCATTTGTGGAAGTCCGATGTAAAACCGGCAGTCTCTAGAACACATGCCAGGCAGCGTGGTCAACCCTATCAAAAGCTTTGAACTGATCCAAATTGATCAGTACAGCTTCTGCATTGTCTTCAATGAGACAGTAGGTGGGGATGAGAAAGCTTCTTCTTCTTATTATTATTATTATTATTATTATTATTATTTGTCTTACTGTTATTAATATTAGTAATTGTATTGTTATTTCATTTATTAACATTATCTTTATTATTATTTATTGGCACTTCTGCATTACATGGTAGGCGCCATTTGTGTGTGTGTGTGTGTGTGTGTGTGTGTGTGTGTGTGTGTGTGTGTGTGTGTGTGTGTGTCTATGTTTGGATGTGTGTCTGTGTGTGTGTTTGTGTGGGGATGGGGGAGGGGATAGAGAACTTATAGATATGCAGCTTCCTCTTCTTCTTCTTCTACTTCTTCCTCTTCTACTTCATCCTCTTCTTCTTCTTCTTCTACTACTACTTCTTCTTCCTCCTCTTCTTCTTCTTCTTCTTCTACTTCTTCTTCTTCATCTACTTCTTCCTCCTCTTCTTCTACTTCTTCCTCCTCCTCTTCTTCTTCTTCTACTTCTTCCTCCTCTTCTTCTACTTCTTCCTCCTCTTCTTCTTCTACTTCTACTTCTTCCTCCTCTTCTTCTACTTCTTCCTCCTCTTCTTCTTCTTCTTTTTCTTCTTCTTCTTCTTCTACTTCTTCCTCCTCTTCTTCTTCTTCTTCTTCTTATTATTATTATTATTAGTCTTACTGATATTAATATTAGTAATTTTGTTATTTCATTTATTAATCTTATCTTTATTATTATTTAGTGTGCACTTCTGCATTACACGGACGGCACCGTTTTTCGTGCGTTACACTAAACTGTCGCCAGATGGCGCTTTTCTTCATTTAAACTGTTTATTAATTTAAAATTAAAGCTATAATATATTGTTGACCCTTCATTAGGGACCCCTTCCCCCCCAAAAAAAAAGTTAAACTATATTTTGTTACAGTCACAATGTCAAAAATAATTTTTAAAAATGTTTAAAAAAAAAAATTCAATGTTGCTTCAATTCAAAAAATGTTTCATTTAAAGTATCAAATTGTTCAGGACAAAAAAAATCCAATGTTGCCTTAATTCTTAAAAATGATTCGTGACAAAGGCTGACATATATTTGGTGGGTTTCTGGCAGTATTTTGCATAATTCTTTAGTTTTAACTCATTTTCCCAAACTTAACGTAATCAACAGAGTTCGCTGCCATTTGTATTTTTCAAATGCACCACTAAACACTGTATGTTTTTCGAGCCGAATAAACGTTACATTAAATAAAAACACTAAAAACTCATCCAGTTAGGTAGAAAAGTAACTAATCTTGGCTTTGATAACATTCAACATTTAAGTATATAAAAACACACTTGGATTAGCTAAAAATGCTGCCGCGAAATGTGAAGAAAAACGGGTCTGCAGTTTTGTAGTTTATTGAAAACGAACATACGAAGAGTTTCATTTTTATATATATAACTAGCAGGGGGTACCCGGCGTTGCCCGGGTGTTTGGAAGTGTGTGTGGTTTTGGGTAAATCAAAACTCCGGGGGGGGGGGTTAAAATAAAAAGGTTTTGGTAGATAAGTATGAGGATCGAACCCGAACCCTTGAGGCAAAGTTGGAAATTAAAGTGTGAAAAAAAAACGTGCGACGTTAACCATTGGGCCACCGCAAAATACTAACAGAGACGCGTTTGAATTTCTTTAACTATTTAAAATTGGCAGGTGCACGTTTTAATGACTTAATGGGGTCAACTTTGACTGTGGGGTGGTATTTCATTTACTGCGGGAACACTTTTTTTATTTTTATTTTCCCAAGATGTTGGGGGGGAGGCAAGCTCCCCATAAAAAGGGGATTGTCCGAATTGAATAGCAATTGTCTGATATAAGGAAAATATTTCCACATTGATGAAATCTGATTGCTTTTGGACGTTTCCAGTGATCACGATCGGAAAAATACCGCCCGAATTAGTGTCGCTTTTATTATACGAAAAAGCCTAATCCAAATTCGGCGAGCAATAAATGTTGAATATTTATCTTTTCGAAGTCGAGCAAATTAAATAGACAGGCGACCTCCATTGTTAACTCATAGATATTATGATTTGTATGTGATATAAAAAGTTTTAAGAAGTTGTGAGCCGACCGACCGCTTCTCGGAAAAAAGCCTTTTACAGACATACACAAAAAGCGAACATACATACACACATACATACATACATACGTTTCCGCTTTTATATATATAGATGTATACAGATTTATTCATTTACTAGCAGTTACGTCCAGCTTTGCTTGGGCCCTATGTATTGTTCATAACTTTATGTGCATATATATATATATATATATATATAACTTACATCTAAAATTTCAAATGTTTAGACCCAAAATTGGCGGAGGAGTTTAGTAGAGTCTGAAAAGGTCAACTCTTTCAACTTCTTGGTAGCCAAATAGTAACCCTAAAACTGATTAAAAAGCTTGCTGCATGTCTGAATACCCTTTATGTAAAATTTCAAATGGTTAGACCCAAAATTGGCTGAATAGTTTACTAGCCACTGCAAAAGTCAAATCTTTTGAACTTTGGCCCATTGGTAGCCAAATTTCCGTCCAAAAACCGATTAAAAGGCTTGCCCTATGTCTGAATACACTTTATGCAAAATTTCAAATATTTGGAACAAAAATTGGCTGAGTAATTTGGTAGAGACCGCAGAGGTCAATTTTTTTTTAACTTAAGTGTAGCATCAGAGCAGATACTACACTTTGAGATATTAGATCCTTTATTCAGGCTAAAATTACAACTGAACAAAAAAGTTAGGCACAACGTCAACTCAAAAGGGATGAAAAAGGGGGTTCGTTGATCATCCTTGTCACTCTAACTAAGCAAAAGTTTCTATTTGCTAGTTTCATTTTTCACCACAATACCGCATTCACCCTTTCATACTGGGGGACATCCTACTTAGGACCCAATTGTTTATAAAAAATTTTTATTACATGTAAAAACAAAAAAAGATAACAATAATGATGATACAATAATTCATTTGTGTCGAGGGCGGGAGGTGGGGGGGGGGCGATAAAAATACGAAAGTGGTTAGTAGGACCCTCCCAACCCCGTCTCGTTGATAGATAGACCACCTGTTCCACTTCGGTTTGTAAAAGAACCTGAGCTCCTGTGGGACAGTCTCTAAGTGGGGATGCCCTCTAGATGGGATGAAATAGAGAAAAGAAAAATTGTTGGGGGGGGGTGTTAGTGATTGATTTTTTTCTCTCTAAGATGGGTGAAATTTGGAGGGAGGGGTGAAAAGAAAAATTGCAGCTAGGACGGGGTGGGGATCTTGGAGGCTTCCTAGTTGGGGGGGGATGGGGCACTCACTCGGCTAGCTAGGAGGCTAAAAATTGGTACTACACTTTGGTTTGTAAAGGAACCTCAGCTCTTGCGGACAATAGGGGTGCCCTCTAGTTGGGACAAAATGGAGAAAAGATGGGAGGTTAGCCCAGAAGTTTGTCAAAACATGAAGCCTCCCACGACGAGAGCCGTTCATTTCAATTGATGCTAGATGAGGATCAGAGCGGTGATGATGAAAAGATAGGAGCTTGGTTTTAGATGCATTAAAAGTAACCAGCCACCTCTTTCCCCATTGTATCACGTGCTCAAGATCAGAGGAGAGAGAATCATTTAATCTATTCGTGTTATTTCCTGTTTAAGCTATGAAAGTTTGATTCTCATAGACCTTTATGCTTCCCTAAGCATGTGGTCGCTTTTCGTAACAAGTGAGGATATTCGGTATATCTTAGACAATATGTGACTAATCCCTCCATCCGGCAATATGTTTCGACCGGGCAACGCCGGGTATATATTAGCTAGTAGTATATACATAGAGAGAGGGAGAGAGAGAGAGAGAGAGGGGAGAGAAGGAGAAAGAGAGTTTAAAACACTGACATGGGTATATCATTACGTCATCGCGGGTAATGGATAACGTACACATTCATTGTTGCATTGGGCTATTTTTTTTTTTTTTTCGCTAGGGTGGGGTCGGAGGTGAGTGAGTGGGCGCACTCGAGTACAAACATGCGCCAACCAAGCCACACCCTTCGAAATCTCTTCATTTATTTCCCATTTATGTGAAAGCTTTCAGAGTGCGTCATCGATTTGAAAGACTACAACTTTGAAATATATTTCTCTTCTTTTTTTTTTTTTACAAAGAGGTCACCACATGTCAAGGCCCGGAGGCCACTCGAGGATAAGGGTTGATGAGTTTATTGTAGCCAATGGAACAGTTGGGTAATAATCGTTTATAGAAGTTATTTGGTAAAATTAGATCATTTACGAGGACAGCTCAACAAGAACTTGTTTACATTGGAGTTGAAGATAATGATATTGTGGTCAGATGGAAAGCAGACCAGCGGAACAGAGTTCCACAGGTTGATAGTTCTATGGGAGAAGCTGCGTTCATGGAATCCGTTTAGGAGTTTTTCTCGTCTGAAACGGAAGCAGCTAGCGTTCCTTAGGGGGTAAGGAAGGTCTCTGCGCTATGCCTCTGATTGGTCAGTATGTGCCATATCACATAGTCAGGGGAGGCACTGACGCACAAGAAAAGAGTTCTATTTGTTTCTGCTATATATGTATTCCATTCTAGATCAGGAGTAAAGGTCAAACCCTGAAGCTTGTCAAAACATGGAGTCTCCTAAAGTTTGAGTTAATTGGTCCTTGGTCAATGTAGGGGAAACCCTTTATACCGAGACAATTGCTATTTATTTGGATACTGTCAGAGTGTTCCCTTTGTGGGGGAGCTGGGAAAGAGGTTGCAAGGAAGAGAAAAGAGCATCCCTCGACTAGACTATGAAGTGTGTTTTAAACTTTGTCAAGGCAGGATAAGAGGCTTCGAAAATGGAATAAAAAACAAAACAAAGGCACTTTTATGGGATATTGACAATTTTCGAGTGTAAGTAGCCGATGCCTTTCTAAAAAGGATTCTATCTGCAGAGAAATCTGTGAATTCAATGTCAACAATAGAATCATTTTGTTCATACGAAATGAACGAATGAATGACTCGACTGCGAAAAAAACCCAAAAAACAAACACCATTTATCAAGGCCCAAAGGTCACTCGAGGATAAAGGTTAATAAATGTAGGATGATAGTGTAGTAATCGTTAATTGTGTAAATTGGGTAGAATTTGATTGTTTATGTGGACGACTTAAAAAGAACTTGTTTACATTGGATTTGAAGGCTACCATGTTGTATTCGACCGGGAGGCAGGCCAGCGGAACAGTGTTCAACAAGCAGCCAGTTCTGGTAAAGAAGCTTTGTTCATGGAATCTGTGTTTAGATTTAGGCACAGATATAGAGCGGGGGAAATCGTCTATAGTGGTTGTAGCTAGTCGCATGTTTTGTTGTGACAATTTTGCCAGGGGAGCCATAGATTGGAGTTCAGTCGAGCACTTGCCATGAAAATAAAGATAGAGGAGACACAGACTCGCAATATCTTTTCTGTTGAAAAGAGGTTGCAGAGAAAAGAAAAGGGTCTCACCTACTAGGTTTCAAAGCCAGTTTTGAACTTTATCAAGGCAATATAGGAGGCACTGACCAGCTCCTGCCCAGTTCTGGCCACAGTACTCCATTTTTTTTTTTTTTTTTTACACAGTGGTCACCACTTATCAAGGCCCGGAAGCCACTGAGGGATAAGGGTTATAGCAAGTACATTACATTAGTGTGGAGATTTGATGAAGTGTTTACTTAAGGGGGCGGTTCATTAGGAATTTGTTAACGTTGGACTTGAACACATCCAAGTTGTTGTCCGGTGGGGAGCAGGCAGACGGAACAGAGTTCCACAGGCGTGCAGTTCTAAGAAAGAAGCTTTTTTTCATGGAATCCACGTTTTGATTTAGGCACAGATAAAGAGTGGGGGAAATTTTTCACAGTGGATTCAGCTAGACGGGTGTTTTTTGTGAAAGATTGGCGAGGGGGGACCAGAGATTGGAGTTCAGACGAGCACCTGCCATGGAAGTAACGATAAAACAAGGATAGGCTCGCAACGTCTCTTCTGTGGGAGAGAGGTTGCAGGGTAGAGAAAAGGGCATCCCCCACTAAGCCACGAAGTCTATTTTGTACTCTGTCAAGGCAGGATAGGCTGTTTTTAGCAGCTCCTGCCCATATATGGCAGCAGTATTCCATCCTTGGACGTACTTGGCTTTTATATAGATAGAAGATTGCATCAGCAGCTAGATACCTTCTGGAGCAGTAGAGTGATCCAACCATTTTTCCAGAGACCTTGGCTACGGATTTTATGTATGTGTTCCATTTCAGATCAGGAGTGAAGGTCAGTCTCAGAAGATTGTCAAAACAAGAGGCGTCCTCAAGATGAAAGCCGTTCATTTAAATAGGGTCCAGACGTGGATCAGAGAGTTGATGATGGAAAGATAGAAGTTTGGTTTTAGATGCATGAAAATTAACCAGCCACCTTTTTCCCCATTGCACGACGTGAGCAAGATCAGAGGAGAGAAAATCAAAAAGATCTTTGCCGTTTCTCATCTACTTTGTCTATAATACATTTGAAAAACAAAATGGTTGCAGTTACCACAATACCACATTCACTCTAGGGGCTATCCTCCTTAAAATATCATCAGAAAATTTTAATCCCTGCAAACTCCAAACACATTGTGTGCTCCTTGGCCTCGCTAGGATCATTGTAAAGGACAATAGCATCTTTGGGTATTCCTAACAACCACACCTATATATATATATATATTTGTTCAAACGAAACCGGTCCAGTGATTTGTGTTTATTTGTTTACGCTATTATGGCTTTATGTTTATCAAGGTTCTATGGACAAATTTATCTTTAGTTGACCTTTGACAACTAAATATTTTCGTTTACTAGCCAAATAGAAAAGTCACTAGCCAAACCCACATGATTTTTGGAATATGACATCTTCGTTCTGTGACCAGTATGTACATAATAAAAATCTTTTTTTTTTTTAAATAAGTGTAATTCTAAATATAAAACAAATTTTAGGTTGATACTTGAATGTATAAACATTCTAATTTCTTCATAAAAAAAAAAGTACATTGCTCTATTAAACTTTTATTGTTTAAATAATTTAACTTTGTTCGTTTTGTTAAAAAAAAAAATGAAAAGATATTTTTCACTCAGTAGTGAGCTTTGGAAGATTGTCAGAGAAAGAAATACAATCGTCAAAAGATAAACGTTTCATTATTTCTAACCGACATTTTGAAAAATCAATCGCAAATGTGACTGTTTCACTCGCAATGTAGAGCAACCGGAAGTCATAAACTGGATGTTGAGTTACAACACCCGTTACAAGGTCATTGGAGTTTTAAAATTATATATATATATATATATATATATATATATATATATATATATATATATATATATATATATATATATATATATATATACATGCAGTGTATCAGGAAAGTGAGTACACCCCTCACATTTCTTCAAATATTTAAGTATATCTCTTTATGGGAAAACACTGAAAAAAATGATTTTTTGACACAATCAAAAATAGTCTTTCTGCAGCATATATAACAGAGTTAATTTATTTTCCCCTCAAAATGACTCAAAATATAGCCATTAAAAGCGAAATCCCTAGCAACAAAAGTGAGTACACCCTTTACGAAAAGTTGTCAATGTTAACATACGGCATGTCAACTCTCAATATTTTGTGTAGCCACCATTATTATCCAAAATTACCTTTACTCTCCTGGGCATGGAGTTTACCAGAGCTTCACATTTACAGAGGCTCAAATTAGTGTGCATGGCTGTCACTCCAGGAGGCAATACACAAGAAAGCCCGCGAACAGTTTGCTGAAAGCCTATAGATCTCTGGAACCATATCCTATGGTCTGATGAGATGAAATTCAATTTTTGTGGTTCTGATGACCTTAAGCAGATGAGGAGTACAAAGATAAGTGTGTCATGCCTACAATTAAGCATGGTGGTTGGAATGTCATGGTCTGGGGCTGCATGACTACTGCAGGTATTGGAGAATTACATTTCATTAAGGGAAACATGAACTCCAACATGTACTGTCAAATACTGCAGCAGAGCATGATCCCCTCCCTCCATTAAAAGCGAAATTCCTGGCAACAAAAGAGAGTACACCCTTTCCAAAAAGTTGTCAATATTAACATACATGTCAAGTCTCAATATTTTGTGTGGCCATCATCATTATCCAAAATTGCCTTTACTCTCCTGGGCATGGAGTTTACCAGAGCTTCACATGTAGCCACTGGAATGCTCTTCCACTCTTCAATTACGGCTACGCAGAGCGGGCGGATATTTGAGACTTTCTGCACCTCCATCTTCTGCTTTGACAGTACATGTTGGAGTTCATGTTTTCCTCAATAAAATATATCTCTTTAATACTTGCAGCACTCATGCCAATAAAAAAAAATTATAAATACAACAAGCCTCAAAGGAAAACAAAAGGAAAAGAAAACAACAATTGCACTTGGCGATAATCGGATGCGCCGATAGAAAACGCTTGAGAAAAATATGGCCGAACAACAACTTTCGGGCGCCAGTCTATATAACATGCCTGCCAAAATTAAAAAGACTGCTCAGCAAATGGAAAAGATATCCAGAAAGATTGGAAAAAGGAATAACTCTGTTGTGTTCAATCGGACGTGTCTAAATAATGATTTGCTGCCAAAATATACAAATATATATATATATATATATATTTATTTATATATATATATTTCTGTAGAAATATATTTTCTTATAATATAATTTAATCCTTATTTAAAAAGCTCAATGTAATTACAGAGCAATATAGAGAATAAATGACAAAAATGAATATATTCCAAAATTCATGATGTTGACCATCTTATAATTTATTTCTTTAATTCAGTTATATATATATATATATATTAGGTTGAGAACAAAGTTCTTGCAGAATTTTTAATTTTGATTTCAAATGATGTATTTTCAAATAAGTTTTCGTCATAATACCTTTACTTTATATATTATTTTAAAGAGCGTTTTTTGCTCTATCTAATCGTTTAAATTACAATCGTTTTAAAACAATTATGCCTTCTTTTTGCGACCTTGACTACAAGATGGAAAAAAAGCAAATTCATACAATTTTCTTACGTCAGTTCAAGCTGAGCCAAAAAGCTGCTGAAACAACTTGTGATATCAACCAAGCCTTTGGCTCAGGAACTACTACTGAACGCACAGCACAATGGTGGTTTAAGAAATTTTGTGGCGGTGATGAAAGTCTTGAAGATGATGAGCGAAGTGGTCGGCCATCGGATGTTGACAACGATCAATTAGTCGAAGCTAATCGATGCACAACTCTTTGAGAACTTGCTTCTGATTCAGACATAACGTATACGACGATTTCCAACCACTTAAGAGAGATTGGAAAAACAAAAACAAAAAAATTGATAAATGGGTGTCTCACGAATTGAACGACAACCAAAAGAAACGCTGTTATGAAGTGTCATCTTTCCTTCTTTTACGCAACAAGAACGACCCGTTTCTCAACGGGGTTATGATTTACGATAAAAAATGGGTCCTTTACAATAATCGGCGATGCTCAGATCAGTAGTTAGATGCAGATGAAGCTCCATGACATCTTCTCAGAACAAGAGTTGCACTAAAATAAGGTCATGCTGACTGTTTGGGAGTCTGAGACTGGTCTCATCCATTACAGTTCTTTGAATGCAGGTGAAATCATTACGGCGGATAAGTACTTTCAACAAATGGATGAAATGCATCAGAAACTTCAACAACAACACCCAGCATTAGTCAACAGAAAAGGCCCAATTCTCCTCCATGACAATGCCCGAGCACACGTTACTATACTGACCCTACAGAAGTTGAATGAATTGGGCTATATAACTCTGCCTCATCCGCCATACTCTCCAGACCTCTCACCTATGGACTGCCACTTTTTCAAGCATCTTGACAATTTTCTGCATGAGAAATGCTTCAAAAACGTAAGCGATATTAAAAAAAAAAAAACGCCTTCATTATCTTCATCGTCATCAGAACGCAAGATTTTTTATGTTATTGGCATAAATATTCTTGTTTTGCGTTGGCAAAAGTCTGTTAGTTCTGATGGTTTTCATCAATAAATTTTTGTTTAAGCCGAGACGTGTTCATCTGAATTAAAAACATAAAAACCACAAGAACTTTCTTGTCAATTTTCTTATATATCCGTATATTCCGGCATATAAGACGACCTTTAAACTTAAAAAAAAAATCATCTTTAAAAATTATTATTTCATAAGATACCGAGTGTTACAATGTCGAGCCTATGCTAGACTAAACATGATTTTCCAGTCGTCTTATACAACCGATATATGATAATTTTTTTTAAGAATTTGCTCCAATTTTGTACCCCGTCGTAAGCATATTTTATCACCGAGCAAAGCGGGGATCCCCACCACGACTAGTTTGTGGTGAAAAAAAGTGAACATTTTTTTACTTATATAATTCATATCTATATATCTATAAAAGTGAAAGTGTCTCTGTGTGTGTGTGCATGTGTGTGTGTACATTTCCCTACGCAATAACTCTGTCAATTTTTTAATCTACAGACTCAAAATTTGATATACAGGGTACTGAGATTTGGGAAAATCGACCTGATTGGTTTTTGGCCAGAAATTTGGCGATTAAGGAGTCAAATATACATATATATTTGTAGTCATCGACATACAGTTCTGTGCCGCTAGACTAGCATCTCTCCCAAGCCAAGGATTGAACCTAGAACCGTCGTGTTGACAGTCGGCAGTTCTCCCACTCGACCATGGAATCGACGCCCGTAAATACCTCGTCGGAATGTCTATTTAAATAGACACCCGCCACCACCTTATATATATATATATATATATATATATATATATAAAAATTAAAAAAAATAAAAATTACAATAAGTTTACCAAGGTAATCAAAATGGTAAACTTAAAATATATTATAAATATTAAAGAGTTAATATTTACAAGTAAAGTAATCTCAACCAGATGTAAAAGCTCAATAAAACCGAAAAGGAAATAGAGCTTATAATATGAACAAATGATTAATAAAACATGTTAAAAGACATCTTGAAAAAGAGTTAAAAACGTATTTAATTTTAAAAAAGGAAACACAAGATAAGTGGATAGTCCTTAATCCGCGGAGTTTCGTGAGCTTTTTATTCTCTCCAGATATGTTTGAAAAGGAACACATTCCCCTGTCTGCCAAGAATATCCCTATCCCTACCCAACAAGAATACGCCCTCTGATGAGAAGGAGAGTATTTCTTTGAAACTCCACGGATTAAGGACTATCCACTTATCTTGTGCTTCCTTTTTAAAATTAAATATGTTTTTAACTCTTTTTCAAGATGTCTTTTAACATGTTTTATTAATCATTTGTTCATATATATATATATATTAGTGATGGGACGATTCTAGATTTTTCCTGATTCCGATACAATTACCGATTCCGATTCTTTATAAATCTCTAAATATTTAACAATAGACATGCGCAGATATTTCTGTAAACGTCAAAATATACTTGTGGAGGACGATATATCTATTGTAGCTTCACTGGTATTTTAAAATCAATAAATATTTATTTTATCATTATTACCAAGCAGAGAAGGATTTAACTTACAACAAAATCAAATAAAAAAAGACAATTAAAAGAATCGTTTTGGCATTGGAAAATCGGTATAAGTTTTTCCGATTCTGATACCGATTCCAATACGGATTTCGATACCCTCAAATATTCCGATTTTTCCGATTCCGATTCTGATTAATCATCTCAACACTAATACATTATATATATATATATAGTAAGTTTAAAAAATTGGCTCTTTAATAATAAATATGAAATTTGTATGAATTTAAATATATTTAAGCATATTTTTATTTAAGACCGGGACCCCTCCCCCTCCAGACCACTAGTTTGTGGCGAAAGGAAAGAAGGTGTACATTTTTTACTTATCCAATTCATATATATATATATATATATATATATCATCATCGGCGGTCACTCGTGTCCGAGTAAGACTGTCCTCCGTTGTGGCTTCTGTGGGTCCTCAGGTGAGCATAGAGCCCAATCCTAGACCCAATTTGTCTTGTGCAATTTGGGCAGATAAAGGTAGTGGTGGTGGGGTGGGGTTGGGTGTGTCTGGCTGATAATCTGTCCTTTCTGTGCTTGCGTTTATCCTCAGCAGCTTGATTTAGGTCACTACTATAAAGCGCAGCACCTTCGTGGACAGCGCTCCTCCATGCCAACCTGCTCCCAGCCACGTCCTCCCATGTCTCAAGGTCCATGTGAAACCGCTTTAGATTTGCTTTGATGTTGTCCTTATACCTCATCTTTTGGCCACCCTGGGCACGCTTTCCCTCAACAAGCTGAGAGTAGAAAATCTGTTTTGGGAGGCGGAGATCCAGCATTCAGACAACATGACCAGTCCATCTTAGCTGGCGTTGAGCAACAGTAGCGGTGATAGTGGGAATGTCAGCCTCACTCAGGACGCTGGTGTTGGTGCGTCGGTCCTTCCAACTAATTCTGAGGATTTTTCGGAGGCATCTTTGGTGGTACGTCTCCAGGGTTTTTACGTGCCTCCTGTATGTGGTCCAGGTCTCCGATCCATAGAGAAGAGTGGGCAGCAAGACAGCTTTATATACCATGATTTTGGTCTTTGTCAGAATCTTGTAGAATCTTGTCATCTAATATGTGTGGGTATCTATAGTCATTCAAGACTGAAGGAAGCCCTTTTTTTTTATATATGCATGTATGTATGTATGTATGTATATATATATATCCCAGTGAAACAGGGATATATATATATATACATACATACATGCATACATACATGCATATATAAAAAAGGGCTTCCTTCAGTCTTGAATGACTATAGATACCCACACATATTAGATGACAAGATTCTAATTTTGTAAACGAAATAAGAAAATGTTTTTTGTGTCTTGAAATTTCAGTTTTCAAGGGAAATTCTTGGCCTGAAGACGTAATCTCCCCTGTACCGAAACATGTATGCACATATGTAGCCATCAATGTTTGTATAAATAAATTTTATATATATATATATATATATATATATATATATATATATAGCCAGTAGAGTTTAGTTTCCTAGAAGTACATCCAATGAAACAACATGTGTCTACCAAAATAGTGCTCAATGAGTGAACAGAGCAGGTATATTAATTTTATTTATACAAACATTAATGGCTACATATGTGCATACATGTTTCTGTAATCACCCACGTTGGGGGATTACGTCTTCAGGCCAAGAACTACCTTCAAAAGTCTTTTGAAGGTAGTTCTTGGCCTGAAGACGTAATCCCCCAACGTGGGTGATTACAGAAACATGTATGCACATATGTAGCCATTAATGTTTGTATAAATAAAATTAATATATATATATATATATATATATATATATATATTAAATTTAGGAAATAAACGAACGTTATAAAAAAGAAAACGTGAGTCTTTGAATTTTCAACAAAACTTTGCACTATGTATATATATATATATATATATATATATATATATATATATATATATATATATATATTAACCGATAAAATAGTATTGATTATCCAAAATCTATAGAAGTAAGTATTCGAAAAGCATTTAAACGCACTTTCCATTATTTTAGTCTGATTATTAAACAAAGTTAAATGTGAGGTGACATCTGTTATTCTCTTATTCTTATGTACTGACTCATGGACGTACCCAACCAGGAAGAGGGTACAGTTACCTACAGCAACAAAATAGTGTTACATATATCTCCCCTCTGAGAGGAGATATAGTGTCTCACAAGTCACAATTAATTAAACGTACTGATATAGTTTACAACCAAATCTTTGGCAACTTTGCGTTGTTATTACATAAGCAGCCAGATATGCCAAAGCGATTATCCAATCAAAAAAAAAAAACACGTTTGAATGAAAGTTCATTAAATTGAGTAAAATAATCTGAAACGAAAAATGACTTTCAATACGCCATGTCAACGTGAACACCACTTCCCCATATTAAGAACTAACCCGGGTGCCCGACATTGCCTGGGTGTTTGGAGGTGTGTGTTGAGCAAAAAAAAAAAAAAAGTGGTTGTAGGCAGGTAGGCTCGAACCCGCGACATGAAGGCGGAAAAGAAAGTGAAAAAAAACCTGATGTCTTACCGCTATGCCATGACGCAACCAGAAGTCTAAACGGTTCAAATTTAATGTAATCAATCCAAAACAAAAAGATGACGTGCAGAACCTCCCACGAAAGCAAATTAGACACAAGGTCGTTTTTAATGTGGAGAAAAAGCAGCTCCCCCAAAATGGGGGCACTGTGGCAGTTTCCAAATAAATAGTAATTGTCTCAGTTTGAAGGGTTTCCCTTACATTGACCAAGGACAAATTGCAGACCAGATACAAAAGAATTTCATGTGCAGCCATCCTTATAGTGGATATCCATAGTCATAAAACGAGAGAAAAAAAAGAATTATTTTTTGTTATCAGTTGTTTTTTTTTTTTTGTTTTTTTTTTTCATCAGTTGTTTGCTAGTCAATATTTCTTCATAAACTTACTATTAAGGCGCTAAAATGTTCAAAGGGAAATAACTCTCGTTTCTGTAAAAGGCAGAGTTCCCTCCCGTGCTTCAACTCTGAGATAAGATTTATCGGGTTCCTATTTTTTATTTTTGTACCTTTTCTCCACGTTAAAAAACGACCCTGGTGTCTAACTCTGTCCCGTGGGGAGGCATAGTAAATAGGTACAATGCCTCCCCACGGGACAGAGTTAGACACCAAGGTCGTTTTTTAATGTGGAGAAAAGGAACAAAAAATTAAAATTGTCTCAGTTGTGAAAGATTTCTCCTCCACTGACAGAGAACAAGAAATTGAAGTGTAGCATCTGTAGAACAGATACTACACTTTGATCTTGATCACACGAGAATAACAAAATATCACGTGGGAGCAGCCTTTTTCCAGAGAGAGAGAGAGAGAGAAAGAGAGAGAGAGAGAGAGAGAGAGAGAGAGAGAGAGCCGTGAAGACTTCCACGAGCCACTTCAAGAAATACATAATTTGCAAAGGGACTATTGCTTTTTATGCAAAACATTTTTAACAATATAAGAAATACAAATTTAAAAAAAAAAAAAAGTGATTTCTTCAATTATAGATAAATATTATAAAGATGTCGGTTTACAAACCGGTTTGTGCAAATCGACACAAAATCTATTGAGTGTGACATATTTCAAGCGTTTGTACCAAATGTGATTAGATTGCAGAAAGGATTTTGAATTTTATAAACGATCCGATATGATATCCTTTTTTTCTATAATCTTGAATTTTTCTAAGTTCAAAAACGGATGTCTCTTGTATAAACTCATATTGTTGGAATTATTCGGACTACTGTTCTCATCTTGACTACTATTTTCACAATGTTTCGGTTGATGTAAGCTTCTTCAACAGCCATCCTTTGTTGCTCCTTATATTTTCCTATGTGCTCATATGTCTTCTTTTTTTGTCTTTTACATAGGCATCACCACTTATTAAGGCCCAGAGACCACTCAAGGATAAGGGTTAAGAGTGTACAGTAGTCAGTTGAACAATATAGTAATTGTTAGTAATAGAAATTCGGTAAATGTGTTAACTTAAGTGGAACGGCTCATCAAGAACTTGTTTACGTTGGACTTGAAGACAACAATATTGTAGTCAGCCGGAAAACAGGAAAACGGAAGACAATTCCACAGGCATGCAGTTCTAAGAAAGAAGCTTTGTTCATAGAATCTACGTTTAGGTTTCGGCACAGATAAAGAGTGAGGAGAATTATTGATAGTGTTTTCAGCTAGACGAGTGTTTCTTGTGAAAGTTTGGCGAGAGGGGACCATAGATTGAAGCTCAGTCGAGCACTTGCCATGAAAATAATGATAAAGCAGAGACAAACTCGCAACATCTCTTCTGTGAGAAAGAGGTTGCAGGAAAGAGAAAAGGACATCACCTACGAGGCTACGAAGTCTATTTTGAACTCTATCAAGGCAGGACAAGTCCTTTCTAGCAGCTTCTGCCCAAATGTGGCAACAGTATTCCATCCTAGGATGTACCTGGATCTTATATAGATAGAGAATTGCATCAGCAGTGAGATATCTACTGGATCGATAGAAGGATCTCACCATTTTTCCAGCGGCCTTGGCAACAGATTTAATGTACGTGTGTCAACACCCCCGACCACACTTACCCCTCAGCAAAGGTAATCTAATGTGTTACAGTGACATATGATAGAAAAACAAACAAAGATGTCATCTTCCAAAAGTCACGTAACTAGATCAAGTATCTTTTTTAACTAAGAATATATAGGTGGAAATGTCTTCTCAATTATTAAATCATTTCTCTCTGATAGGCTCATAAGAGTAGTGGTTGATGGGCAGAAATCGGAAGCTCACAGTATTAATGATTAATGCTGGAGTGCTTTCAGAGGTTCACCCTGAGTCCAACTCTCTTCCTGATCTACATCAATGATCTCCCAAAACACATACTTAAATCATTCGTCGACATCTATGCTGATGACACAACCATCTATGGCAACACATCAAAGGCTGTAAATCATCAAGTTCTCTCTGATTCTCTCTCCTCTCATCTTGAGCATGTGGTACAATGGGGGAAGAGGTGGCTGGTTACTCTTAATGAATCTAAAACCAAGCTCCTATCTTGTCTTGACCTTTACTCCTGATCTGAAATAGAACACTTGCATCAAATCTGTTGCCAGGGACGCTGGGAAAATGGTGGGATCCTTCTACCACTCCAGTAGATATCTCACTGCTGATGCAATTCTCTACCTCTATAAAAGCCAAGTACGTCCAAGGATGGAATACTGCTGCCATATCTGGGCAGGAACTACTAGAAGCAGCTTATCCTGCCTTGACAGAGTTCAAAATAGACTTCGTAGCTTAGTGGGGGATGCTTTTTTCTCTTCCCAGCAACCTCTTGCCCACAGAAGGGACGTTGCAAGCCTGTCTTTGTTTCATCGTTACTTCCATGGCAAGTGCTCGTCTGAGCTCCAATCTCTGCCCCCCCTCACCAATCTTTCATCAAGAACACTCGTCTAGCTGAAACCACTGTCATTAATTTTTCTCACTCTTTGACTGTGCCTAAGTCAAAACGTAGATTCCATGAACAAAGCTTCTTTCTTGGAAGTGCACGCTTGTGGAACTCCCTTCCGTTTGCCTGTTTCCCAGCTGACTACAATTTGGTTGTCTTCAAGTCCAATGTAAACAAATTCTTGATGAACCGTCCCCTTGAGTAATCCAATCTACTCAATTTCCAATACTAACGATTACTACGATACTATCCTATTGTTTATTGTACACTCAACAACCCTTATCCTCGAATGGCCTTTGAACCCTGATTCTTACATAAAAAAAAAACAGTACCTTCCCTGGCCTTCAGGTCAAGATCAAAGTGTAGTATCTGAATTATTGTATTATCTTTATTGTTATCTTTTTTTGTTTTTACACGTTAATAAAAATGTTTTAAACGATTGGGTTCTAAGTAGGACGTCCCTCAGTATGAAAGGGTGAATGTGGTATTATGGTGAAAGAGGATGCTAGCTAAGAGAACCTTTTGTTTAGTTCTAGAGTGATAAGGATGACCAACTACCCTCATTCTTCCCCCTTTTTGAGTTGGCCTTGTGCCTGAATTTTTTGTTCATGTTTAATCTATATTGTATTCATTTTTAACCTGAATAAAAGATTTAAGACCTCAAAGTGTAGTATATGTTCTCCAGATGCAGCATTTCAATTTCTTGTTCTTAGTCAGTGGAGGAGAAATCCTTCACGACCGAGAGAATTTTTAATGTTTTGTTCTTTTCTCCACGTTAAAAAACGACCCTGGTGTCTAACTCTGTCCCGCGGGGAGGCAAAGCTATTAGGAACAATCACTCTGGCAAAATCTAGGCTGTTTCGGTTGGCTTTTATCTGTCGGGCTAGAGTATGAACGCTGAGTAGTTATAAGAGGTTCCTCCTCCTAGGCTTTGCTTCTCTCTTTCAGAAGGAGTTACTTTATAATTAATTGCCTGAAGCGCTCCGACCGGGGAATGCTGATGGAATTATCCAGGAAATTTTAGGGATCATGGTGCCTCTTCTTTAGGGGTGCTGGCTTGATTCTCTTCACAATTTCCAGCCTTGTGTCATATCTTCCTGTGGTTATAAGGAAGTAAATACCCAACATATTAACTTTTTTTTTGCCTAGAAGGGTAGTGTAGTATCTGTTCTGATGCTGCATTCTTATCTCTTATTTTTGTCCTCGGTCAGTGAAAGAGAAACCCTTCTAGACTAAGGCAATTTTTATTACATCTCCTCTATAACAAAAAGCCTGTATTTCTTGGGTGGGGGGAGGTATCAAAAACCACCCTTGTATCTAACTTAGCACCTGACATCGGTGTTCTGATATTTCGTAATACGAGGTGCCTTCAATAAGTTTCCAGACTTTTTTCGTATGGGCACTTATATTGATAGTACACAAATGAAACTCTAGTCCCCTTCTAAGTAATCCCCTCCGGCTGCAATGCACTTGTTGTACCGTTCCAACAACTTTCGGAAGCCCCCATGGAAGTCCTTTTGCGTGAACGCATCATTGACCCTCATCACAGCCGCTTTCATCTCCTCAATTGTCTCATAGCGACAGCCTCTAAGATTTTCCTTGAGCTTAGGGAATAACCAAAAGTCACAGGGAGCAAGGTCTGGACTATAGGGAGGGTGAGGAACTTTCTTGATGCCCATCTGGGTCAAATACAATGTGACAAGGATGGAATTGTGAATTGGTGCCTTGGGACAAACTTTGTGCAAATCTTCCACATCATCGCGAATAATTGTGTGTGCGGTTCCCACACTGAAATCAAACTGTGCACTTATTGTTAATATAGACACACGACGGTTTTATTCATGAAATTCTTTATTTGGCCAATCAACTCTGGTGTTCTAATTTCCTTACTCCTTCACACCTATAATCATCTCGCACTGACTTCATGCCTTCTTTTAATCTCTTATACAATTCAAAAACTAATGCTCAATTTATGCAAGATGGTCCAAAAGCAAGTCTGAAGCATTCCATACGTTTCTGTAACATTTTTTTTTCCAAGTTTAAAACAGAATTTTATTGCAGATCGTTCTTCTAAAGTGTCCTCACGTCCAGATTGCATTTTTTTAAATTCATCAGCTGTGACAATCAGGCTTTAGTAGGGTGTATTCCAATTCCTGCTATAACTGTTTATTTGAACCCGAAATCATAACAAAATAGGTCAATCATCTCATAAGATATTTAGCAATAACAAACTGAATTTTCAAGAGTCTACGACAATTTTAAATGCCTGTACAAAAAAGTCTGGAAATTTATTGAAGGAACCTCACACCTTTTGAAATCACAATTACATATTGGGTACAATATAATAATCTATAGAAATAAAAAAAAAATGGCCAATCATCTCATAAGATGTTTAGCAATAACATACTGAATTTTCAAGAGTCTACGACAATTTTAAATGCCTGTACCAAAAAGTCTGGAAACTTATTGAAGGCACCTTCGTGGATATATAAATAAATATTACGTTCTTATTTTTTAATTTTTCTTAAACTAATTGGAAAGTCTTAAAAAAAAAAAACGATACCTGAGCGGCCTATTAAACAACGGTTTTGAAAGGCTCATAAACTTTGTACCTAAGCCAAGAGGTGTGGGGGGGGGGGGCCTGGTAATATCTACCCTCACTCCACCCCACCTCACCATATTCTGTGTTCCATGAATGCTTTTCAAATGTCAGGAAATATGATACATTTTCGAAGAGGAACTAGGCTTTGTGGGTCGTCACGTTTCTCATCTACTGTACAAAATAAAGGTTAATATAAAAAAAAATGAAAAAAAAAAATGTAATGATATTTGTGCTGTCACACACACACACACACACACGCTCGCGCGAAAATAAACCAACGTTTATTCATTTCAATCCCCCCCCCCCGCGCATTTTGCACAAAAATAAGTTCTTCCAGCAACGACATAATTTCAAATACGTTCACACGCTTTTTTCACAACAAAAGTAAAATGAACATATTTCTGGCGGACGTAGTTGAAGACAGTATCAAAAGGTATTGAAACGCATCAAACATTCTTTCTTCCCTCCTTTTTCCCTTCTCTTCTTGCTCCGACGTGACACGAAAACATGCCTCTTGTTTTCATCTCATCGTTGCTTTCAAATCTGTCGAAATCATAATTACACACACCACGCGGGCACTCAAAAATCCCACTTATGCACACACGCACCCATTCCGTACATTTTCTATAAGAATTAATAACAACGGACTACTTTCCTCATGGGACTTTTGAATAAGGCGAACTTCACCAGTTAAAACACAAACCGTGAAATAAGGACATTATTTTCATAGAAGACGTTCACGTTCTAATCTTATTAATTCAATGAAGGACTTTCATCTAACATTGTAATCATAATGATTTCTCAAGAACTTTCACCGATCGGACCTTTGCTTGTTCATCTTGTTGTTTTTTGTTGAGGAATAAATGCGGTGCATTTTAAATGAGAAGAAGGTGTCATTTTATTAATTTATTTTTATTTCGGACTATTATTCTCATCTTTATTAGTTGTTGTTTTCATCTTTATTGGTTGTTGTTTTTCACGACGTTTCGGCCAACTATTCCTCTGGCCTTCATCAGGTGGTAACCGCGACGGGATAGAAACTCTGAATCTCCCAACTGCATTCTCAGCAATCACTGCCATCCGTAGTTGTTGTCGTCTCACCACGTTTTGGCCAAGTAAACCTCTGGCCGGCTTTGGGTAGGATTGAAACTGCTATCTTCAGACAATGCTCATCTGGAACCATAGAGATGGCCAGAGGAATAGTTGGACCAAACAATTTGAAATAAAACCAATAAAAGATGAAAAACAACAACTAATAAAGATGAGAATAATAGTCCGAAATAAAAATAAATTAATATATATAATGATCATCTCAAAAAATGAATTCCAATTAAGGAATAATATATATACCAATCGGTACGGACCCGACTATGGAAGATCAGATAATAAATAAACGTAGATATATAAGACCAAAAATCCAATCTTGATCGCCCTTCGGGGCCCGTGGCACAGTTGATAGAGACGTTGAATCTCTACAGTTCCAGATGAGCATTGTCTGAAGATAGCATATTCAATCCTACCCAAAGCGTGCCAGAGATTTACTTGGCCAAAACCGTGGTGAGACGACAACAACTACGGATGGCAGTGATTGATGAGAATGCAGTTAGGAGATTCGGAGTTCCTATCCATCGCGGTTACCATCTGACGAAGGCCAGAGGAATAGTTGGCCGAAACGTCGTGAAAAACAACAACCAATAAAGATGAAAATAACTAATAAAGATGAGAATAATAGTCCAAAATAAAAATAAATTAATATATATAATGCTTATCTCAAAAATGAATTCCAATTAAGGAATAATATATATATACATATAAATATATATGCATATATACCAATAGGTGTCATTTTGTTTTATTCCTTTTTTTATTGTTTATTATTTTGTTTGGGGCAAAGAGATTTAATTTCACTTAAACTTCTTTTCCCCTACATATTCTACACAAAACTAAAATCGATTCGCTTGGAATTGCCATGTGCGCATGTCTGTGCTGCTACACCGACCACTTTCTTTTATCGTTTTAGCAGCCTCAAAGGCAAGCCCTTGTACCCCCTCGACAAACCTGACAATCAGCAAAGTCCCACCCCTTCACAGTTGAGATCCCTAGATGTAAAAAAGCCTTTTTACTCTAATAGCTTCTTCCCCAGTACTGCAGGACTTTGGAATTCTCTTCCGGTTTCCTGCTTACCCAACTGTACTGACATGCAGAAGTTCAAGTGTAATGTGAACAGATATCTTGCTGCTAAACTCCCTACATAATACCCCTGCAACTTAGGTCACTGATAGTAACCCCTTACACCAAAGTGACAATATGCCTTGTTTGGGGGTGAAAATGCAATATATATATATATATAAAATAAAAATTACAATTGAATTTACCAAAATGATCCAAGATGGTAAAATTAAAGTAAATCTTGCTGACACCTTTTTCTTTTTTTTTTCTTTTTTTTTTATAAGTGACCTGTACATTTCAGTTGACCTATATTATTTTGCCCTATATATATTTTTGCGCCTTTAACATTTCCTGTCTGGGTCAGTTTGACTTTTGTTTCCCTTTATTTTATATTTTATATTTAACTTTATCATTTTTTTTCTCCTTTCTCTTCCCAGATCTTTTTTATTTATAGTTATGTCTCGGAAGTAGAGTGAAAAGCACATCTTATTTTTCTTTTATTAATATTATTTTTTCCTTGTACACATTTTTGTGAATTATTCCATGGATTTCTGCCTTTGGATTATTATGGACCATCTTCTTCCAATTACGGAATTTCTTTGGATTTTACTTGTACAAATGGAAATTCTTTTAACTTTCTTGAAGTTTTACATTTGGATTTTACCGTCACTGGATTTTTTATCTTCCACCAGACTATCCATTAATGTGGGGTCTGCGTACGCGCCTGGTTCACAAAGTATGGAAATAAAAAATTTAAAAATTAAAAAAAAAACTTTTACAAGTGTTTTTGATACAGATGTACATAAGAATACTTTGATAAGTATATTTTAACTTAAATAGGGATGGTATAATAAAATTTTGGGGTCTGCGTTCGCGCCTGGCCTCCATAGAATGGAAATAGGCACAAACTTTAATAAATACTTTTCATATCTATCTGCGTAAGTATACTTTGATAATTATGTTTCAGATTGAAGAAATATGATATAATAAAATTATGGGGTGTTTGTTTGCGCCTGACCTCCATAGAATGAAAATATGTCACAAAGTTTAACAAGGTTTTTTAATATAGATCCACAGAATATTGTGATAAGTGTTTCAGTGTGAACAGGTATGGTATAATAAATTATGGGGTTTATCTATTTTATTTTTACTTTCATCATATTTTGCTTCGGTTTTGATACCCCCAAATTCGAAGCTATCTCTTTACAACCCTTCCTTTTCATAACCTATCATACTTTCATAAATCAGAGTCCATTTTCTGTATGCTGTTTCGGAACCCAGTCAACGACGGGTACTTTTGCTAGTATATATCTCGTTTGGGAGGTCGGGCTTCGATCCTGGCTTGAGGTAGTTGCCTGTCTAGCCGCACTGATGAGCTGTGATACATGCAGCAACTCCTGCAGGACTGAGGCACAAAAAAAAGCATGCACAAAAAGACATACGTACACGAACAATGTAGAAGCAGTTATATAGATTCAGTATGTATAAAGATAATACCCAGCGCAACAGTTAGACACAAGGTCAGTTTTTTAATGAGGTCCACTCTTTATCTGTGCCTAAACCTAAATTCCATGAACAAACTTTCTTTCTTAGAACTGCACACCTGTGGAACTCGCTTCCGTTTACCTGCTTTCCATCTGACTACAATTTAGTCGTCTTCAAGTCCAATGAGAACAAATTCTTGATGAGCCGTTCCTCTTAAGTAATCCAATTTACCAAATTTACACTTCTAACGATTACTATGATGTTGTCCCTTTTGATTACTGTACACTCTTTAATCCTTGAGTGGCCACTGGGTCTTGATAAGTGGTGATTCTTTTGTAAAAAAAAAAAAGAAGGTCCACAAAAATAGGCATTCTGGATTGGAGCAAAAATAAAATCTCAGCTCAGTCTTAGAAGGACTTCTCTTTCACTGACCAAGGACAGAAATGATGAAATGTAGTGTCAGAACAGATACTGCACTTTGCTCCTACAAATATATGTGGAAGGTCATAAATGCAAATTTAAAAAACAAAAAAAAACGCACGTCTAGCTACAACCACTATCAAAAATTTTCCTTACTCTCCATCTGTGCCTAAATCTGAACGCAAATTCCATAAACCAAGCTTCCCTCCTAGAACTGCCCACCTGTGAAACTCTGTTCTGCTGGTCTGTTTCCCAGCTCACTACAACATGGTCGTCTTCAAGTTCAATGTAAACAAGTCCTTGTTGAGCCACTTCCTAAAGTAATCAAATTCAAGCATCACTATCACCCCATCCTGCCTCGACTGTTTTCGATGGTCCCCCTTACCAAACTTTCACTAAAAACGCTCGACTAGTTACAACCACTATCAACGATTTTCCTCACTCTCCATCTGTGCCTAAATCTAAACGCAAATTCCATGCACAAGGCTTGTTTTCTAGAACTGCTCGCCTGCGGAGCTCAGTCCCATTGGACTGATTTTCAGCTGACTACAACATGGTCATCTTCAGTAAAAGTCTAACGTAAACAAATTCTTGTTGAACCGTCCCCTAAAGTTCTATTCAGTTTTCAACCCTAACAATCATCACGAAACTGTGGTCTCACTGACCATCCCACACTCATTAACCCCTATCCTCGAGTGGCCTTCTGGTCTTGATAAGTGGTGACTTGCAAAAAAGAAAAACAATCATTACACACATATGCAGATCAGTATATTTATCTCTTTCTTCCGGCGGGAGGATGTGACACAAGGATCGGAAAGCGGGATTTGAAAACACAGCGCCCTAGAGGAAGAGCACTCGGGCTTGCAAAAAATGACTGGGCAGCTCCATTGCCATTCCCCCGTAAGAGCGCCTCAGGCAATTATCGATAAACTAACCCCTTCTCGAAGAGAGAAAGTAAAAGATGGAAAGAAATATTTATCTCCTTCTAACGATGGGAGGATGTGACACAAGGGTCGGAAAGCAGGATTGACGAGCCAGCTCTTTAGAAAAGCATTCTGGCCTGCAAAAAAAAAAAAAAAAAAATGCCTTGGCAGCCCTGTCGGCATTTCCCGGTAGAGGCGCATCAGGCGAGTAGCAGTAAACTAACCTCCTTTTCTCAAAAGGAAAAGGTAAAACCTTGGAGGGTGGACCTCCTAGAACTGCATATGACCAAAGTCATACCTCAGTCAACCGTGGAAAAAAACCATCTCAACATTGTCTGCAACTCTGATTGTAACGTGACCATTATGATCAAACCATGTCGTTGTATTTCAACCACTCGGACCCACACGCTGTCTGGTACCACGACAAAGGAACAAACAAATAAGACAGGAAAGAAATAAAAATCCGACTTGGCAATTTTTTTAAAAAGTGCAAATGAAACGCATTTATTCGTGATTCTTTCAAAACAACGTATTTCATTATCTTTCCGCAGTCTTTTCGCACACATATGTGCTTTTTAAAAGTCTCTGTCCCCACCACCTCATGCTGGCGCTAGTCAGCGCTTTCTAGTTCTCATATTTATACGTCCATTTTCCCCGCCTCACAACTTGCTTCTCTCCTCGACCACATGGTGTAATTCTTTTTCCTTTTCTTGTGACGCAAGCTTGCACACACTTGCTAATTTGCATTTGTGCTTTTAACGGCTGCTGCTGCCGCTAATATTTTCGCTAGTCAGCTATCCTTCGTCTGCTGCCGATATCTCCCACGTGCCCATATGCACTCTGTTACATACGTGTGAAGATAGACAACTTTGGAAAGTAAACCGACACTTTGTAAACGAAAGGGAAGAGCAAAAAAAATAAAGAAAGAAAAGGAAGATAGATAGATAGATAGATAGATAGATAGATAGATAAATACGGGGTACATTAAATAAGTTTCCAGACATTTTATATATTTTAAATAATTGTCGTAGAGTCTTGAAAATTTAGCATGTCATTGCTATACATCTTATGAGATGACTAATCAATTTTTATGATTTCAGGTTCAAATGAACAGCTACAGCAGGAATTGGAATACACCCTACTAAAGCCTGGTTGTCACAGCTGGTGAATGCATTAGTCCACAACTCCATCCTTGTCACAGACTATTTGACCAAGATGGGCATCGACAGTTCATCACTCTTCAGGACAAGATCAAAGTGTAGTATCTGTTCCGGCAGATATTGCAAGCTATGACTAGCTATGACTAGCAAAGACCAGATGTGGGGGCAACCCCACATGCCTGACCTTTAACCAGCTCCCATTTCCCACCTCTCGGGAGCTGGTCCCCTTTTTCCCTTCCCCCTCCCTTCACTCCTCACATTAAAAATCGGCCTTGTGCCTAATTTGCTCGGTGGGGGAGCAAATAAATACCATCTGTTCTTCAGATGCTGCACTTCAATTTCTTGTTCTCTCTCAGTGGAGGAGAAATCCTTCACGGCTGAGACAATTTTTATTTTTGTTCCTTTTTTCCAGATCCAAAAACGACCCTGGTTTCTAACTCTGTCCGTCCTGTGGGGAGGCATTGTAAATAGGGACAGTTCATCACTCTTCCTATAGTCCAGACCTTGATAATATTTTCGCTAGCCAGCTATCTTTCTGCTGCTGCTGATTTTCTCACACGCGCCCATTATTCGCACTCTGTTACATGATAGCTTTGTTGACAAATGAAACCCCCCTCACACACACTCACACACACTCTCTCACACACACACACACACACACACACAAATGCACACATGCACACGACCAGTTCTTTCATAGTTAAACTAAGATGGCAATGCTTGCTTCAGCAAACCTCGTGTTCCAGCCATCTTTTCAACCACCCCTTTTTCAACTATAAATAAACGCAGAACGCATAACGTGTATTTCACAAATGCGGCCGATAAGAATCGGTGTATATATGTGTGGATTTTTGGGCGAGTTCTAAAATGTCAAGGATCTTTTCAAAAAAACAAACCTGAACCAAAAGTGTGACAAGACAATGCTAACAACAACTGGGACAAACTGCTCGTTTTTTTTTTTTTTTTTTTTTTTTTTAATGTATTTCGGGGCAGGGGGATATGTGTTATTGTTCTTTAAGAGCCTTCTGTTATATCAAGTCGATGTTATTTAAAGACGAGTTTTTATTTATTTATTTTTTTAATACCTCCTTTTCGTTTTTGTCTTGTTTTTATGTGTGTTTAATATCTTTTTTGTTGCCGTTTTCTGTGTTCGTTTGTTTAAGCGATTTTATTTTCCTTTTTTTTTTCTTCTTTTTTTTTTTACACAGGCATCACCACATTATCAAGGCCAAGAGGGCACTCAAGGACAAGGGTTAAAGAGTGCACAGTAGAAATTGGACAATATAGTAATCGTTAGTAATGAAAATTCGGTAAATTTGTTAACTTATATGGAACGGCTCATCAAGAACTTGTTTACGTTAGACTTGAAGACAACCATATTGTAGTCAGCCGGAAAGCAGCAAAACGGAAGACAATTCTAATTTTCCTCACTTTGAAAGTGGGTAAAAACGCAGTTTAGTGGCCTAAACATAATGCAATAAATGTTTTATTTTATTTTGTTTTTGTTAGATATCAGTTAATGAGAAGAAGCCATTGCGAGTTAAAATCTAGTTAGTATTACGCTTGTAATTTTAATATATGCGCACGTAGGCTGAAATATTTCGTTTACGCGCACGCGCGTGCGTGTGTGTATACAGTATTTCATGGTAAACAACTGATGATCCCTTTAAGAACATTGGTACTATTGTTTGTTCATGCAAGTAAAACTATTTAGCGATACAGGAAATTAATTGATTTACTGACAAAATAATTTTATAACGAAGGACTTTTTTTTTTTTTTTTAAATAGTTTTAGGTCGTAAAGAAACTTCCAAGACATATATGTCGGTAAATAAAAAAACAAGCACTATAAAAGTGGTGGGCCAATATTTGTTTAAAATGGACATTTGCTGAGGTCATTTACGAGTGTCGCTTCCATGGGTAGAACTGCCAACTATCAACGCGATGGTTGTAGGTTCAATTCTCGGCTAAGGAAAGGTGCTAGTCTAGCCGAACTGGTGATACAACGAAACGGTACTGTATGTGGATAACTAATATATATATATATATATATATATATATATATATATATATATATATATATATATATATATATATAGTAAAATTGTCTGTATGTGTACATTTCCCTACCAAACTACTCTGTCAATTTTCAGTCTACAAACTCGAGATTTGACATAAGGAGTATTGAGATTAGGGAACATGTCTTTTTCTCTCTTACTTTCCCTCTCTGTACTGCTCTAACCAAGTATGCCGACCTGTTCCACAAATCCCAAAACCTCAACATAAAACATCTCAAAAAAAAAAAAACTCGAATAAACCTAGAACCCCTTCTTCCAACATAGACACCTACTACCATGTCTCCTTCTCCAACATCAGGGGTCTACGTTCCAACCTTCCAGAGGTTGAAACCCAATTACAGGAGATGACACCGGACATATTATTTCTAAGTGAAACTGGAATAGGGCCGACCACTTCCCTAGATGAGTTCATAATTAACGGATACTCAAATTTAACAGCTAAATCTGACCCCCAAGATCGCCATGGGCATGGAATATGTGCCTACATTAAGGATGACTTCCCGTGTGGCAGGGATATCTCTAGAGAAGATCCTAATTTACCCTATATGTGCTTCAGGGTTGCACTTGCTAACACCACTGCATTTATATTTGCCCTCTATAGGCCCCACAACAGCGGAGTTACTATCTTTAAGAGCATATCTGAGAAAATAGACCACATACTGTCTTCACATCCCTCGGCTAACATCCACATATGTGGTGACTTCAACGTGGAATGGCTGACCCATTCAAATAAGACAGATGATGAGGGGAGGTTTTGTCATGATTTTGCTATTGCTTATGACCTCACTCAGATTGTTCACGAACCCACCCGTATGCCCAATACACCCGGTCAATATGCAAGCCTCTTAGACCTTTTTCTCTCAACTTCCCCTGAGCTATGTTCATGTTCCGTTCATTCTCCTCTAGGGTCCTCCGACCACTCCGTCATATCAGTTAAGATAAAAATGAAATGTAAGAAGCCCCCAGACGTACTCCTCCACCATACTGTATACCGATACCCTATGGCTGACTGGGATAGCTTCCGTACATTCATATCTGATTTACCTCTGCACTCCATGTTTAAAAAGGATGTGTCCTCTATATTATCAGATCTGACCGAATGGTTAATTGTAGGCATAGACCAATTCATACCATCTAAAAAATTCCAACAAAAACCTAACAGCCAGCCATGGTTCTCCCCAGAATGTGCTGCTGCTATCGCGCACAGAAATCACTTTTTCCATAGCTACCAACGTAATAGATGCACTGAGACTAAAGCTGCTTTCAGGTCTGCCAGCAACCACTGTAAAAGAATAATAAAAAATTGCCCAGTCTGTTAAATCCAAGGTAGCTGATCAGCGGCTTGGTTCCCACCAGTTTTGGCAAATAACAAATAGGATCCTGAACAGAAGTGTGTGTTCTATCCCAACCATTATCAATGGACCAGAGGTCATCTCGTCAGCGTCAGACAAGGCCAAACTATTTGCAAAGAACTTTGCAGCTAATTCTACCCTATGCAACGAAGGCCATCAACTCCCCATATTTCCTCCTATAACACAGAACAAGGTAGGTAACATACAAATATCTGTGCATGAGCTCGCCAAGCTAATCAAGAACCTAGATTCCAGTAAAGCAACTGGCCCTGATGGCATCCCAATTATAGTGTTAAAAAAGCTTCAACCAGAACTTGCTCCCATACTTATGAAACTGTTTAAGCGCTGCCTTAAGGAGAAGTGCTTTCCGACTCCCTGGAAGACTTCATCAGTTTGCCCTGTATTTAAGAATTCAGGTGATAAGTCATCTCCCTCTCAGTACAGACCAATAAGTCTCCTGTGTGTTATGAGTAAGTTGCTGGAATCCATATTAAATAGAGAAATAGTCAACCACCTCAGCAGGAATAACCTTCTTAGTGACACACAATATGGTTTCCGCTCTGCAAGATCTACCGCAGATGTGCTGACGATTATATCCCACAGGATTAGTGAATCTCTTGACAAAGTCTTCCTTTCTAGGGCAATTGCTCTTGACATATCAATGGCCTTCGACAAGGTATGGCATAAGGGTCTACTTCACAAGATTTCCAGCTACGGTATAACTGGAAATGTTTTCTCAATCATTAAATCATTTCTCTCCAATAGGCTCATAAGAGTAGTGGTAGATGGACAAAAATCGGAGGCTGCAATATAAATGCTGGAGTCCCTCAGGGGTCAATCCTAGGCCCAACTCTCTTCCTGATCTACATCAATGACCTCCCTAAACACATACTTAAATCATTCGCTGACATCTATGCTGATGACACGACCATCTACGGCAACACATCAAATGACAAAGTTCTCTCTGATTCTCTCTCCTCTGATCTCGAGCGCGTGGTTCAGTGGGGGAAGACGTGGCTGGTTACCTTTAATGCATCCAAAACCAAACTCCTATCCTTACATCATCAACGCTCTGATCCCCATCTGGCATCAATTGTGATGGATGGCTCTCATCTGGGGAGGCCCCGTGTTTTGACAAGCTTCTGGGTTTGACCTTTACTTCTGATCTGAAATGGAACACGTACATCAAGTCTGTTGCCAAGGTCGCTGGAAAGATGGTGGGATCTTTCTACTGCTCCAGAAGATATCTCACTACTGATGCAATTCTCTATCTATATAAAAGCCAAGTACGTCCAAGGATGGAATACTGCTGCCATATATGGGCAGGAGCTGCTAAAAACAGCCTATCCTGCCTTGACAGAGTACAAAATAGACTTCGTGGCTTAGTGGGGGATGCCCTTTTCTCTACCCTGCAACCCCTCTCCCACAGAAGAGACGTTGTGAGCCTATCCTTGTTTTATCGTTATTTCCATGGCAGGTGCTTGTCTGAGCTCCAATCTCTGGTCCCCCCCTCACCAATCTTTCACGAAAAACACCCATCTAGCTGAATCCACTGTGAAAAATTTCCCCCACTCTTTATCTGTGCCTAAATCAAAACGCGGATTCCATGAACAAAGCTTCTTTCTTAGAACTGCACGCCTGTGGAGCGCTGTTCCGTCTGCCTGCTTCCCACCGGACTACAACTTGGATGTCTTCAAGTCCAATGTTAACAAATTCCTAATGAACCGCCCCTTAAGTAAACACTTCATCAAATCTCCACACTAACGTAATGTACTTGCAATAACCCTTATCCCTGAGTGGCTTCCGGGCCTTGATAAGTGGTGATCACTGTGTAAAAAAAAAAAAAAAAAAAAACATGGTCCCAAATACTAGCCTGTTACGTCCACGTATCTTGTACAGAGTGAACGTAAGTAAAAATAAAGATAGATACGCACACACACACACACACACACGCACACGCACACACTTGCGTGCAGGTAAAAAAATAAAGATACACACACACACACACACGCACACACAAACGCATGCCCACACGCACACACGAGAGTTCACTGACATAATGATTAACTGTAAAACATAGGAGGAGGAGAAGGGGGAAAGGAGGAGGAGGAGTTAACATTTTAGCAGACAGATAGAATTTGAAATTCTCTGCCTTCCTTGACTGTACTGACATGCAGGAGTTTAAATGTAACGTAAACAAACATCCTGCTCCTCTTTCTTTAAACAATGCCCCAAATAGCAGTCCGTTATGTCCAAGTGTCGTTTCGGGGTGAACGTGAGTGAAAATAAAGATAGATATGCACACACACACACACGCGTGCAAGTATACATACATGCACACATACACATACATGTACACACACATACATACGTGCGGCCGCACACACAAGAGTGTGCTAACATAATGATTAACTATAAAACACAGGAGGAGGAGGAGGAGGAGGAGAAAGAGAAAAAGGAGGAGGAGTTAGCATTTTCGCAATGACTTTCATGTTGGGTGATGTAATTGGCAGGCAATTAAACAAAAACAGTTTATTTCTATTTATGTCTTCCTTTGCTACAAGATGTCTCTCCATTTGTCTTGTGTCGCTTCTATTTCAGCTCCTTAAATGTCCACAACACCACTAACCGATAGCAGCCATTATCGTGTTGGACGCGTCGATTATTCATCACTATTTAATAGCTAGTCGCACCTACCCGATGTTGCCCAGGACAGTAAAATAAAAAGAAAGAAGTTGCAACTACACTATAATAATAAAATCCAAAACTTTTAATGTTGTATTTCAAGTCAAACCAATGGTCTCAACTTAATTGTCATGTTACGGTAATGTTGTATAGCATTCCGGGCAATTCCGGAATTATTGCTAGTTGTGTACAAACGTATATGGAGCTGGATGCACACATGCAAATATTGTTGACAAATCTTCAAACCAAGAAATGTCATCAAAAGTTATAACAATTGAAAGAAGCTTTGAAATCAACATTCTTCAACTGACAAGTTTTGAAAACAGCCATAATGAAATTTGGTCTTCGACGAATTTAATAAGGGCCAGTGGAATGCGGCATGGAAAAATGAAATTCCTATCTAAAGTTTTTGTGAATAAAAACAAATGCCAGCTAAGGAAGAACAGTCAGAGAGAAGACGGGCACTGAGACGACCAGTTGTTATTTTGCCGTCACCCACAACACTCCACCATGCCCCATCTCTCTCTCCCTCCCACACTCCATAACATATTTGTGGAAGCATTATAGCAAGAATAAAATTGTCACTTTTTTATATACCCAAATTTGACAGTGTTTGTTTAGGTGTATCAGAATTTGTGGGAAAATTTTTGGCACTCTTGCATAATTTGACCCGGATCCTCGTTATTTCCTGTCAAGCTTGGATCTGGCGAGACCGGCAATCATCGGTGGCAACCGAGCGGTGTAACAGACGCAGGCTAAGGAAAAATAGCAAAACAAAACGGGGGGGGGGGGGACAAAAAAACAACTTAAAATTTTCAAATAATAACAAGAAACCTACCTTTAAAAAAAACAAATATGTTTATTTAATTTATTGAAGTATTTTTTTATATAATTATCAACAAGAAGTTTTTGTTCTTTTTTAAATTTATCTGCAAAAAAAAAAAAAAAAAAAAAAAAAAAAAGGTTGTTCTTGTTCACCCGTATAATTGTTAGGTTTAAGTACATTTTTTTGTTTAATTATTAGTATTATTTTTTTTTTATATCAAAAATATTGATTTTTTGTTTTTTTAGTCGGAAACGACTGTTGTACCCGGCAGAATATTTTTTTTTTTATTATTGGAAAGAGGGTTTCGGCGTTTCGATTTGGCAAAAAAACCTCCTAGGATTCTCCCAACGTTATGTTTTCTTTGGTTGAATAAGGATTCTTCAATATATATATTTTTTTTTTCAAAATCTCTCTTTTCTTATTTTTAAAGGCCGTTTAAACGTATTAGGCACACAAAAAAGAAAAGTAGATGCTTTTAGTGTTTTTATTTAATGTAACATGTTTATTCAGCTAGAAAAACATGGTGTTTACCGATGTATTGGAAAATTAAAAATGGCGCCCGACTCCCTCTTTGACACGGTAAGTTTGGGAAAAGAGTTAAAAATAAAAAACTTGACAAAATCCTGCTAGAAACTCGCTCAATATATGTCAGCGTAACATAGACTGACATATATTCGGTGGGTTTTTAACAGTATTTTGCAATTTTTTTTATTTTTAACTCATTTTCCCAAACTTACCGCGGATCAATAAGTGCACTTAGCACCTCCAATTTTATTTTAATTCAAAAATTGTTTTATTAAAATTATATTTTCTGACGCAGACTTATAAATGTTTTTACAATTATATTTTGATACATTTTTATGCAATGTTTTAGTTTCCAAATATTTTTCTGTTCGGAAAAAAAAAAAAAAAAAATTTTTTGCTATTTGTCGTGTTATTTTACCAAGTAAAAATTGGAGTTATCACCCTCTAACAATGGCGCTGTCCGTGTAATAAAGAAGTGCTTTTTTTCCCAAATGTAATTTTACGCCTGTGGAATTGTCTTCCGTTTTCCTGCTTTCCGGCTGACTACAATATGGTTGTCTTCAAGTCTAACGTAAATAAGTTCTTGATGAGTCGTTCCATATAAGGTATCAAATTTAACAAATTTTCATTACTAATGATTATTATATTGTCCAATTTCTACTGTACACTCTTTAACCCTTATCCTTGAGTGGCCTCTTGGCCTTGATAATGTGGTGATACCTATGAAAAAAAAAAAAGAAAAAGTCCAATGTGAACAAGTTCTAATTGAATCGTCCTCCTAAGTAATCCAAGTTACAAAATTCCCACTGTTTACTATGCTAAAATCACAATGACTAATGTATACCTATTAACCCTTATCCTTGAGTGGCCTCTGGGCCTTGATAAGTAGTGACACCCATGTAAAAAAAAAAAAAATAAAATAAAATAAAATAAACACCTTAAAGAAATTAGGAAATTATAACAATTGTAAAACTTCCAGTAGTGCTTTTCAAAATAAAAATATTTTATTTCTTTTTTCTTATAAGAAAGCAAGGTACTTGTACAGTTTATCGCCGAAAATGGAGACACCATTTTTTTTTCAGGCACCTGTCGTTAAAATCAGAGGGAGAAATCAGTATTTTAAACTATGACCGAAGTGTGAAATAAATTAAAAAAAAAAAAAAAAATTACAAAACTGTTCTATTAAAATTATATTTTCTTACGCAAACTTTTCAATAATTATATTTTCATAAATTTTTATACAATAAATGTTTTGATTTTCTAATGGGGCTCGCCCAGTTTAAACAATTATGAATGTGTCGTTTTCATTTTCTGTTTTGGTACTTGTACGGTTTAATCAAGACATTAAAAAATGAAAATATCGAGAAAAAAAAAAGGTTATATTGTATGTACCTGTTTTGGACTGAAGATCTCTGAAAAAAAAATTCATTTAATTTGATCAAGTAGTTTTTATTTACAGCAGAAAAACACGTTTTTATGAGAGCGCGTTGAAGTCAGCCATTACGAAATTTGTTGAACTCGCCAAAGGGAGATAACTCCAGTTAAAGCGCCGACACTCCCTCCCATGTTTATTAGTAGCTTTTCTTCCTAAAAATCGAACCTAACCATAACAAATTGTGGGTTTGTATTACTGTACACACAGATTCGAAAAAGTTGTCAAAAAACAAATATATAACAAATAAATGTTATCAAAGGCGAGATAACTTACTTTTCTACCTAACTGGATATATTTTTTGTGTTTTTATTCAATGTCACATGTTCATTCAGCTCGAAAAACATGCAGTGTTTACCGATGTATTGGAAAATTCAAAATGGCGCCCAACACTCTCTTTAACATGGTAAGTTTGGGAAAAGGTGTTATAAATAATAAACTAGACAAAATACAATTAAAAAAATACCGAATATATGTAAAGTTATGTCACGGTAACATATAATGAGCGAATTTCTAACAGTATTTTGCCTAGTTTATTATTTATAACATCTTTTTCTGAACTTACCGTGTTAAAGAGAGTGTCGGCCGCCATCTTGAATTTTCCAATACATCGGTAAACACTGTATGTTTTTCGAGCTGAATAAATATGTTACGGGTTTGTATTACTGTACACAGATTCGAAAAAGTTGTCAAAAAACAAATATATAACAAATAAATGTTATCAAAGGCAAGATAAGTTACTTATCTACCTAACTGGATATAATTTTCGTGTTTTTATTCAATGTAACATGTTTATTCAGCTCGAAAAACATGCAGTGTTTACCGATATATTGAAAAATTCAAAATGGCGGCCGACTCTCTCTTTACCACGGTAAGTTCGGAAAAAGGTGTAATAAATAATAAACTAGACAAAATACTGTTAGAAATTCGCTCAATATATGTTACCGTTACATAACTTGACATATATTCGGTTGTTTTTTAATAGTATTTTGTCTAGTTTATTATTTATAACACATTTTTCCGAACTTACCGTGGTAAAGAGAGAGTCGGCCGCCATTTTGAACTTTTCAATACATCGGTAAACACTATGCTTTTCGAGCAGAATAAACATGTTAAATTGAATAAAAACACGAAAATTATATCCAGTTTGGTAGATAAGTAATTTATCTTGCCTTTGATAACATTTATTTGTTATATATTTGTTTTTTGACAACTTTTTCGAATCTATGTGTACAGTAATACAAACCCAAAAATATATATATACTCAAATTAAGTGAAATTTCTTCTTTTTTTTTTTTTTTTTTTTTTTTTCTCGGAGCTCTTCCTTCAGTCCAAAACGGACACGTACAATAACCTTTTTTTTTTCTCGATATTTTCATTTTTTAATATCTTGATTAAACTGTACAAGTACCATTTTTTTAATGTCTTGTACAAGTAAGTTTTGGTATTTTTTTTTTTAGATTAGGTCCACCTCGATTTTCTTTTAAATGAGGACTTTTATAAGTTTTCGACTATGCTAGATACGGAAATCGCATTGAAAATTTGCAGAAATAATTAGCTATCGAGATATAAAATATGCATAAATTAAATTATGCATTGTATTCTTTGGTGGCCATCGTTTTGACGCGCGTGCGCGTGTCATAAAAAAATCTACGCGCGTAACAAAGATGGCCGCCAAAGAATACAATGCATAATACAACTTTTTATATCTCGATAAGTAATTATTTCTGCAAAATTTCAAGGCGATTTTCGTATTCAGCATGGCCGAAAACCTTTAAAAGTCGTCATTTAAAAGAAAATTGTGGAGATTATGGACCTAATCTGAAAATTTACCTCTTTTTTTTAATTTATTTATTTTTTTTAAATATATATATACGTTTTAAGAAAAGTTTTCCGTTTTCATTAATAAAATCAAACCATTTCCAACATGTTCTTTCATTTTATTTATTTTGCTTTTTTTTTTCATAGTTATTTCCGGAAGTAATTATATCTAGTTTAATTTTTTGTTATTTATTTATTTCCTACTTAAGCCATACTTAGACCATAAAATACTGATTTCTCCTCCTGACTCTAATGGCAGGTGCCCGAAAAAATGGCGTCTTCATTTTCGGCGATAAACTGTAGAAGTACCGAAAACAATTATGAAAGTTGTGAAATGAATTAAAGATTTTAATTTCTTAAAAAATTAACATTTTAATCTTTTTTTTTTTTTTTTTTTTTTTTACAAAAATATATCCACGTCGACGTCGTTAAATAAATTATAATTATTGACAACATCATCGCGTGGAATTATTCCATCTTTTCCTTCTTCTTTCAGGGAAGAAACCATAAGTAATTTCCTTTTTTCAGAAAGTTCCTGCCTATTATTCTTCGGAAAACAGGAGCGATCGTCTCCATTTTGCTTCAAAGATGGAGATGGCAGCCAAGGAACCACCTGGTCTTCCTCGTTGTTTTTAATGGATATTTTTATAGATTTCCCACAGGTTTTGTTTGGTGCAGATTGTTCAGTTCGTGGGAGAAATTTCCAAGAATTTGGAGTTACTTCTGGAGTTGTATTTCCACAAAGAATTGCAGGTGTTTGAGGGGGGTCCGGCAAAAACCAAGGAGATCTTGGAGAAGGAGATTGTGTCGGAATGACACATCCGTAGAATGGGGAAAGATTGTATTGGTCGTTTGGAGAAAGGATAGGCGTACAAGGTACAGTTGAAAAAGGAGAGGAGTTCATTGTTTAGAAAATAAAATAATTATTTTCCTGGTTTGCAAAGAAGTATATTTAACTGCAGGTAAGATTGTGGGGATAAATTCGTCCAGAAATATCTTTATAAGATTACGTCACACCAACACCACGTGTAGTTTATTTATTTATTTATTTATTTATTTGCATTCTGGGTATTTTTATTTTTATTATTTTTTTAAGATTATTTTATTAAAAACAAATATATTTTTTTAAAAATCCTTTTTAATTTCTTTTTAATCACAAATATCTGTTATTATTGTAAATCTGCCAAATCACACTGCGTGAGATGTTATTTTTAAGGCGAGTTTGTGTCGTCTGAACACCCTGAAAAATTTGCCAGCAAAAAAAAAAAAAAAAAAACTTAATTAACTTAGAATTAAGAGTGCGAGATCAATATCACTTAATGTAATTCTCGGCAATGCTAGCGTTTTAGGGCAGTTAACTGATTTAATATTTTTTTCGGTGCATGTTAAGAAAGAGTCGAAAAATCGTTTTTTTTTTTTCATGTGTTGTTTTAAGCCCAAAACCAACAGTAGTACTTACTTGTCATGTAGAAAATAATAATATATCCAAAAATTATGAAAATAAATTCATTGAGTAGAAATTTTGGGTTTGTTTGACATCACATAGATTCGAAAAAGTTGTCAAAAAACAAATATATAACAAATAAATGTCATCAAAGGCAAGATAAGTTACTTTTCTACCTAACTGAATATGTTTTTAGTGTTTATATTTAATGTAACATGCTTATTCAGCTCAAAAAACATACAGTGTTTATCGATGTATTGGAAAATTTAAAATGGCAGCCGACTCTCTCTCTCTCTCTCTCTCTCTCTCTCTCTCTCTCTCTCTCTCTCTCTGAGGCGGTAAGTTTGGGAAAATAAGTTTAAAATAAAAAAAACAGTCAAAATACTGTTAGAAACTCGCTCAATATATGTTACCGTGACATAGGCTGACATATAGTCGGCGGGTTTTTAACAGTATTTTGACTGTTTTTTTATTTATAACTCCTTTTCTCAAACTTACCGTATCCAAGAGAGAGTCGCCGCCATTTTGAATTTTCCATTACATCGGTAAACACTGCATGTTTTTAGAGCTGAATAAACATGTTACATTAAATAAAAACGCTAAAAACATATCCAGTTTGGTAGAAAAGTAACTTATCTTGCCTTTGGTAACATTTATTTGTTCTATATTTGTTTTGTGACAACTTTTTCGAATCTATGTTTACAGTAAAACCAACCCGAAATTTTTTTATAGTTAAAACTATTTTTTAAGGAAAATTGGGGTGGGGTGGGGGTCCCTAGATCTAAACACCTTGAAGATTGCGAGTATAGGGGACATACTTATCTCTCTTTTCGACACGTTAATGGTGGATTTTTTTTAAGACCATATCGATATACTTTTTTTTTCTCACACATAGTAGTTGTTCTACCCAAAGAATTTTCGTAATTTTTGGATATATTACTATTTTCGACATGACAATTAAGTAAGGACTGTTGTTTTTTTTTTGCATAAAACAACATATTTAAAAAAATCAATCTATCAACTCTGTCTTAGCAAGCACCCCTTTTTTCTATTTTATTTGGTTCTTATTTTTTTTTTTTTTTTACACAGTGACCCCCACTTATCAAGGCCCGGAAGCCACTCAGGGATAAGGGTTATTGCAAGTACATTACGTTAGTGTGGAGATTTGATGAAGTGTTTAATTAAGGGGGCGGTTCATTAGGAATTTGTTAACATTGGACTTGAAGACATCCAAGTTGTAGTCCGGAGGGAAGCAGGCAGACGGAACAGAGTTCCACAGGCGTGCAGTTCTAAGAAAGAAGCTTTGTTCATGGAATCCGCGTTTTGATTTAGGCACAGGTATAGAGTGGGGGAAATTTTTCACAGTGGATTCAGCTAGACGGGTGTTTTTTGTGAAAGATTGGTGAAGGGGGACCAGAGATTGGAGTTCAGACGAGCACCTGCCATGGAAATAACGATAAAACAAGGATAGGCTCACAACGTCTCTTCTTTGGGAGAGAGGTTGCAGGGTAGAGAAAAGGGCATCCCCCACTAAGCCACGAAGTCTATTTTGTACTCTGTCAAGGCAGGATAAGCTGTTTTTGTTTTTTCTTTTGAAACCGATTTTTAATTATGAATTATGAATCATTTTACTATATATATATATATATATGTGTGTGTGTGTGTGTGTGTGTGTGTGTGTTTACTTCCGTCTTTTGCTGCTTGTTCTTCTTCACGATGTATGCTCTGGAAAAGTCCCTCCTGATTTACTAATCTGGGTGCCCGGCGTTGCTCGGGTGTTTGGAGGTGTATGTTAAGCAAAAAAAAAAAAAAAGTGTTAGTAGGTAGGCAGGCTCGAACCCGTGACGCAAAGGTGAAAAAAATCTGACGTCTTACCACTACTCCATGACGTGACTGGAAGTCTGGAATGTTGAAATAAATTAAAGTCATTCCAACGGATAAGATGACTTGGAAAAATGGCGACTCAAAAAAAACTGATCCTCCTTGTAGAAAACTACCCAGTTGAGGGTGAAGGAAAATATTTTCAGCCAGTTTTTCCATATTTATCGTCCAAAGGGTAGATCTTCAAAACAATACCAACCTCATGAAAATCTGTTGTTTCTGTCGAAAGTTTTAGGTAGACATACATACATACATGATGATAGCAGCAAATTCGCTTTCGAACATTGCCATCACTCAATATAGCAGAAAAAAAAAAAAAGGTATATAGAAACACGGAAACATTCAGTGATGGGCTGCACGAATGTGGCTTTTAAGCCCTGCTAAACTCTGGCATTCCTTAGCACACATTGTACAGACATGTGCACCACTAACAGCACGTTCTTGCTGTTCTTTTCTACGCAGGATCAAATGCCTTTTCAAAACGCCTGTCGTTTTGTACATTCGCCCGCAGGGTACACAGGTTAACTCTGGCAACTCAAGACTGCTTTGTGGCCCGATGAGTAGACTGGTGACTCAGCAGCCCAGCTCTGCTAAGACATATTCTTCTGCACACCTCACACTCCAGACCAATTTGGCTCCCCCTCCCATCCACGGCTCCTTTCACTCTCCCTTTCTCGATATCATGCTTCAGCCGCTCATACTGGGTTCGATCCACCTCAAACTTGCCCACACCTCCCCGCAAGGTCTTTCTCCACCCTCCGCGATCCAAAGCAAGACTCTCCCAGGTTCTTTCATCAATCCCACATTTTTTTAAGGTGGATCTTAAACAATCCTTAAATCTCAATTTAGGCTTTTGAGCCAGACGTCTTCCCTCGGCGAGCTCACCATAAAGGAGTTGTTTGGGAAGTCGACTGTCTAACATCCTCACCACATGTCCACTCCATCTCAGTCTATGTTTAATAACGTGAGCCTCAATGCTAAGGCATTGGGTTCGATCAAGCACCTCCACATCACTGACATACATCTGCCAACCCACACCTAAAATTCGCCGTAGGCACATCTGGTGAAACCGATCGAGACGTCTCAAATGCTCCCTGTATGTTGTCCAAGTTTCACAACCATAGAGAAGAGTAGAGAGAACGCATGCGGCATAAACCTTAATCTTAGTTGGCAGCAAGATCCCATGACGTCTCCACAGACGCCCGTCTAACTTTCCAACGGCATCACTTGCCCTGCTGATCCGTAACGATACCTCATCATCCAGGGCACCAGACATACTCAATGTGCTACCCAAGTATACAAACTTAGAGACAACCGCTATCCTTGACCCACAGATATAAACTGATGGCTCATAGTATGGCAAACCCGGAGCAGGTTGATACATTGAGACAGTTTTTTTCAGATTGGTGGTCATGTGGTCAGGTCTCATTGAACAAATCCTGATGTTTACGCTCACAATAACCTAATACTCTGTCACATACCTCATAGACAGATTCCTTAAAAGCAGGCCAAGTATTTTCACAATCAATCTCTTCCATCTCCTTAACTAGTTTCTCCCTCACAGTATTGTCCTTTAGACGGGCAACATTAAGTCACTTTGGGATAGCCACACTAGCTCCCCTCATCTTGGGCTTCACAACACACTTAATCTTTGCACAGACCAACCGATGGTCGGTCCAGCACTCTGCACCCCGCATGACACAAACACTGCAGATATCCCTCATCTCACATTTCTGACTAACACATAGTCTATCAAGTGCCATTTTTTGGAACCAGGATGCATCCAGGTCGTCTTGTATTTGTCCTTCTGCTGGAACACGGTGTTATCGATTTTGAAATCCATCTCTGAACAAAACTGCAAAAACATCAGACCATTACTATTACACTTGCCCACTCCGTGTTTACCCAGCACGTCCCAGGTTTCAAAATCTCTTCCCCACCCTAGCATTAAAATCTCCAAGAATGAAGATCTTATCAGCAGAGGGAATGCGTCTAACTGCACTGCACAAAGCAAGGTAGAAAGCAACCTTTTCATCTTCTGTTGCATCCATAGTGGGTGCATAGACACTCAAAAAAGTTGTATAACGACCATTTACCAGAGGTAACCTCATAGTCATGATCCGGTCACTCACACCACAGGGAAGTTCTTCCAGGCTAGAAAGAATTACATCCATCCGCTTTACCACTCCAGAAAATGGAGTAGGCCCCTGCCAACTCAGAAAACTGTCCCTCATCAGCCAGTCTGGTCTCAGACAGAGCAACTATGTCCATGTCATGACGTTGAAGTTCCTTAGATACAAGAGCAGATCTATGCTCTGGACGCATTATTGCTGACGGCAAGTCAAGCAGCATCCACACATTCCAACAGCCGATGGTCATTGTCATATTGTTCCTCGCAGTAGCATGATGACGACCGGGTCCAGGCTGTGGAGCCCTGAAATACCTGCCGGGCCAGGCCCTGGAAATTCCAGTTCCCTTATTGCCATTTACGTTTATAATCATATTTTCCAACTTCATTGAATGTTTTGCCGTTTTAGGCTACAGCCAGCCTTTTTTGCTATAAAGATACACGAGATGGTAAAAAGTGTATCTAATTTATATCGAGCAATGCCTGTGCATGAGGATTGTTATAGTGGGGAAAGACTTTGCACCGTGACAATCCCACTCTCTAAACAACTGCCACATTAATCCAAAAAGAAGAGCAAGTCAGCATCATTGGATGCAGCAGTCATCGCAGGTTTTATATCAGAGTTTTCCTTCTCCTAGGGAGGTTGCCTTCACTACGGCTTACGGAGCCCTTTCTACCCACCATGCCATTTAATCCATGACTGGAACTTATGTTGCTGGGCACCAGAGCATATTCCACACGCCGGTGGGTCATATATGCCGCAGCTTACAGGAGGTCATCTGGAGGTTTCTGTCAGGGTTACCTCAACCTTAGCCTTTGGTTAAATAACCTTAGCCCACAAGGCAGTGGAGGTCCAGTTATATGGCGCAGGACACTTGCCGTTCATCAGAGCCCCGTCTGCGTGGCAGTGGTCACGACGTGCACATGGGGTTGATTTGTCTGGGAGAAGCACAGAAAGACTCTAAGACATCTGTGTGCTTTTAACACACGTCCACACCAGATCTTGACCACTACATACATGATGATTGCAACGTCTTGTCAGACGAGTGCCACTCCCTCAGACATTTAAAATCCATGAGCCCAAATGTCTGAGGGAGTATCTATACAAATATGATGTTAAAGAGTCTTAGCTTTGTACGACAGCTAAGTCTCTCTCTCGGTTCAAAATGTTGAGATCCAGCAACAAGCAAGAGCAAGATAGCCAGCAACAAGTTAAACTGCAGACCAGCTTAATGCGGGTACTGGTCTTCCGCTTTATGGTTTTTTAAATCAGAGATTTGCTTCTCCTAGAAAGGTTGCCTTCACCACGGCTTACGGGAGCCCTCTCTACCCCAATATACATATACATTCACACAAATATACACGGTGCTAGTTGGCCGTTGACCCCGAAAAAGGGTTCATTCGCCCTTTGGAAGGTCTTGTTTTTTATCCTTCAGGGAGACTAGCCGCCCTCCTCACCAAACAAGTCTGGTGGGGGAACCAGTTTAGTCGCCGGTGACCCGACCATGAGGCAGGTAGTACTGGGTTACATGGTACCAGTAGCATATGAAATGACCTGACATACATACATACATACATACATTTAAACAGGTGAGATTTATATTATAGAATATGTTTACCAGTTTTTAATTAATCTATTATTTTGCAAAAACAGTCAAGTTTGTTTGCTTATTTTAAAACTGGCAAACATTAATCAGAAGTGACTTTTCCAGGGCATTCATCGTGAAGTTGAACAGTCAGTAGAAACCGGAAGTAAACTAATTTATTTATTTTGTTATAGAACCTAAATCTCGTACCTTTGGTATTCTAATTTTTCAGGCGATTACATATGGTTTTACAATCTTGCCATTTGAACAACGTTAGTTGTAAAAAAAATGTGGTTAACTGCCCTAAAGAGCTAAAAAGTTAGAATGGTCAGAAAATGTTTGATCATATTACTTTCTTCTACAATTCCAAAATTGTTTTTTTTTTTATTTTGAGTAAAAGAAAAGTGTTTTTCAATATTAAGTTATAGTATAAGGGTACATTTGTCGGGTGATTTCAATTGGGATCAGCGGGTTTGTTTTACTGTACACATAGATTCGAAAAAGTTGTCAAAAAACAAATATATAACAAATAAATGTTATCAAAGACAAGATAAGTTACTTTTCTACCTAACTGGATACTTTTTTAGTGTTTTTATTTAATCTAACATGTTTATTCGGCTCAAAAAACATACAGTGTTTACCGATGTATTGGAAAATTGCAAATGGCGGGGCACTCTCTGGTAAAAACGGTAAGCTTGGGAAAATGAGTTAAAACTAAAAAAACTAACAAAAATACTGTTAGAAACTCGCTGTGGGGGGGGGGCAACTTTTCAATGTCACTTTCTGACCTTTGTGTCACATTTCTCACCGGGGGAGAAAGATAAAAATATTTTCCCTGTTGAATGTGGTACGATGCTGTCCCTGTGCAGTTCTAGGAGGTTCACCGGAGGGAGACAACTCTATTTTACTAAGAGATTCGTTTTTTTTTTTTTTCAGCTAATAAAGTTTAATTAACCGTATGTAACCGTTTCATATTCCACAAAAATTCTGTTTAACATTGGGGGGGGGGGTAAAAGAGAGTTGTCTCCCACAGAACAATGACAAATTGTAAACCAGCACCGATTGGTTCATGAGTAAGTTGCTGGAATCTGTGTTAAATAGAGAAGTAATCAACCATCTCAGCAAAAATAACCTTCTTAGTGACACACAATATGGTTTCCGTTCTGCTAGATCTACAGCAGATGTGCTTACAGTTATATCTCATAGGATTAGCGAATCTCTCGACTGAGGCAACCTTTCTAGGGCAATTGCTCTTGACATATCAAAGGCCTTTGATAGGGTATGGCATAAAGGTTTACTTCACAAGATCTCCAGCTATGGTATAGCTGGAAATGTCTTCTCAATTATTAAATCATTTCTCTCTGATAGGCTCATAAGAGTAGTAGTTGATGGGCAAAAATCAGAAGCTCACAGTATAAATGCTGGAGTCCCTCAGGGGTCCATCCTGGGCCCAACTCTTTTCCTGATCTACATTAATGATCTTCCAAATCACATCCTTACATCATTCGTAGACATTTTTGCTGACGACACTACCATCTATGGTAGCACATCTAAGACAGTAAACGACCAAGTTCTCTCTGATTCTCTCTCGTCTGATCTTGATCACGTTGTACTATGGGGAAAGGAGTGGCTTGTTACTTTTAATGCATCTAAAACCAAGCTTCTATCTTTACATCATCAATGCTCTGATCCCCATCTGGCATCAATTAAAATGAATGGCTCTCGTCTTGGGGAGGCCTAAAGTTTTGACAGGCTTCTGGGCTTGACCTTTACTCCTGATCATAAATGGAATACGTACATCAAATCTGTTGCCAAGGCCGCTGGAAAAATGGTCGGATCCTTCTATCGATCCAGTAGATATCCCACTGTGGATGCGATTCTCTATCTATATAAGAGCCAGATACGTCCAAGGATGGAATACTGTTGCCACATATGGGCAGGAACTGCTAGAAAAGACTTGTCCTGCCTTGATAGGGTTCAAAATAGACTTTGTGGCCTGGTGGGAGATGTCCTTTTCTCTTCGCTCCAACCTCTATCTCATAGAAGAGATGTTGCGAGTTTGTCTCTGCTTTATCGTTATTTTCATGGAAAGTGTTCGACTGAGCTTCAATCTATGGTCCCCCCTTGCCAAACTTTCACAAGAAACACTCGACTAGCTGAAAACATTATCAATAATGTTCCCCACTCTTTATCTGTGCCTAAACCTAAACGTAGATTCCATGAACAAAGCTTCTTTCTTAGAACTGCACGCCTGTGGAATTGTCTTCCATTTTCCTGCTTTCCAGCTTTCTATAATATGGTTGTCTTCAAGTCCAACGTGAACAAGTTTCTGATGAGCCGTTCCACTTAAGTTAACAAATTTACCGAACTTCCATTACTATCGATTACTATATTGTCCTTTTGACTACTCTACACTCTTTAACCCTTATCCTTGAGTGGCCTATCGACCTTGTGAAAAAAAAAAAAAAAAAAAAATCCCCCACCCCCTAAGGCTTTGCCTTTTGTCTTTTAGAACAGGTTAGTTTATTGCTAATCGTCTGATGTATCCCTATCGGGGAATGCTGATAAGACCGCCAAGGCATCTTTTCAGGGTCAGAGTGCTTCTCCTCGCTTCAATCCCACTTTGCGACCCTTGTGTCACATCTATGCGGCCCTTATGCCACATTTCTGACTGTGGGGAAAGAGAAATAGGCGCTTCTACAGAATTGGGACGAGATTTTCGGAAATCGTAATACTGAATTTCACATGAAAACAATATCTACGTATTCCTCGTATTTTTAAAATGATTATATCCAAAAATTACGAAAATCGATAAGGTAGAAAATTGTTTATTAAAGAAAATAAAAAATAGAATTTGATGAAAACGATTGTAAGACAAAGAAGAATTCAAAAGGGGGCTAATTTTCCGTTTTGATTTAAACAAGATGGCGGCAATTTTTCACCTGCTAACCACGATTAAAGTTGGATTTAAAAAAAAAAAATAATTCAGTAATATTCAGGTAATTTCGACTGCATAATTTGGAAGTTACCATTGTAACTCATTAGAAATGACAAAAAAAAAAAAAAAAAATGTTGAAACCATTTCTTTTTATCTGAAAACCCCTATTTGCCGCCTACAAAATCTCGTCCCAATAATGTACCTATTTACAATGCCTCCCCACGACGGGACAGAGTTAGACACCAGGGTCGTTTTTCAACGTGGAGAAAAGGTACAAAAATAAAAATTGTCTCAGTCGTGAAGGAGTTCTTCTCCACTGACAGAGAACAAGAAATGAAAGTGCAGCATGCAGCATCTGAAGAACAGATTGTATTTATTTGCTTCCCCACTGAGCAAATTAGGCACAAAGCCGGTTTTTAATGTGGAGAGAGAGGGGGAGGGGGAAGGGAAAAGGGGGCCAGAGCCCCCGAGAGGTGGGAAATGGGAGCTGGATAGTGATTTGCCAGCTGGCCCATATTGCCGCAAGGGCAATGGTCTTTGATTGCAGCATCTGCCGGAACAGATACTACACTTTCATCTTGGCCCAAAAGCTAATAAGTACTTTTCTAAAGGCCAATAATATGTTGTTTGTCGGATTAATATTAAGACGGGACTGTTGCTACTTTACACCGTTTTCTGTTGAAACTTTCGTTCTCTATTTTTTCTTTTAGTTTTACGTAAGAGCAACAGCTGAATCACGGCGTCTATCTGAACGATAAGGGAAAACATTTAAAAAAGAAAAAAAAAGTACACAAAAAAAAAAAAAAAACAGTAGAAAATAACCCAAACTAAAATTCTGGTAAGTTCTTTTTTTGGTATTATTATACAAACACCGTGACAGCGTTAGGGTTAGGGTTAATTCGCTGTCACGGTGTTTGTATAAATTTACCCTTTTTTTTTTATATCTTTAAAATAAAAATTAACTTGTGGTTCTTTTGTACAACAGAGGCGTGTGCGCATCTCCCCCCCCCCCCAAAAAAAAAAAACTGAGGATCTCCTCGGCGATCCACTCGATAACATAGGGAATACCGTGGTAGCACCAGGCGAGTTTTATTTATTTATTATTGGAATGAGGCGTGGTCCCGGTCGGGGCTTGAGGCTTCTAGGCATTACCTCCTTTTTGTTAAAAGGGAGGGGGCTCTATTGACGCTCGATCGAGGAGGCGATCCTACAGGAAAGGGCACCTGTGCAGTTTTAGCATCCCAGAGAAATAAATTGTTTTAACTTTAAAAGAGCTTGGTCCTCGGCAAGGGGAACAATAAACAAAGTCGCCCCTGCCTATGTTAAGAATGGCTTCTTAAATTTGCCGGAGTGTTAAAATACACAAGCGCCCCGGAGAATGCTGAGAGGGGGTTTGTTTATAGCTAATTTCATATTCAAATAACGTACTCCCCTTCCTCCGGGGGAACTCCCCCTCCCCTTCCGACCTTGTGTCACACGTTCCTAAAACGTGAAGCAAGCAATCAAGGTGCTTATGCATTTATGTTACCGTGCTATTTTTAAAATAGTTTTTCAAGTTGAATTAAGTTTTGCTATATTTTTTGGGGGGGGGGTACAATCAACAGATTTGAAAAAGAGATAAAAAAAATCAACTGAAAACTTATCCAGTTAGGTGGAAGAGTAACTTATCTTGCCTTTGGTAACATTTATTTGCCATATATTTGATTTTGGGGGTTTGTATTACTGTACACATAGATTCGAAAAAGTTGTCAAAAAACAAATATATAATAAATAAACGTTACCAAAGGCATAAATAAGTTAGTCTTCTACCTATCTGGGTAGGTTTTTAGTGTTTTTACTTAAGGTAAAAAGTTTATTCCGCTCGAAAAGCAAGCAAATTCAAAGGATACGCGACCACACAAAAAAAAATGGCCGCGTAACAAATGCACTGTGGCCACTTTTTTTTGTGGTTGTGGTTGCGTTCCCTTGAAATTTGCTTGGTTTTCGAGCCGACTAAACTTGTTACGTTTTAGTAAAAACACTAAAAAAAAAATCTACCCAGTTGGATAGAAGAGTAACTCATCTTGCCTTTGGTAACATTTATTTGTTATATATTTGTTTTTTAACCACTTTTTTGAAGGACTGTGGACAGTAAAACATACCCGCACGGTAACATAAGTGCATAAGTACCGCAATTAATTGCTACTTACTTTGACTTTTGGCTTTTTAAAGCTTTAATCCGATCATCAGAATAACTTACTTCTCTAACTTTGACGATATGCACATTAAAGTACAATCAACTGGTCGGCCATTTTTAATCCATTATTGATATAAAAATAAATGTCGGTGCTTGTATAGATCGGCCCTCATGGCGGACGATATTGGCTCGGTAAAATCCAGTAACGCGTTCCGACAACATCCGAAAAGCGATCGCACTAAATGAAATTCGGGTTCCTGAAACGACAACCCCCCCCCCACACACACACACACAAAAATAAAGGTGCTTTATGCACTTATGTTACCGAGCTATTTTATAAAATCGTATTTTCAAGTTTTACGATATCTTATTATTATTATTATTATTATTAAATTGTTAGGGGAAAGTACAGAATAGTTTCAAAACACACTCCCCCTCACCACGTTAAGAATGGCTTTCTAAATAATATTATTTCAGTACGGTAACATAAGTGCACAAAACAAAAAAAAACGTAATGGTTTAGCATTTCTTTTTTGTTTTTTTTTTTTTTGTTTTTTTTGTAGGTTAGGTTCCTAGGTTCTACAGAATTTGAACCGAAGCAAACTAATTTTTACCGAACTAAATTTAAAACTTGGGTTAGGGTTAAAAAAAAAACAGTTCAGTACAACTTCTGCAAAAGTACCCATTTTTTAAAACCGATTATGGCATTTGTGCCCTTCCCCCATAAAATAACAAATGAGAAGAAAACGGCAGCTTTGAACCTCCCCCCCCCCCAAAAAAAAAAAAATAGCGAGAAATAAAAATGACCCCATTCCCATCAAAAAAAGAAAAGAAAAAAAATTCCTTGCGCGGACGTGACTCTTTAATGGCGATTCCCACCCATCCACCCTAAATAAAAAAATATAATTTTTGAAAATCGAAAACGAAACTGGGTTGACGTGTTTTCGAAAACGGGTCCGGATTTACTTGTTTTTTTGTTTTGTTTTTTGTTTGTTTTGTTTTGTTTTTTGTTTGTTTTTTTTTGTTTTGTTTTTTTTTTTTTTAGTCACGTTCACCTCAAACAAGGCATATCGCCATTTGGGCGCAAGGGCTACTATTTGCGACCATGCCTAGGAGAGATGATAAATTATTTTTACCTGGTTCTCATTTTAAAATAACGACTTACATGTCCCGTTTACACACACGAGCACACTCGCGCATACAAAGATGGCCACCAGCAATAACATAAGTAATTACATTGCTTACTATCTGGGAAACTACTTATTTGCAGAAAATTTTAAATGCGATATTCGTTTTCAGCACACCCGAAAACGTCATTTCTAAATTTTCGAAAAGTCGTCATTTTAAAGGAAAATGCTAAGGTGGAAACCAGGTAAAAATTTACTGGAAAGATTAACAAGATGTCTATTTACATTGCATTTAAACTTCTGCATATCAGCACAGTCGGGAAAGCAGGTAGCAGGAAGGGAATTCCAAAGCCTACCTGCTTGAGGGAAGAAACTATTAGGGTAGAAAGTTTTCTGACATTTAGGGATCCCAACAGTTAAGGGGTGTGATTTTTTTTTTTTTTTTTTTTTTTTGCTAAGCGGATTTGTCGGAGATATGTACGTTGAGGGGGCACAAGTGCAACGAGTTCATCAACAATATTCAAAATGGCGACCAGTGAATTTATAAGGAATGCATTGGAAAATGAAGGTCTTAATATCATAAGAACTACTTGCCGGTGGCAGTTTTAAATGTAATATTCATTCGAGACGGACCCGAGTACCCCTAAAAATCAGCTTTAAAATTGTAAGTATTCATTTGGTCTGCCAGGCCACAAATACTCTGATTTATTTATAGTTTTCTTTTGAGTACTTATGCGGAGAAGGTAACCGTACTGAAATAATAACGTTTTATCTTCTTTTTCTTCTATTCTATTATATAAATCTCACCTGTCTATTTAAATGTATGTATGTATGTATGCTCAAAACTTTTGACAGAAGTAACGGATTTTCATGAGATCAGTATCGTTTTGAAACTCAACGTCTCGGACGATAAATATAAAAAAATTGGCCAAAAACATTAATTCCTTCACCTTCAACTGGGCAGTTTTCTACAAGGAGAGATCGATTTTTTTGCAAGCCATTTTTACAAGTCATTAGTATCAGTTAGATTGACTTTGCCTAATTTAACGTTCCAAACTTCTAGTTGCGTCATGGCGTAGCGGTAAGACGTCAGATTTTCTTTCACTTTCTTTTCCCCCTTCGCGTCGTGCGCTCGAGTCTGCCTGACTACTACCACTTTTTCTTTTGCTCAACAACATACACCTCCAAACACCCGGGCAACGCCGGGCACCCAGACTAGTGGGTTTGTGCATTTTTTGTGTATGTCCGCCAAAGGCTTTTTTTGCCGGGCTTCTCGGTCGGATCACTCCTTCTTAAAACTTTTTATATACCCCCTAGATAATAACATGTACCGGTTATAACTGGGGGTAGCGTCTATCTTTAATTTGCCTGACTTTTACGTGCTATTTTCAAGATTTTTTTCGATCGCCGCATCTTCGTTACTCTTTTAGTTTGACCGTAATAAGGTCAAACATCATGCGCCTTAACTTTCTTGCACAAAGACAAAAAAGTGACTAGCTCTGGTTCCTGGCACTGGAAAACGTTGCTTCAAGCGACTTTCTCACCTTCTCCATGGTTTCTTTACTGAGCGCAAAGAAACGGATGGCAGACATCTGGTAGATAGCAAGCATGGCTTTATAATCAAAGATTTGATTATTAAGAGGGTGTTGGAGTGACCGCTTGACCACATTGCGTTTTACTGAACCATCAATTTCATCACAAGGGGATTTTCCATGACTGGTGGCGAAGAAAACCCACTCACCTTCAATACCAAAGTCCTCCTTATGCAAGCATAAATTGATGAAATTCTTGAAGTTTTTATATTGAGCCCCGCAGCAAACATTTGTTCACATGCGATAATAAGGTTTGGATTAAGTGAACATTCAGTGTCTGAGTTTGATACGCAAATGCAATGTCATGGGTTTTGTCATCGGAAATAAAACACAATTAAATGTAAAGCAAATAAAAAACTTTTAAAAGTTTTTTTTATATTTTATTCGAAGTTTCGTGTTAGGGGTGTCAAAAATTCCTACAAAAATTCTGGTACACCTCAAGGACGACACCCCTAGAGGAAAATTATTTCGTAAATTTGATTTTTTGACACTTTATGATAGGTCAGAAATATTCAGGAAGCTATATAGAAAATCAGCGCGAACAAAAAATCACGTTTTTGAGGAAAATATAAACAAAAGTTTTAAAAGTTGCGTCAAAATGACCCCTCCCTTAGTCTTTTGAGGGTTAAAAAGTTTCCCAAGTTTCTTAATCAAAACTGTTGGCTTGAGATAGTACTAGATGTTTCTTACGATTTTTACCACGGCTTCTTATAAAAAAGCATACTTTTATCTGGCTTATGTGTTTTTAGGGTTTGTAATGCTTTTAGTAATCACCTATTGTCAAGGCCAGATTCCACTCGAGGATAAGCGGTTAATGAGATGTAACGATTGTCGGAATCAAATCCGAATATTTGTGGGAACCTGTTAACATTGATTTTGAAGGCGACCTACCTGGTTGCTGGAAAGCTGTCCCCCGGCAATGCAACGTCCCAGGAGAGTGAAGCTCTTCTGGAGAAATTTCACTTGACGCTTGATACACTAAAGAAGACAAGGAAGTTTTTTTTTCATTGTGGTAGCGAGGCGAGTTCTTGCTGTGAATGTCTTACCCCCCTCTCTCATTCGTCATCTGTGCATAGATCTAGATGCGAATTCCATGAATAAAGCTTCTTTCCTAGGCCTGGCCGCCTGTGGAACACTGTTCTGCTGGACTGCTTTCCAGTTAACTACAACATAGTCGTCTTCGAGTCCAATGTAAATAAATTCTCGTTGAGCCATTCCCATTAAATAGTCAGTTTCTACCCAATTTGCATCACTGTAAAACATTAATCATTATTCTCGACTTGCCTTTGGGTCATGATAAGTGGCGAATCCCCTGTAAAAAAATAATGAAAAAAGAGTGGAACCAGGAATTAGAGTATGTATGGTGTCCAAGGAAATCTATATGGCGGCTGCCGAATTTGCATTTGTTGATTTGGAGGCCATAACTGGATAGCCATTGGAACGCTTCTTCCAGGTGATGTTCATGGGTTTAAGCATCTTTAGGGTTTGTAATGCTTTCAGGGCACACCCTAATAAAATAAATAATTCGATACAAGCCTCTGAAATGACAAACGCAACAACTTCATAAAATGTAACACAGAAAAGTTTTATTGAGGAGAATGTGATATTTTCCTTGTAGAAAGCTGGACTCCAGCACCTGGTATTATCGCGGTAGTTATTCCAGTGGAATCGTCGATACCGTAGAGATAACACCGAGGTAGAGAGAGAGAGAAGAAAAGGAGGTCCGTTCCATTTGGTGTCTCTCTGCGTAAGAATGAGTTGTTCTTCTTCAAACCGGATGCTGGCCGATTTCCTTTGGGGATAGGAAGTGTCAATGCGCCGTACCCCTGACTGGTCAGTATGTGGCCGAATAGAACAGGGGAGAGGCATTGATTTGGTTTCTCTCTGTGTAAGAATGAGTTTTTCTTCTTCAAACCGGATGCTGGCCGATTTCCTTTGGGGATAGGAAGTAACAATGCGCCGTACCCCTGACTGGTCAAGATGTGGCCGAATAGCACAGGGGAGAGGCATTGATTTGGTTTCTCTCTGCGTAAGAATGAGTTGTTCTTCTTCAAACCGGATGCTGGCCGATTTCCTTTGGGGATAGGAAGTAACAATGCGCCGTACCCCTGACTGGTCAAGATGTGGCCGAATAGCACAGGGGAGAGGCATTGATTTGGTGTCTCTCTGTGTAAGAATGAGTTGTTCTTCTTCAAACCGGATGCTGGCTGATTTCCTTTGGGGATAGGAAGTAACAATGCGCCGTACCCCTGACTGGTCAAGATGTGGCCGAATAGCACAGGGGAGAGGCATTGATTTGGTGTCTCTCTGTGTAAGAATGAGTTGTTCTTCTTCAAACCGGATGCTGGCCGATTTCCTTTGGGGATAGGAAGTAACAATGCACCGTACCCCTGACTGGTCAAGATGTGGCCGAATAGCACAGGGGAGAGGCATTGATTTGGTGTCTCTCTGTGTAAGAATGAGTTGTTCTTCTTCAAACCGGATGCTGGCTGATTTCCTTTGGGGATAGGAAGTAACAATGCGCCGTACCCCTGACTGGTCAAGATGTGGCCGAATAGCACAGGGGAGAGGCATTGATTTGGTGTCTCTCTGTGTAAGAATGAGTTGTTCTTCTTCAAACCGGATGCTGGCCGATTTCCTTTGGGGATAGGAAGTAACAATGCACCGTACCCCTGACTGGTCAAGATGTGGCCGAATAGCACAGGGGAGAGGCATTGATTCGAGGAAGAAAAAAAGTCCCATTTGTTTCTGCTACATGTTTCCAACCCTCATCAATTAATCTTGAAGACGACTAGGTCGTTGAAATTGTTACCAGAACTTAGCAGTTTTAGTATCTGGCTTACTCCAAAATTTATTCCAAAATTAAGATGTGGCATAAATGTTATCGTGAAATTCATATGGTAGATTTCTATCACCATATTTTATTTCTTTTTAAGTGATTATCGAGACTTCAAAGATGTAAAGCGAGATCACGACTATTTTTTACTTATTCTTCGGTAGCGTTCAATACTACTTGTTTTTTGAACTGAATAAACATTTTACATTAAATAAAAACACTAAAACTTATCCAGTTTGGTTACAAAGTAAGCTATGTTGCCTTTGGCAACATTTGTTTGTTATATATTTGTTTTTTTAGGGACATTTTTTTTCGTACTTTTGTGGATTTTAATACAAACCCCATATTTGTTTTGTTTTATAGTTCAAAAACTTTTCCAACTTGCAATAAAAATACAATAAAAATAATCGTTTAAGAAATTTTGGACGATAAAAACGTACATGGCTTTTTATTATCTTCGGTTTTATATCCGTTAGTTTATATTAGAATTCTTTAAAAAAAACAATATGCAGAAATATAAGGAAAAAAATGAAATCCGGAAAACAATAATTTGTAAAATACAGACGTTGGACAGTTTCATCGAAAATATACCCAACTTTCAACAGAACAAGAACTTTGAACCATTTTTGGTCCAGAGACAATTTATTAAATAATGCATTATCATGCCAGCCACACCCTTTTTTTATTTGATTTTGGGGCATGTAGAAAAATCCCAAAACCCTTAATATCTGTATAAGACTCCATTTGTGAGAAAATTTGATGTCATTTTTGGATTCCTTGGGTCAAAAAACTTACCTGTGTGAATTTTTAGAGCAATACGATCTTCCAATCAGAAAATATTCAAAGAAATGACATCACAAAATTGTCGCCCGGGCTTCACATTATGTGACTAACGGCAAAACAAAAAAATGCTCTGAATCAGGATCCGCTTGAAGTTATGTGCTTAAATTTTCAAGATTTCTTAGTTCCTATATTATCTATCTGCAGATCTGGGGATATGGCTTTCAAAATCGCATGATGATTTGACACGGAATGCCCCTAAACCAACGCATTTCAGGTGAAAACATTATGTACTTACGTGTCCTATTGAAATTAGTATAAAGTAACAAAAATTGTAGCGCTTCTACACTATTGGGACGAGACTTTGTAGTCGATAAATGGAGTTTTCAGATAAAAAACAATGGTTTCAACTGATTTTTTTGTCAATTCTAATGAGTTACAATCGTAGCTTCCAAATTATGCAGTCGGAATTACCTGACTATTATTGAATTATTTTTAAAAAAAAACAAGACAACTTTAACTGTGGTAGCAGTTGAAAAATTGCGGCCATCTTGTTTAAATCGAAACGGAAAATTACCTCCCTTTAGAACTCTGTGTTTTATGAGTTTTCATCAAATTCTATTTTTTCTTTTCTTTAATAAATAATTTTCTACTTTATCGATTTTCATAATTTTTGGATATAATCATCTTAAAAGTATGAGGAATAGGTAGATACCATTGTTTTCATGTGAAATTTAGTTTTATGATGTCTGAAATTTTGTGCCAATAGTGCAGAAGCATCAAAATTGTTTTTGTAAAGAAGACTGTTTTTTTTTAATCAAGACACGTTGATTTATAATAGTGTTGGATATATGCGAAAAAGAAGAGTCGTGAACATCTCTTTAAAAAAATGCTAACGTTAAGATTGTGCAGTGTTACATTGGTGGTGAGAGGCCAGGTGTGGTCAATTGGAAAAGAAGAGGGCAGAAATGTGCTGTTGTCAAGCGAGTCATTCACTCGTTCCCGAACCCCAGAACCGAATCCTGATTGTAACCTTAGAATCTATTTCGGCTACTGAGGCAACATTTCTTTGCACGCCATTTCCACATAGAAGGGGAACCACTGGTGCAATGGCTCCCCTTCACTCGTTTCCCTGGTCCCGCAAAGCAACGCAATAGCAGCTAATGGGGTTGAAACTATGCCGAGATGGCAAAGGAAGTCTTGTCTTTAGATGAGGGAATGCGATACTCAAAGTCGGAACTGGCCTGACAAAACAAGAACTCTTCTCATTCTGCGGGAGACTGGTGGGACACTATCCAATCACCGGCTGGTTCAGGATAGCGTGCAGCTTTATTAAACGACAAATGGGCACTGATGGCTGGGAGGGCCATGTGATGAAGGAGGTCACGAACATGTTACAAGAAATCATCGTGAGAGTGAGGAAAGAAGACCCAGTGAAGAAGGAATGGTACATCAGCGGCGGAGATGCGGGGGTGATTTGGTGCGATTCCAGCAGCCTGGCATTGGGCGTCGTATTAGAGATGGGAGGTGTAACTGTGGAAAATGCGGCGTGGCTAAGAAAGAAAAACGACTATTCCCATATCAACGTAGCTGAACTGGAGGCCGCTATGAAAGGAATCAATCTGGCCCTGAAGTGGGAATTGAAAATAATTGTACTCAAATCCGATTCGGCAATGGTAGTTTCATGGATCAGGTCGGCAGTGACTGGCGATAAGAGAGTTAAGACCAGAGGTGCTGCAGAAATGCTGATCAAGCGCAGGCTCGGAGCACTCGCAGATTTGATAGCAAAATTCCAGTTGAGGGTATCTGTAGTGCTGGTCCCATCAGAAAAGAACAAGGCAGATTCGATGACACGGGTAAAGAAGGCCTGTGCAGGGGAGGAAGTTAAGGAGTTACATGATATGCACCACTTTGGTTGAGAACAGATGTCACCTGGAAACCACCAAGGAGGAGGTCAGGGAGGTAGTGGAGCACTGTCAGGAATGCCAATTGATAGACCCCGGACTGTCCAGACACGAAGCAGGAGAGTTACACATTGTAGAGGACTGGAAGCGATTGGCCATTGATGTGACCCATTATCGTCATAAGATGTATCTGTCGATGGTCGACTGTGGACCAGGGAAGTTTGCCATCTGGAGAGAGATCAGGGCAGAAGCTGCATGGGCGATCGGAGAGAGGACTGGTTGAGGAACTCTTAATGGACAATGGCCCCGCTTTCCGATTAGAAGCCTTTAAAGAGGTGTGTGATAAGTGACTCACTCCTTCCCAAACCCCAGAACCGAATCCTTATCGTAACATTAGAAATAGTTTAAGATGAAGTTTATGTAAGCTAAGATTTGAAATAAATATGTTAATTAGTACCATTAAAATAACAGCAGCATGTGCAACATTATCGTTGAGTATATAATTATTATAGGTTGGCTTGTAAATACACGGTGGAACAATAATATTCTCGCCCTAAAGAAAACAACACTACAGCTTTATTTTAAAACTTCAATTCAGGTAACTTAATTATGTAGTAGAGCTGACATATGTTAAATGTAGCCGCCTTCAGCCTCACTCACCGCCTCAATATGGGTCCAGAACTGGGAGCATTCCTTTTCCACTGAAAGTCATATTTGTGATGTTCTCGCTATAGAACTAAACAAAGTACAGTGGGTTCAGGTCGGTTAAGGAGGGGAGCCAGTGAGAAAAGAGTACAAAGTTGTAGCATTGCTTCTGAAGGACTTGTGGGCTGGTGCTAAGTCCTGCTGCCGCATTCAGGGATCATGATGACTCACTTAACATTTATCCTCGATTGGCTTCTGGGCTTTGATAAGCAGTGACTTCTCCTGTAAAAACCAAGTGGAATAGACGAGATATCACCACATTCTTGAGCACATCCAGCTACACGTTTGTGTTGGAACTCTGTTCCGTCTGCCTGCTTCCCTCCGGACTACAACTTGGATGTTTTCAAGTCTAATGTTAACAAATTCCTAATGAACCGCCCCCTTAAGTAAACACTTAATCAAATCTCCACACTAACGTAATGTACTTGCAATAACCCTTATCCCTGAGTGGCTTCCAGGCCTTGATAAGTGGTGATCACTATGTAAAAAAAAAAAAAAAAAAAAAAAAAATGCACGCCTATGGAACTCTGTTCCGTCTGCCTGCTTCCCACAGGACTACAACTTGGATGTCTTCAAGTCCAACGTTAACAAATTCCTAATGAACCGCCCCCTTAAAGTAAACACTTCATCAAATCTCCACACTAACGTAATGTACTTGAAATAACCCTTATCCCTGAGTGGCTTCCGGGCCTTGATAAGTGGTGATCACTGTGTAAAAAAAAAAAAAAAAAAACTGCACGCCTATGGAACTCTGTTCCGTCTGCCTGCTTCCCACATGACTACAACTTGGATGTCTTCAAGTCCAACGTTAACAAATTCCTAATGAACCGCCCCCTTAAAGTAAACACTTCATCAAATCTCCACACTAACGTAATGTACTTGCAATAACCCTTATCCCTGAGTGGCTTCCGGGCCTTGATAAGTGGTGATCACTGTGTAAAAAAAAAACTTTAGAGATGTGAGATGGCATGATGTGGCCCTCACTTGAAACCACACTTTGTTTTCATCACCCTGTTATTTGTTGCAATTCAGTGATGTATTTTGAGGGTGCTGGCAATGGTTCTGTTGTCATAACTTGGATCTGTAGAGAGCACGAGTTGTACAGCCGCGCATTTCTGATTTCCCTCATTGCACATTGTGCAACGTTCAGACATGATAAAAACCTCTTATTACCCTTGCGATTTGTACACAACTGCCCAACTAGTAGATGGTTTGTGACAAAATAAGAAAACCGATTTTCATCAAACAAGTCACCTATATAAACGAGAACCTCCCAAATTAAAATCTTGAATAATTATCTAAACTCAAATGTAAATTAATATTAAGCCAACTTCACAAATTGATAAAAGTTAATTATTGGATTTTAATTATAAGGTGAAGCTCGAATTATTCAAACTCGAGATATATAATGCCAAAACATCCACCCATTAATATGGGAGGGGAGATTATCTTCAAAAGCGTCTTGAATTGATAATTGAGCCCCGGACTTATACTAAGTAGATATTAATATGTCCCTCGCACCTATTCCCCACCCCCTTTTTTATGGAGAGTAGAAAATACAGTGGATGTGTTATCGGCAGCTCCAGTAACTCTCGCTTCTCCTTTTTTGTCCCTGAGTCCTCATGCAAATGAGTGATTTTTCTGACAAAGGGTGAAGAAAAAGCTGCTTTAAAGGTTGCTAGTACTTGGTAAACAGTAGTCTGAGATGTCGGAAATTTTTCTGTCTCTATGTCTATCCTTGTGGCCATGTCACTAGTAAGGGTGCTGGAGGTAAACGTTTTGTCTGGGTTGACATTATCCGCCTGATAGTCAGGGACGCGGACCTTGGATTAACCACTAAGGAGGCTGTCCTATCAACAGATGCAAAGTACTGGTGCTGCTGTATTGCCATTTGGTAAATGAACTTGAATTCTGGACCATGCAGTAGTCTCTGGTGGGGCCTCTCGATGCCATACTAGTGGGTAATTGTTATGGCTTTACCTTTTCATGTGCTACGAAAAAAAAAAATCTTCCCGTCTTTTCTCTCTTACTTTCCCTCTCTGTACTGCTCTAACCAAGTATGCCGACCTGTTCCACAAATCCCAAAACCTCAACATAAAACATCTAAAAAAAAAAAAACTCGAATAAACCTAGAACCCCTTCTTCCAACATAGACACCTACTACCATGTCTCCTTCTCCAACATCAGGGGTCTACATTCCAACCTTCCAGAGGTTGAAACCCAATTACAGGAGATGACATGCGAAACTGGAATAGGGCCGACCACTTCCCTAGATGAGTTCATAATTAACGGATACTCTAACTTAACATCTAAATCTGACCCCCAAGATCGCCATGGGCATGGAATATGTGCCTACATTTAAGATGGCTTCCCATATGGCAGTGATATCTCTAGAGAAGATCCTAATTTACCTTATATGTGCTTCCGGGTTGCACTTGCTTACACCGCTGCATTTATATTTGCCTTTTATCGGCCCCACAACAGCAGAGTTACTATCTTTAAGAGCATATATGAGAAAATAGACCACATCCTGTCTGCACATCCCTCGGCTAACATCCACATCTGTGGTAACTTCAACATCTATAACGTGGAATGGCTGACCCACTCAAATAAGACGGACGATGAGGGGAGGTTCTGCCATGATTTTGCCATTGCTTATGACCTCACTCAGATTGTTCGCGAGCCCACCTGTGTGCCCAATACTACAGATCAATATGCAAGCCTCCTAGACCTTTTTCTCTCAACTTCCCCTGAGCTATGTTCATGTTCTGTTCTTTCTCCTCTCGGATCCTCCGACCACTCCGTCGTATCAGTTAAGATAAAAATGAAATGTAATAAGTCCCCAGACGTACCCCTCCACCATACTGTATACCAATACTCCATGGCTGACTGGGATAGCTTCCGTACATTTATATCTGATCTACCTCTGCATTCCATGTTTAAAAAGGATGTGTCCTCTATAGTATCATACCTGACCGAATGGTTAATTGTAGGCATAGACCGATTTATACTATCTAAAAAATTCCAACAAAAACCTAACAGCCAGCCATGGTTCTCCCCAGAATGTGCTGCTGCCATTACGCACAGAAATCACTTTTTCCATAGCTACCAACGTAATAGATGCACTGAGACTAAAGCTGCTTTCAGGAACGCTAGCAACCACTGTAAAAGAGTAATAAAAAATGCAAGAGAGCTATATGCTCACTCCGTTAAATCCAAAGTAGCTGATCAGCGGCTTGGTTCCCACCAGTTTTGGCAAATAACAAATAGGATCCTGAACAGAAGCGTGCGTTCTATCCCAACCATTATCAACGGACCAGAGGTCATCTACTTAGCTTCAGACAAGGCCAAACTATTTGCCAAGAACTTTGCAGCTAATTCTACCCTTTGCGATGAAGGCCATCAACTCCCCATATTTCCTCCTATAACACAGAACAAGGTAGGTAACATACAAATATCTGTGCATGAGGTCGCCAAGCTAATCAAGAACCTTGATTCCAGTAAAGCAACTGGTCCTGACGGCATCCCAATTATAGTGTTAAAAAAACTTCAACCAAAACTTGCTCCCATACTTACAAAACTGTTTAAACGTTGCCTTAAGGAGAAGTGCTTTCCAACACCCTAGAAAACCTTATCAGTATGCCCTGTATTTAAGAACTCAGGTGATAAGTCATCTCCCTCTAAGTACAGACCAAGAAGTCTCCTGTGTGTCATGAGTAAGTTGCTGGAATCCATATTAAATAGAGAAATAGTCAACCACCTCAGCAGAAATGCAATATGGTTTCCGTTCTGCAAGATCTACCGCAGATGTGCTAATGGTTATATCTCATAGGATTACTGAATCTCTTGACAAAGGCTTCCTTTCCAGGGCAATTGCTCTTGACATATCAAAGGCCTTCGACAATGTATGGCATAAAGGCCTACTTCACAAGATCTCCAGCTACGGTATAACTGGAAATATTCTCTCTATCATTAAATCATTTCTCTCTAATAGGCTCATAAGAGTAGTGGTTGATGGACAAAAATCAGAGGCCTGCAGTATTAATGCTGGAGTTCCTCAAGGGCCCATCCTGGGCCCAACTCTCTCCCTGATCTACATCAATGATCTCTCTAAACACATACTTAAATCATTCGTTTACATCTATGCTGATGACACGACCATCTACAGCAACACATCAAAGGCTGTAAATGACAAAGCTCTCTCTGATTCTCTCTTCTCTGATCTCGAATGAGTGGTTCAGTTGGGGAAGACGTGGCTGGTTATCTTTAATGCATCTAAAACCAAGCTCCTACTTTACATCATCAACGCTCTGATCCCCATCTGGCATCAATTGAAATGGATGGCTCTCGTCTAGGAGAAGCCCCATGTTTTGACAAGCTTGTGGGCTTGACCTTCACTCTTGATCTGAAATGGAACACGTACATCAAGTCTGTTGCCAAGGTCGCTGGAAAGATGGTAGGATCCTTCTACCGCTCCAGAATATATCTCACTACTGATGCGATTCTCTATCTATATAAAAGCCAAGTACGTCTAAGGATGGAATACTGCTGCCATATCTGGGCAGGAGCTGCTAAAAACAGCCTATCCTGCCTTGACAGAGTACAAAATAGACTTTGTGGCTTAGTGGGGATGCCCTTTTCTCTTTCCTGCAACCTCTCTCCTACAGAAGAGACGTTGCGAACCTATCTTTGTTTTATCGTTATTTCCATGGCAGATGCTCGTCTGAACTCTAATCTCTGGTCCCCCCTCACCAATCTTTTACAAAAAACACCCGTCTAGCTGAATCCACTGTCAGAAATTTTCCCCACTCTTTATCTGTGCTTAAATCAAAACATAGATTCCATGAACAAAGCTTCTTTCTTAGAACTGCACGCCTGTGGAACTCTGTTCAATCTGCCTGCTTCCCTCCTGACTACAACTTGGATGTCTTCAAGTCCAACGTAAGCAAATTCCTGATGAACCGCCCCCTTAAGTAGACACTTTTAATATCCACACTAACGTGCTGCACTTACAATAACCCTTATCCCCAAGTGGCTTCCGAGCCTTGATAAGTGGTGACTACCTTGTAAAAAAAAAAAAAAACGTTCTGTGAAAAAAAGCGACCCCCTCCCCCTGTAGAAAAGTGCCTTGTTGAAGGTGAAGATATTAATGTTTTTAGCCAATTTTTCGATATTTGTCGTCTGAAAGGTCGAACTTCAAAACGATACTGATCTAGTAAAAATCCGTCGCCTTTGTTAAAAGTTTTAGGCAGACATGCAAACATACATACATTTATATGTTGGTAACTAAAAATTTTCGACCCAAACCGATTAAAAAGCTTGCCCTATCTCTGAATACTTTCAATTGTTTATACCCAAAATTGGCGAAGGAGTTTGGTAGAGTTCTCAAAGGTCAAATCGTTAAACTTTGACTCCTTAACAGCCAAATTTTTGTCCGAAAACGGATTACAAAGATTTTCCCAAATCTCAGTACACTGTATATAAAATTTCGAGTCTGTAGACTTAAAATTGACAGAGTTATTGCGTAGGGAAATGTACACAGACACACAGACAGACACACAGATTGCCTACAGAGAGAACTTGAATCCCTGCTAGATACTGTCCTCGAGTGTCTAAGGTCTCTCTATAAAGGGGTTTGTCAGAAAAATCTGGCGTGAGGATACTTTTTCCATAGAAGTAAACCCTGACCAAATATTCAAAATCACATAGTATTCGCTGCCCAAATAAGATCTCCTCACTATGGCTGACTTACATTAGCTTTTACGAGGAATGGTGCATCTTCTCCAAGTGATGTTACCTCAAGTAATAGCACGAAGCTGGATACTCCACCAGACTAGATAAATTCTTGTCCTGGAATCCAGTAAGACCAAGAGACCAAAATAAAAGATATTCTACAACGTATAAAAATGTTTAATTGGGGATAGGAAAATTATTTTCTCAATTTCTTTACTAACTCATTGTTTGAGAGATAAAGAACTTTAATGGAACATTCGAATATCTATGTATCTCATGTAGAGTTCAAGTGTTAGACCCAACTCGTGGGTCCCTTGATTTCTGAGAACTTGGACTGAAGTAAAATAAAACAAAACAGACAGACACTTTCACTTTTATAGATATATAGATAGATTGGTACTAGTGCAGAGAGTGATCCGGACGTAAATAATAACATTATTTTAAAAGCCATTCTTAACATGAGGAGGGGGAGGGTGTTTTCTATACTTCAACCTTACAATTGAATAAAAAAAACGGTACTTGTACAGTTTAGTCAAGACATTAAAAAATGAAAATATCGGAAAAAGTTTAAATTGTATGTATCCGTTATGGAACGAAGTTCTCTGAAAAAAAATTTCACTTAATTTCATCAAGTAGTTTTTTTTTTTTTTTTTTTTTACAGTGGACAAAAAATTTGTTATGATACCGAGCAAAAGGTTCGATTTTTACAAAGAAAAGCTAGTAATAAAGATGGGGAAGGAGTGTCGGCGCTTTAACTGGAGTTATCTCCCTTTGTTATTTCTAAAATTCAAACAGTTTTTTTTTTAAATCCAAGATGGCCGCCTTCAACGCGCTCTCATAAATACGTGTTTTTCCGCTGTAAAAAAAAAAAAGTACTTGATGAAATTAAGTGAAATTTTTTTTTTCATAATATTCTTTCGTATTCCTGCACGTCACCAATTGAAAACGAATAAAGAAAAGTTATAAGCTTTTATACATTTCGTATTCTTTTTTATACATTTCCATTCATTCATATATATATATATATATATATATATATATATATATATATATATATGTGTGTGTGTTGATGGTTTTTGTTTTTGCGATACGTTTTGAATGAATTCTATTATTTATATGAAAGTACATTTTTACCTAAATGCGAGTTGGGAATAATTTTCCCTTTAACCAATTTGGTACCCTCACATGGGGAGCGGTATATATATTGTTTTTAAAATGTAATTATCCACTGACACGTGTTTCGTCGTCTACGACTCATCAGAGTGGCTGGATCTAGCGAGATTCGAATATATATATATGTGTGTGTGTGTGTGTGTGTGTGTGTATATTTGTGCACAATTTGAACCAGACATAACACAGCGTCATGCGCTTGGGTTTGATTGTAATGTGACGTAAGACGTGGATCAGCCAATCAATGCACTGCATAGTGGCAGACGAACTTTTTGAAACAAATTGGAAGAGGAAGCAAAATATATTTAAATTCAATAAGCAAGACACTTCTGAAACATCTCTTCTGTAAATTGTCTATCTCCCCCCCCCCCAAAAAAAAAAAATGAATGTTTCCTGTTTAAAGAAAGTTTTGATGACGCCTGGACTTACTGTAGCTTACTGTCAGGATGAAAAAAAAAAAACTAATTGCCAAGAAAAAAAACAGAAAAAAAAACAAAACAGAAAAAACTGCATTTCTTGTGGCGAAATGTGCATCATCTCAAAGCGAAGATCTGTGAAGGTTGGCTACCCCTCCACCAAAGGAAAAAAAAAAAAAACGTTGTCCAGTCCCACCCTACTGAACAAAAGAAAAACTTTATTTACCTTTTTTATTAAAAAATAAAATTCTTTCATTGTTAAATTGACAACTTTTCCTGGCCAAAATGTAAAAAATAAGTCCCACCTTCTCGAAAAAAAAAAAAACAAAAATAAAAATTTATTAAATTAACCATTTCTTCAAAAACAAAAAAATGAAAAAGAGTTTAACTATACACATAGATTCGAAAATGTTGTCAAAAAACAAATATATAACAAATAAATGTTATCAAAGGCAATATAAGTTACTTTTCTACCTAACTGGATAATTTTTTAGTGTTTTTATTTAATGTAACATGTGTAAACATACAGTGTTTACCAATGTATTGGAAAATTTTAAATCGTGCCCGAATCTCTCTTTAACACGGTAAGTTTGGGGAAATGAGTTATAAATGAAAAACTAGACAAAATACTTTTAGAAACTCGCTTATTATATGTTACCTTGACATAGGCTGACATATATTCGGTGAGTTTTTAATAATATTTTGTCTAGTTTGTACGAGCCCTTTCTAGTCTTGCACAAAAACACACGTTCACATCTCAAGCCATTTTTCATGTCATACACATACGCGCACACAAACATACGCATGCACGTACACACACATACATATATTCACGTTCGCATACATACTCACATTCACGTGCATTCACACACATGCTTATGTACACACATGTATACACACACGTACGCACACATGGGCAACGTCACTTCCCCTTTAAAGGAAATCCACACATGCGCAAAAGACCACTGGAAACAACTATAAAAGCAAGAGATATAAGCTGCTTCCCTCTTTTCAATTCGGCTTCCGACCTAAGAGGTCGATGGACCATTCGGCCCCTTTCGGGGCGCGCCTCACGTCACCTGCTACTATGCGTGGGGCAAGAGCCAACAGACAGTACGTACACCTTACACGCTTTCTATCTCCATGACTGGATTGACTTTACTCTCTCTCTCTCTACAACAATACACTTTTCTTCTCACAAGTTAACAGCGAGAGACGCACGCCAAACTAAACACGTGTTGTACCCTTTTCTTTCATTTGTTTCTTCATGAAATAAATTCTAGTTCGTTTATTTCAATTTAACACGTTGTTCGTCTCTTTCTCAATTCAATTCATTTTTCCTATTTCTTAACGACTGGGGGATGTGTATAATAAATTGGTAACACCCGAACGTGAGATGAACACGCATTTCCTTCTATACCACCAGTACCGCAACAAATTGGTGACCCGAACGTGAGATGAACACGCATTTCCTTCTATACCACCAGTACCGCAACAAATTGGTGACCCGAACGTGAGATGAACACGCATTTCCTTCTATACCACCAGTACCGCAACAAATTGGTGACCCGACGTGAGATGAACACGCATTTCCTTCTATACCACCAGTACCGCAACAAATTGGTGACCCGACGTGAGATGAACACGCATTTCCTTCTATAACCACAAGTCCTACAACAAACTCGCGACCATGACGAGACGTGAAACGAACAAGCATGGTGACCCTACTTTTTTTAAAATGAATTGTTTTGAATGACACGCGCGTTTTCTTGGATAAACAAAAAAAAAACAAAACATTTCAACAAAGAAAAACAAGTGAACTACATCACTTGGCCTTCGGGCCCGGATCAAAGTGTAGTATCTGTTCCGGCAGATGCTGCACTTAAGATGGTTTGTGCCAGTCAGTGGAGGGGAAGCCCTCTATACTGGGACAATTATTATTTTTGGTAACCAGAGTGACCCCTTTTAGGGGAGCTGGTTTTTACCTCACATTAAAAACGGCCTTGTGCCTAATTTGCTCAGTGGGGGAGCAAATAAATACCATCTGTTCCGGCAGATGCTGCACTTAAGATGATTTGTACCAGTCAATGGAGGGGAAACCCTCTATACTGGGACAATTATTATTTTTGGTAACCAGAGTGCCCCCTTTTTGCCTACTTTTAGGGGAGCTGGTTTTTACCTCACATTAAAAAGGGCCTTGTGCCTAATTTGCTCTGTGGGGGAGCAAATAAATACCATCTGTTCTTCAGATGCTGCACTTCAATTTCTTGTTCTCTGTCAGTGAAGGACACAGCCTTCACGACTGAGACAATTTTTATTTTTGTACCTTTTCTCCACATTAAAAAACGACCCTGGTGTCTTACTCTGCCCCGTGGGGAGGCATTGTAAATAGGTACAATGACGGAACCCCTCGTCAGACTCGGCATAAAAATAAACACGGAGCTGTCGATTCCATATCGAATTCCTGACATTACCCTGCAACTGTGACTCTGTACATAGAGGAAAAATGGCCAGCATATTAAAAACATATGGCATTCCAAATGAAGTCATTAATGCTATCATGATGCTATATGAGCACACTCAAGCAATGGTGAGGTCCCCAGATGGGGACACTTTAATTTTTCGACATCCGCACTGGGGTTCTACAAGGAGATACTCTTGCCCCTTTTCTTTTCATTGTCTACTTCGCACCTCTGTTGATATACACAACATGCTAGGCTTCATCCTAAATGAATCCAAAAACAGACGTCATCAATCAGCACACACAACTGATGCAGATTATGCAGATGATATTGCTTTGTTCGCGAACAACATTGTTGATGCGCAAACACTGTTATGTAAGCTAGAAAAGTCTGCAAATGACATTGGTCTCCACATAAATGCAGATAAGACAAAGTTTATGACTTTCAATGTGAAGGGAGAGATCAGGGTTTTGGATGGATGAACACTGAATGAAGTCGCTGAGTTTACGTATCTGGGCAGCAACATAGTTTCCACAGAGAGATATCGGAATTCGCATCTCAAAAGCATGGACGTATTGGATGGGCTACATTCAGTATGGACTTCGAGACTGGCTGACAAACTGAAAAGGAAGTTCTTCAGGGCAGTGGTAGAGTCTGTCCTTGTTTACGGTGCTACAACTTGGACACTCACCAGAAGATTGGAAAGAAAACTAGACGGCACATACACCCGTATGCTAAGAACAATATTAAATATATCTTGGCAAAATCATCCCACAAACCAGCAGCTTTATGGCAATCTACCTGCCATATCTAATACCATCAGAGAAAGACGCCTACGATTTGCTGGTCATTGTCTGAGGAGCAAGCATGAATTGGTGAGTGATGTATTGGTATGGACTCCACAACACGGACGCGCAAGCAGAGAACGACCTAGATCCACGTACATCCAACAAATAGCACACGACGCCAACTGTGAACCTGAAGATCTGAGGCAACTGATGGAAGACAGGAAACTCTGGAGAGGAAGAGTCACATTGGTCCGGGCAGGGAGCCCGTGATGATGATGATGATGATGACCCTGCAACAAACGCAAGGAGCAAAATCATGTAGGCCTATACACATTCTCTCCCACACAGCAGATGATACAACAAAAAACCAATTACAGGACATCCCTATCAACACATAAGGAGAAGTTGAATCAACAATACGAGTTGAGATGCACCACGCACACTGATAAACTCACAACTGGAAGTTTCGTTGACAGCCGGCAACTAGACACTACCGTTCAACACGAACGGACGTGCAACTAGCGCTCGTACAGACAATACACACACTACCGCAGACTCACTTGCGAAGACACCGTCAACTTGACACATGACGTCAACACGAACAAATATTTTCCTTCAAAACGAACAATTAACTTCACTGTCAATTTGCAGGACACCACGTTGTACTCAGTCGGGAAGCAGGCTAGCGGAACAGTGTTCCACAGGCGGGCAGTTCTTGGAAAGGAGCTTTGTTTATGAAATATGCGTTTTGATTTAGGCACAGATAGAGAGTCAGGGGGGAAATCGTTTATAGTGGTTGTAAAATTAATTAAAATATGTCAAAGCAATGTCAGCACACAACAAAAAAACATGTCAGCACACAACAAAAAAACAAACAAATGTCAGCCGAAAAAAAAAAGTAAACGCCTTTTCTATGTGTAAGTAAATACTTTTTTTTACGAACACACTCCGTTTTTGACGTTTTTTAAATAACAATACCAACAGGAAAAAAAAACAGGACGTAAAGTCAATTGCCCAAAACGTTACTTAAAAAAAAAAATTGCATATTTTTTTTTCCTGGGAAGGGGAGTATTGTACGAGCACAAAAACATGCGTTCACATCTCAAGCCATTTTTCTTGTCATACACATACGCGCACACATACACACACATACATATATTCACGTTCGCGTACATACTCACATTCACGTGCATACACACACATGCTAATGTACACACAGGTACGCACACACGTACAACGTCACTTCCCCTTTAAAGGAAATCCACACATGCGCAAAAGACCACCGGAAACAACTATAAAAGCAAGAGCAATAAGCTGCTTCCCTCTTTTCAATTCGGCTTCCGACCTAAGAGGTCGATGGACCATTCGGCCCCTTTCGGGCGCGCGCACCCGTGCGCCTCACATCACCTGCTACTATGCGTGGGGCAAGAGCCAACAGACAGTACGTACACCTTACACACTTTCTATCTTCATGAACTGGATTGACTCTTTCTCTCTACAACAATAGACTTTCCCTCTCACCAGCTAACAGCGAGAGACACACGCCAAACTGGATTGACTTTCTCACTCTCTCTCTCTCTACAACAATAGACTTTCCTTCTCACCAGTTAACAGTAAGAGACGCACGCCAAACTAAACACGTGCTGGACCCTTTTCTTTTATTTGTTTCTTCATGAAATAAATTCTAGTTCATTTATTTCAATAAACGCGTTGTTCGTTTCTTCCTCAAGACAATTCATTTTTTCCTATTTCCTAACGACCAGGGGATATGTATAATACATCCACCACACCGCAACAAGTTTTTTTTTAATTTTTAAATCCTTTTCCCAAACTTACAGTGTCAAAGAGAGAGTCGCGCGCCATTTTAAATTTACCAATAAACACTGTTTTTCGAGCTGAATAAACATGTTACATTAAATAAAAACACTAAAAACATATCCAGATAGGTAGAAAAGTAACTTATCTTGCCTTTGGTAACATTTATTTGTTATATATTTGTTTTGTTTTTTTGACAACTTTTTCGAATCTATGTGTATAGTAATACAAACCCGTTTGGAACTTTTTCGTTGGACAAAAAAAAAAAAAAAAAAAATACAGTAAAAAACTTATGTTTATAAAGAATTAAAACAAAAAAAACTTGTTACGGTAGGTCGTTGTTTCTTAGTTTATGTTTTGCTTTTTTTATTTTTTTCTGTTAAAAATTATTGTTTTTACAATGTTCCCCCCCCCCCTTTTTTTTTAAGCAGCGTTTATCACACTTTCATAATCGGCAAAGCTCGGCCGTTTCCGTCATGTTTCGATCGAAGCCGATCTGACGCTGAGTTACGTCTGGTTCGTCCGATCGGCTTTGCTCGGAACATGACGTCATGCGTTCGGGTTTGATTGTAATGTGACGTAAGACGTCGATCAGCCAATCAACGCACAGCAAAGTGGCAGACGAACTTTTCGAAACAAAAATTGGAAAAAAAATAAAAATCATTAAATTCATTAAGCAGCACACACCTGTGACAACTCTTTTCTGAAAAATGTAAAAAAAAAAAAAAAAAAAACTTTTTTAAAGTTAAAAAAAAAAAATATCTCCAGTCTTATGTTGTCAAGAAAAATAATAGTGGGTTTGTATTACTGTACACATAGATTCGAAAAAGTTGTCAAAAAACAAATACATAACAAATAAATGTTATCAAAAGCAAGATAAGTTACTTTTCTACCAAACTGGATACATTTTTCGTGTTTTTATTCAATGTAACATATTTATTCAGCTCGAAAAACATACAGTGTTTACCGATGTATTGGAACATTCAAGATGGCGTCTGATTCTCTCTTTAACACGGTAAGTTTGGGAAAAGGTGTTATAAATAAAAAACCGGTTAAAATACTGTTCAAAACTCGCTCAATATATGTTACCGTGACATAGGTTGATATATATTCGGCGGGTTTTTAATAGTATTTTGTATACATATATCAACGCGCTCTCATAAAAACGTGTTTTTTTTTTGTTTTTTTGCTGTAAAACAAAAAAAAACTACTTGATGAAATTCTATGGAGGTCAGGTGCGAACGAACACCCCATAATTTTTTTTATACCATATTTCTTCAAACTGAAACATAATTATCAAAGTATACTTACGCAGATAGATATGAACGCAGACCCCACAATTTTATTATACCATCTCTATTTAAGTTAAAACATACTTATCAAAGTATTATTATGTACAATCTATATCAAAAAACACTTGTAAACGTTTTTTTTTTTTAATTTTTTTATTGTGGACCAGGCGCGAACGCAGACCCCACAATTTTTATAAACCACCGTTCTGCAGGATCAAACATAACCATTCCTGTGTCTCGATACATCTATCATTGTATGTAATCAGTTTTTTTTGTTTTTTTTATATATAATAGTCAACCATATCGGAGCCTATTCGTGACCGCACACGCACACATACATTCAGCTTATATATATATATATATATATATATATATATATATATATATATATATATATATATATATATATATATTTTACTTGTGCCTAATTTGAACCCGACGTAACCCAGCGTCTGATCGGCTTTGATCGGAAAATGACGGAAACTGCCGAGCTTTTCCGATTATAAAAGCGTAACAAACGCTGATAAAATAAAAATGAAGGAAACATGTAAACATAATAAATTTTAACAGAAAAAATTTAAAAAAAACAAAAAATAAACTAAGAAACAACGACTTACCGTAAAAATTGTTTTTTTTTTTTTACTGTAATTTCTTTCTTTTTTTTTCGTTTTTGCTGTAACAAAGCCGAGCAAATGCTGAGTTACGTCTGGTTCGTTAAATGCACAAGTACCAAAACGGTAAATTAAACTGCAGAAGGAGTAGCAACACTATGTGTGTCAGAAATTTCGTGAAAAATAGTGAATAACTCCACCCCATCTTTCCAGGCTTATAACTCCTCGAAAAATGTAATTCAAACCCTAATTATTTTTTTTCAATTAAAGGAGCAACGACCACGTGTTTTTTTTTTTTTTTTAAAGGGTTTTAACTTCGGACTTTACAGGTAAATTTCTAAAAAAAACTACTTTTTTTTTGTTTTAAATTTGAATATATTATTTATTGACCTTTTCTCTTCAATTTGTGATACATAACACTTTGGTGAGTAAATTAATTATTTACGTTTTAATAGACATTTCAAAATAGGAGGGGGTGTGAATTAAAAAAAAAAACGTTTGTCTAAAATATTATATTCGGTTTATTGGAAAGAGCATAAAATTTCACATTGACCCTGAAAATATCGTAAAAATTGAATCAATAGAAAAATTTTGATAGATTTTTAGAGTTTAAAAATTGAAAAATATTGTGTTCGGAAAATTCATTACTGTTTTTAAAAAAAAAATATTTCTATTACTTTTAAAACAACTTTAATAATTTATTTTGGAAGTATAATCCATACAGAAAATAAGCAACCCACTTTTAAAAGAGAAATTATGAGATTTTTATATTTTATTCGCAGTTTCGTGTTAGGGGTGTCAAAAATTCCTACAAAAATTCTGATACACCTACCCCTTCCTATGTATGGAACGGCTCTATGAATAGACACTCAACCCCCTCACCATGTTAAGAACGGCTTTCTAAATAGACACCCCCCTCCCCGTATTAAGAACGGCTTTCGAAATAGACACCCCTCCACATGTTAAGAACGGCTTTCGAAATAGATACCCCTCCCCCATGTTAAGAACGGCTTTCGAAATACACCCCTCCCCCTCCAGATGTATAGAACGGCTTTCTGAATAGACACCCTCCCCAAAGAAGAACTACCATTATCGATATAAAAAAAAAAATAATAATCTTTTTATTGAAAAAAGGAAAAAGTTTGTTACACAAAAACTTAACAAAACTAAAATAAAAAAAAAACTTTGCTTATCCGTTTTGTTTTGAACTTTTTCGTTGGACAAAAAAAAAAACAAAGAAAGAAATTACAGCAAAAAAAAAAAAAGAAAATAAATAAAACAAAAAATTTATGACGGTAAGTCGTTTCTTCGTTTTTTTTTTGTTTTTTTTGCGTTCTGGTTTGATTGTATTTGTGACGTAAGACGTCGATCAGCCAATCAATGCACTGCAAAGTGGCAGACGAACTTTTCGAAACAAAATTTGGAAAATTCATTAAATTCATTAAGCAGCACAGCCAGCACACACCTGTGACAACTCTTTTCTGAAAAATGTAAAAAAAAAAAAAAAAAATATCTCCGGTCTCATGTTGTCAAGAAAAATATTTAATTGCTGAAAAAAAAAAAAAAAAACTGAGAAGAATGGACGTGGGTGGAGATGAACGCGATTGCATCATCAACATTCCCATGTTAAGAACGGCTTTCGGAATAAACACCCATTTCCATGTATGGAACGGCTCTCTGAATAGACACTCGACCCTCACCATGTTAAGAACGGCTCTCGAAATAGACACCCCTCCCCCATGTTAAGAACGGCTTTCTGAATAGACACCCTCCCCATGTTAAGAAGAGCCACCATTACCGATAAAAAAAAAAAATAATAATCTTTTTATTGAAAAAAGGAAAAAGTTTGTTTGTTCCTATTTACAATGCCTCCCCACAGGACAGAGTTAGACACCAGGGTCGTTTTTTAACGTGGAGAAAAGGAACAAAAATAAAAATTGTCTCAGTCGTGAAGGATTTCTCCTCCACTGACAGAGAACAAGGAATTGAAGTGCAGCATTTGAAGAACAGATACTACACTTTGATCTTGTCCCAAAGTTTGTTTGTTACACAAAAACTTAACAAAATTAACAAAAAAAAAAACAAAAAAACTAAAAAAAAAAACTTTGCTTATCCGTTTTGTTTTGAACTTTTTCGTTGGGAAAAAAAAAAAAAAAAGAAAGAAATTACAGTAAAAAAAAAAAAAAATTTTTTACGGTAAGTCGTTGTTTCTTAGTTTATTTTTTGTTTTTTTTAAATTTTTTCTGTTAAAATTTATTATGTTTACATGTTTCCTTCATTTTTATTTTATCAGCGTTTGTTACGCTTTTATAATCGGAAAAGCTCGGCAGTTTCCGTCATTTTCCGATCAAAGCCGATCAGACACTTTTAATATCCACACTAACGTGCTGCACTTACAATAACCCTTATCCCCAAGTGGCTTCCGAGCCTTGATAAGTGGTGACTACCTTGTAAAAAAAAAAAAAAACGTTCTGTGAAAAAAAGCGACCCCCTCCCCCTGTAGAAAAGTGCCTTGTTGAAGGTGAAGATATTAATGTTTTTAGCCAATTTTTCGATATTTGTCGTCTGAAAGGTCGAACTTCAAAACGATACTGATCTAGTAAAAATCCGTCGCCTTTGTTAAAAGTTTTAGGCAGACATGCAAACATACATACATTTATATGTTGGTAACTAAAAATTTTCGACCCAAACCGATTAAAAAGCTTGCCCTATCTCTGAATACTTTCAATTGTTTATACCCAAAATTGGCGAAGGAGTTTGGTAGAGTTCTCAAAGGTCAAATCGTTAAACTTTGACTCCTTAACAGCCAAATTTTTGTCCGAAAACGGATTACAAAGATTTTCCCAAATCTCAGTACACTGTATATAAAATTTCGAGTCTGTAGACTTAAAATTGACAGAGTTATTGCGTAGGGAAATGTACACAGACACACAGACAGACACACAGATTGCCTACAGAGAGAACTTGAATCCCTGCTAGATACTGTCCTCGAGTGTCTAAGGTCTCTCTATAAAGGGGTTTGTCAGAAAAATCTGGCGTGAGGATACTTTTTCCATAGAAGTAAACCCTGACCAAATATTCAAAATCACATAGTATTCGCTGCCCAAATAAGATCTCCTCACTATGGCTGACTTACATTAGCTTTTACGAGGAATGGTGCATCTTCTCCAAGTGATGTTACCTCAAGTAATAGCACGAAGCTGGATACTCCACCAGACTAGATAAATTCTTGTCCTGGAATCCAGTAAGACCAAGAGACCAAAATAAAAGATATTCTACAACGTATAAAAATGTTTAATTGGGGATAGGAAAATTATTTTCTCAATTTCTTTACTAACTCATTGTTTGAGAGATAAAGAACTTTAATGGAACATTCGAATATTTATGTATCTCATATAGAGTTCAAGTGTTAGACCCAACTCGTGGGTCCCTTGATTTCTGAGAACTTGGACTGAAGTAAAATAAAACAAAACAGACAGACACTTTCACTTTTATAGATATATAGATAGATTGGTACTAGTGCAGAGAGTGATCCGGACGTAAATAATAACATTATTTTAAAAGCCATTCTTAACATGAGGAGGGGGAGGGTGTTTTCTATACTTCAACCTTACAATTGAATAAAAAAAACGGTACTTGTACAGTTTAGTCAAGACATTAAAAAATGAAAATATCGGAAAAAGTTTAAATTGTATGTATCCGTTATGGAACGAAGTTCTCTGAAAAAAAATTTCACTTAATTTCATCAAGTAGTTTTTTTTTTTTTTTTTTTTTACAGTGGACAAAAAATTTGTTATGATACCGAGCAAAAGGTTCGATTTTTACAAAGAAAAGCTAGTAATAAAGATGGGGAAGGAGTGTCGGCGCTTTAACTGGAGTTATCTCCCTTTGTTATTTCTAAAATTCAAACAGTTTTTTTTTTAAATCCAAGATGGCCGCCTTCAACGCGCTCTCATAAATACGTGTTTTTCCGCTGTAAAAAAAAAAAAGTACTTGATGAAATTAAGTGAAATTTTTTTTTTCATAATATTCTTTCGTATTCCTGCACGTCACCAATTGAAAACGAATAAAGAAAAGTTATAAGCTTTTATACATTTCGTATTCTTTTTTATACATTTCCATTCATTCATATATATATATATATATATATATATATATATATATATATATATGTGTGTGTGTTGATGGTTTTTGTTTTTGCGATACGTTTTGAATGAATTCTATTATTTATATGAAAGTACATTTTTACCTAAATGCGAGTTGGGAATAATTTTCCCTTTAACCAATTTGGTACCCTCACATGGGGAGCGGTATATATATTGTTTTTAAAATGTAATTATCCACTGACACGTGTTTCGTCGTCTACGACTCATCAGAGTGGCTGGATCTAGCGAGATTCGAATATATATATATGTGTGTGTGTGTGTGTGTGTGTGTGTATATTTGTGCACAATTTGAACCAGACATAACACAGCGTCATGCGCTTGGGTTTGATTGTAATGTGACGTAAGACGTGGATCAGCCAATCAATGCACTGCATAGTGGCAGACGAACTTTTTGAAACAAATTGGAAGAGGAAGCAAAATATATTTAAATTCAATAAGCAAGACACTTCTGAAACATCTCTTCTGTAAATTGTCTATCTCCCCCCCCCCCAAAAAAAAAAAATGAATGTTTCCTGTTTAAAGAAAGTTTTGATGACGCCTGGACTTACTGTAGCTTACTGTCAGGATGAAAAAAAAAAAACTAATTGCCAAGAAAAAAAACAGAAAAAAAAACAAAACAGAAAAAACTGCATTTCTTGTGGCGAAATGTGCATCATCTCAAAGCGAAGATCTGTGAAGGTTGGCTACCCCTCCACCAAAGGAAAAAAAAAAAAAACGTTGTCCAGTCCCACCCTACTGAACAAAAGAAAAACTTTATTTACCTTTTTTATTAAAAAATAAAATTCTTTCATTGTTAAATTGACAACTTTTCCTGGCCAAAATGTAAAAAATAAGTCCCACCTTCTCGAAAAAAAAAAAAACAAAAATAAAAATTTATTAAATTAACCATTTCTTCAAAAAAAAAAAATGAAAAAGAGTTTAACTATACACATAGATTCGAAAATGTTGTCAAAAAACAAATATATAACAAATAAATGTTATCAAAGGCAATATAAGTTACTTTTCTACCTAACTGGATAATTTTTTAGTGTTTTTATTTAATGTAACATGTGTAAACATACAGTGTTTACCAATGTATTGGAAAATTTTAAATCGTGCCCGAATCTCTCTTTAACACGGTAAGTTTGGGGAAATGAGTTATAAATGAAAAACTAGACAAAATACTTTTAGAAACTCGCTTATTATATGTTACCTTGACATAGGCTGACATATATTCGGTGAGTTTTTAATAATATTTTGTCTAGTTTGTACGAGCCCTTTCTAGTCTTGCACAAAAACACACGTTCACATCTCAAGCCATTTTTCATGTCATACACATACGCGCACACAAACATACGCATGCACGTACACACACATACATATATTCACGTTCGCATACATACTCACATTCACGTGCATTCACACACATGCTTATGTACACACATGTATACACACACGTACGCACACATGGGCAACGTCACTTCCCCTTTAAAGGAAATCCACACATGCGCAAAAGACCACTGGAAACAACTATAAAAGCAAGAGATATAAGCTGCTTCCCTCTTTTCAATTCGGCTTCCGACCTAAGAGGTCGATGGACCATTCGGCCCCTTTCGGGGCGCGCCTCACGTCACCTGCTACTATGCGTGGGGCAAGAGCCAACAGACAGTACGTACACCTTACACGCTTTCTATCTCCATGACTGGATTGACTTTACTCTCTCTCTCTCTACAACAATACACTTTTCTTCTCACAAGTTAACAGCGAGAGACGCACGCCAAACTAAACACGTGTTGTACCCTTTTCTTTCATTTGTTTCTTCATGAAATAAATTCTAGTTCGTTTATTTCAATTTAACACGTTGTTCGTCTCTTTCTCAATTCAATTCATTTTTCCTATTTCTTAACGACTGGGGGATGTGTATAATAAATTGGTAACACCCGAACGTGAGATGAACACGCATTTCCTTCTATACCACCAGTACCGCAACAAATTGGTGACCCGAACGTGAGATGAACACGCATTTCCTTCTATACCACCAGTACCGCAACAAATTGGTGACCCGAACGTGAGATGAACACGCATTTCCTTCTATACCACCAGTACCGCAACAAATTGGTGACCCGACGTGAGATGAACACGCATTTCCTTCTATACCACCAGTACCGCAACAAATTGGTGACCCGACGTGAGATGAACACGCATTTCCTTCTATAACCACAAGTCCTACAACAAACTCGCGACCATGACGAGACGTGAAACGAACAAGCATGGTGACCCTACTTTTTTTAAAATGAATTGTTTTGAATGACACGCGCGTTTTCTTGGATAAACAAAAAAAAAAAAAAACATTTCAACAAAGAAAAACAAGTGAACTACATCACTTGGCCTTCGGGCCCGGATCAAAGTGTAGTATCTGTTCCGGCAGATGCTGCACTTAAGATGGTTTGTGCCAGTCAGTGGAGGGGAAGCCCTCTATACTGGGACAATTATTATTTTTGGTAACCAGAGTGACCCCTTTTAGGGGAGCTGGTTTTTACCTCACATTAAAAACGGCCTTGTGCCTAATTTGCTCAGTGGGGGAGCAAATAAATACCATCTGTTCCGGCAGATGCTGCACTTAAGATGATTTGTACCAGTCAATGGAGGGGAAACCCTCTATACTGGGACAATTATTATTTTTGGTAACCAGAGTGCCCCCTTTTTGCCTACTTTTAGGGGAGCTGGTTTTTACCTCACATTAAAAAGGGCCTTGTGCCTAATTTGCTCTGTGGGGGAGCAAATAAATACCATCTGTTCTTCAGATGCTGCACTTCAATTTCTTGTTCTCTGTCAGTGAAGGACACAGCCTTCACGACTGAGACAATTTTTATTTTTGTACCTTTTCTCCACATTAAAAAACGACCCTGGTGTCTTACTCTGCCCCGTGGGGAGGCATTGTAAATAGGTACAATGACGGAACCCCTCGTCAGACTCGGCATAAAAATAAACACGGAGCTGTCGATTCCATATCGAATTCCTGACATTACCCTGCAACTGTGACTCTGTACATAGAGGAAAAATGGCCAGCATATTAAAAACATATGGCATTCCAAATGAAGTCATTAATGCTATCATGATGCTATATGAGCACACTCAAGCAATGGTGAGGTCCCCAGATGGGGACACTTTAATTTTTCGACATCCGCACTGGGGTTCTACAAGGAGATACTCTTGCCCCTTTTCTTTTCATTGTCTACTTCGCACCTCTGTTGATATACACAACATGCTAGGCTTCATCCTAAATGAATCCAAAAACAGACGTCATCAATCAGCACACACAACTGATGCAGATTATGCAGATGATATTGCTTTGTTCGCGAACAACATTGTTGATGCGCAAACACTGTTATGTAAGCTAGAAAAGTCTGCAAATGACATTGGTCTCCACATAAATGCAGATAAGACAAAGTTTATGACTTTCAATGTGAAGGGAGAGATCAGGGTTTTGGATGGATGAACACTGAATGAAGTCGCTGAGTTTACGTATCTGGGCAGCAACATAGTTTCCACAGAGAGATATCGGAATTCGCATCTCAAAAGCATGGACGTATTGGATGGGCTACATTCAGTATGGACTTCGAGACTGGCTGACAAACTGAAAAGGAAGTTCTTCAGGGCAGTGGTAGAGTCTGTCCTTGTTTACGGTGCTACAACTTGGACACTCACCAGAAGATTGGAAAGAAAACTAGACGGCACATACACCCGTATGCTAAGAACAATATTAAATATATCTTGGCAAAATCATCCCACAAACCAGCAGCTTTATGGCAATCTACCTGCCATATCTAATACCATCAGAGAAAGACGCCTACGATTTGCTGGTCATTGTCTGAGGAGCAAGCATGAATTGGTGAGTGATGTATTGGTATGGACTCCACAACACGGACGCGCAAGCAGAGAACGACCTAGATCCACGTACATCCAACAAATAGCACACGACGCCAACTGTGAACCTGAAGATCTGAGGCAACTGATGGAAGACAGGAAACTCTGGAGAGGAAGAGTCACATTGGTCCGGGCAGGGAGCCCGTGATGATGATGATGATGATGACCCTGCAACAAACGCAAGGAGCAAAATCATGTAGGCCTATACACATTCTCTCCCACACAGCAGATGATACAACAAAAAACCAATTACAGGACATCCCTATCAACACATAAGGAGAAGTTGAATCAACAATACGAGTTGAGATGCACCACGCACACTGATAAACTCACAACTGGAAGTTTCGTTGACAGCCGGCAACTAGACACTACCGTTCAACACGAACGGACGTGCAACTAGCGCTCGTACAGACAATACACACACTACCGCAGACTCACTTGCGAAGACACCGTCAACTTGACACATGACGTCAACACGAACAAATATTTTCCTTCAAAACGAACAATTAACTTCACTGTCAATTTGCAGGACACCACGTTGTACTCAGTCGGGAAGCAGGCTAGCGGAACAGTGTTCCACAGGCGGGCAGTTCTTGGAAAGGAGCTTTGTTTATGAAATATGCGTTTTGATTTAGGCACAGATAGAGAGTCAGGGGGGAAATCGTTTATAGTGGTTGTAAAATTAATTAAAATATGTCAAAGCAATGTCAGCACACAACAAAAAAACATGTCAGCACACAACAAAAAAACAAACAAATGTCAGCCGAAAAAAAAAAGTAAACGCCTTTTCTATGTGTAAGTAAATACTTTTTTTTACGAACACACTCCGTTTTTGACGTTTTTTAAATAACAATACCAACAGGAAAAAAAAACAGGACGTAAAGTCAATTGCCCAAAACGTTACTTAAAAAAAAAAATTGCATATTTTTTTTTCCTGGGAAGGGGAGTATTGTACGAGCACAAAAACATGCGTTCACATCTCAAGCCATTTTTCTTGTCATACACATACGCGCACACATACACACACATACATATATTCACGTTCGCGTACATACTCACATTCACGTGCATACACACACATGCTAATGTACACACAGGTACGCACACACGTACGCACACATGGGCAACGTCACTTCCCCTTTAAAGGAAATCCACACATGCGCAAAAGACCACCGGAAACAACTATAAAAGCAAGAGCAATAAGCTGCTTCCCTCTTTTCAATTCGGCTTCCGACCTAAGAGGTCGATGGACCATTCGGCCCCTTTCGGGCGCGCGCACCCGTGCGCCTCACATCACCTGCTACTATGCGTGGGGCAAGAGCCAACAGACAGTACGTACACCTTACACACTTTCTATCTTCATGAACTGGATTGACTCTTTCTCTCTACAACAATAGACTTTCCCTCTCACCAGCTAACAGCGAGAGACACACGCCAAACTGGATTGACTTTCTCACTCTCTCTCTCTCTACAACAATAGACTTTCCTTCTCACCAGTTAACAGTAAGAGACGCACGCCAAACTAAACACGTGCTGGACCCTTTTCTTTTATTTGTTTCTTCATGAAATAAATTCTAGTTCATTTATTTCAATAAACGCGTTGTTCGTTTCTTCCTCAAGACAATTCATTTTTTCCTATTTCCTAACGACCAGGGGATATGTATAATACATCCACCACACCGCAACAAGTTTTTTTTTAATTTTTAAATCCTTTTCCCAAACTTACAGTGTCAAAGAGAGAGTCGCGCGCCATTTTAAATTTACCAATAAACACTGTTTTTCGAGCTGAATAAACATGTTACATTAAATAAAAACACTAAAAACATATCCAGATAGGTAGAAAAGTAACTTATCTTGCCTTTGGTAACATTTATTTGTTATATATTTGTTTTGTTTTTTTGACAACTTTTTCGAATCTATGTGTATAGTAATACAAACCCGTTTGGAACTTTTTCGTTGGACAAAAAAAAAAAAAAAAAAAATACAGTAAAAAACTTATGTTTATAAAGAATTAAAACAAAAAAAACTTGTTACGGTAGGTCGTTGTTTCTTAGTTTATGTTTTGCTTTTTTTATTTTTTTCTGTTAAAAATTATTGTTTTTACAATGTTCCCCCCCCCCCCTTTTTTTTTAAGCAGCGTTTATCACACTTTCATAATCGGCAAAGCTCGGCCGTTTCCGTCATGTTTCGATCGAAGCCGATCTGACGCTGAGTTACGTCTGGTTCGTCCGATCGGCTTTGCTCGGAACATGACGTCATGCGTTCGGGTTTGATTGTAATGTGACGTAAGACGTCGATCAGCCAATCAACGCACAGCAAAGTGGCAGACGAACTTTTCGAAACAAAAATTGGAAAAAAAATAAAAATCATTAAATTCATTAAGCAGCACACACCTGTGACAACTCTTTTCTGAAAAATGTAAAAAAAAAAAAAAAAAAAACTTTTTTAAAGTTAAAAAAAAAAAATATCTCCAGTCTTATGTTGTCAAGAAAAATAATAGTGGGTTTGTATTACTGTACACATAGATTCGAAAAAGTTGTCAAAAAACAAATACATAACAAATAAATGTTATCAAAAGCAAGATAAGTTACTTTTCTACCAAACTGGATACATTTTTCGTGTTTTTATTCAATGTAACATATTTATTCAGCTCGAAAAACATACAGTGTTTACCGATGTATTGGAACATTCAAGATGGCGTCTGATTCTCTCTTTAACACGGTAAGTTTGGGAAAAGGTGTTATAAATAAAAAACCGGTTAAAATACTGTTCAAAACTCGCTCAATATATGTTACCGTGACATAGGTTGATATATATTCGGCGGGTTTTTAATAGTATTTTGTATACATATATCAACGCGCTCTCATAAAAACGTGTTTTTTTTTTGTTTTTTTGCTGTAAAACAAAAAAAAACTACTTGATGAAATTCTATGGAGGTCAGGTGCGAACGAACACCCCATAATTTTTTTTATACCATATTTCTTCAAACTGAAACATAATTATCAAAGTATACTTACGCAGATAGATATGAACGCAGACCCCACAATTTTATTATACCATCTCTATTTAAGTTAAAACATACTTATCAAAGTATTATTATGTACAATCTATATCAAAAAACACTTGTAAACGTTTTTTTTTTTAAATTTTTTTATTGTGGACCAGGCGCGAACGCAGACCCCACAATTTTTATAAACCACCGTTCTGCAGGATCAAACATAACCATTCCTGTGTCTCGATACATCTATCATTGTATGTAATCAGTTTTTTTTGTTTTTTTTATATATAATAGTCAACCATATCGGAGCCTATTCGTGACCGCACACGCACACATACATTCAGCTTATATATATATATATATATATATATATATATATATATATATATATATATATATATATATATTTTACTTGTGCCTAATTTGAACCCGACGTAACCCAGCGTCTGATCGGCTTTGATCGGAAAATGACGGAAACTGCCGAGCTTTTCCGATTATAAAAGCGTAACAAACGCTGATAAAATAAAAATGAAGGAAACATGTAAACATAATAAATTTTAACAGAAAAAATTTAAAAAAAACAAAAAATAAACTAAGAAACAACGACTTACCGTAAAAATTGTTTTTTTTTTTTTACTGTAATTTCTTTCTTTTTTTTTCGTTTTTGCTGTAACAAAGCCGAGCAAATGCTGAGTTACGTCTGGTTCGTTAAATGCACAAGTACCAAAACGGTAAATTAAACTGCAGAAGGAGTAGCAACACTATGTGTGTCAGAAATTTCGTGAAAAATAGTGAATAACTCCACCCCATCTTTCCAGGCTTATAACTCCTCGAAAAATGTAATTCAAACCCTAATTATTTTTTTTCAATTAAAGGAGCAACGACCACGTGTTTTTTTTTTTTTTTTAAAGGGTTTTAACTTCGGACTTTACAGGTAAATTTCTAAAAAAAACTACTTTTTTTTTGTTTTAAATTTGAATATATTATTTATTGACCTTTTCTCTTCAATTTGTGATACATAACACTTTGGTGAGTAAATTAATTATTTACGTTTTAATAGACATTTCAAAATAGGAGGGGGTGTGAATTAAAAAAAAAAACGTTTGTCTAAAATATTATATTCGGTTTATTGGAAAGAGCATAAAATTTCACATTGACCCTGAAAATATCGTAAAAATTGAATCAATAGAAAAATTTTGATAGATTTTTAGAGTTTAAAAATTGAAAAATATTGTGTTCGGAAAATTCATTACTGTTTTTAAAAAAAAAATATTTCTATTACTTTTAAAACAACTTTAATAATTTATTTTGGAAGTATAATCCATACAGAAAATAAGCAACCCACTTTTAAAAGAGAAATTATGAGATTTTTATATTTTATTCGCAGTTTCGTGTTAGGGGTGTCAAAAATTCCTACAAAAATTCTGATACACCTACCCCTTCCTATGTATGGAACGGCTCTATGAATAGACACTCAACCCCCTCACCATGTTAAGAACGGCTTTCTAAATAGACACCCCCCTCCCCGTATTAAGAACGGCTTTCGAAATAGACACCCCTCCACATGTTAAGAACGGCTTTCGAAATAGATACCCCTCCCCCATGTTAAGAACGGCTTTCGAAATACACCCCTCCCCCTCCAGATGTATAGAACGGCTTTCTGAATAGACACCCTCCCCAAAGAAGAACTACCATTATCGATATAAAAAAAAAAATAATAATCTTTTTATTGAAAAAAGGAAAAAGTTTGTTACACAAAAACTTAACAAAACTAAAATAAAAAAAAAACTTTGCTTATCCGTTTTGTTTTGAACTTTTTCGTTGGACAAAAAAAAAAACAAAGAAAGAAATTACAGCAAAAAAAAAAAAAGAAAATAAATAAAACAAAAAATTTATGACGGTAAGTCGTTTCTTCGTTTTTTTTTTGTTTTTTTTGCGTTCTGGTTTGATTGTATTTGTGACGTAAGACGTCGATCAGCCAATCAATGCACTGCAAAGTGGCAGACGAACTTTTCGAAACAAAATTTGGAAAATTCATTAAATTCATTAAGCAGCACAGCCAGCACACACCTGTGACAACTCTTTTCTGAAAAATGTAAAAAAAAAAAAAAAAAATATCTCCGGTCTCATGTTGTCAAGAAAAATATTTAATTGCTGAAAAAAAAAAAAAAAAACTGAGAAGAATGGACGTGGGTGGAGATGAACGCGATTGCATCATCAACATTCCCATGTTAAGAACGGCTTTCGGAATAAACACCCATTTCCATGTATGGAACGGCTCTCTGAATAGACACTCGACCCTCACCATGTTAAGAACGGCTCTCGAAATAGACACCCCTCCCCCATGTTAAGAACGGCTTTCTGAATAGACACCCTCCCCATGTTAAGAAGAGCCACCATTACCGATAAAAAAAAAAAATAATAATCTTTTTATTGAAAAAAGGAAAAAGTTTGTTTGTTCCTATTTACAATGCCTCCCCACAGGACAGAGTTAGACACCAGGGTCGTTTTTTAACGTGGAGAAAAGGAACAAAAATAAAAATTGTCTCAGTCGTGAAGGATTTCTCCTCCACTGACAGAGAACAAGGAATTGAAGTGCAGCATTTGAAGAACAGATACTACACTTTGATCTTGTCCCAAAGTTTGTTTGTTACACAAAAACTTAACAAAATTAACAAAAAAAAAAACAAAAAAACTAAAAAAAAAAACTTTGCTTATCCGTTTTGTTTTGAACTTTTTCGTTGGGAAAAAAAAAAAAAAAAGAAAGAAATTACAGTAAAAAAAAAAAAAAATTTTTTACGGTAAGTCGTTGTTTCTTAGTTTATTTTTTGTTTTTTTTAAATTTTTTCTGTTAAAATTTATTATGTTTACATGTTTCCTTCATTTTTATTTTATCAGCGTTTGTTACGCTTTTATAATCGGAAAAGCTCGGCAGTTTCCGTCATTTTCCGATCAAAGCCGATCAGACGCTGGGTTACGTCGGGTTCAAATTAGGCACAAGTAAAATATATATATATATATATATATATATATATATATATATAAGCTGAATGTATGTGTGCGTGAGCGTGTTTGGTCACGAATAGGCTCCGATATGGTTGACTATTATAAAAAAAACAAAAAAAAAACTGATTACATACAATGATAGATGTATCGAGACACAGGAATGGTTATGTTTGATCCTGCAGAACGGTGGTTTATAAAAATTGTGGGGTCTGCGTTCGCGCCTGGTCCACAATAAAAAATTAAAAAAAGAAAACGTTTACAAGTGTTTTTGATATAGATTGTACATAATAATACTTTGATAAGTATGTTTTAACTTAAATAGGGGGGGGTATAATAAAATTGTGGGGTTTGCGTTCATATCTATCTGCGTAAGTATACTTTGATAATTATGTTTCAGTTTGAAGAAATATGGTATAAAAAAATTATGGGGTGTTCGTTCGCACCTGACCTCCATAGAATTTCATCAAGTAGTTTTTTTTTGTTTTACAGCAAAAAAAAAACACACACACACACATTTTTATGAGAGCGTGTTGATATATGTATGGAACGCCGGAACGGCTCTCTGAATATACACTCGACCCTCACCATGTTAAGAACGGCTTTCGAAATACACCCCACCCGTGTTAAGAACGGCTTTCGAAATAGACACCCCCTCCACATGTTAAGAACGGCTTTCGAAATAGATACCCTCCCCATGTTAAGAACGGCTTTCGAAATACACCCCTCCACATGTATAGAACGGCTTTCTGAATAGACACCCTCCCCATGTTAAGAAAAACTACCATTATCGATATAAAAAAAAAATAATTATCTTTTTATTGAAAAAAGGAAAAAGTTTGTTACACAAAACTAAAAAAAAAAACTTTGCTTATCCGTTTTGTTTTGAACTTTTTCGTTGGACAAAAAAAAAAAAAAGAAAGAAATTACAGTAAAAAAAAAAAAAAAATTTTTTACGGTAAGTCGTTGTTTCTTAGTTTATTTTTTACTTTTTTTAAATTTTTTCTGTTAAAATTTATTATGTTTACATGTTTCCTTCATTTTTATTTTATCAGCGTTTGTTACGCTTTTATAATCGGCAAAGCTCGGCAGTTTCCGTCATTTTCCGATCAAAGCCGATCAGACGCTGGGTTACGTCGGGTTCAAATTAGGCACAAGTAATATACATTTTTTTTTTTTTTACATAGGCATCACCACATTATCAAGGCCAAGAGGCCACTCAAGGATAAGGGTTAAAGAGTGTACAGTAGAAATTGGACAATATAGTAATCATCAGTAATGAAAATTTGGTAAATTTGATAACTTATATGGAACGGCTCATCAAGAACTTATTTACGTTAGACTTGAAGACAACCATATTGTAGTCAGCCGGAAAGCAGGAAAACGGAAGACAATTCCACAGGCGTGCAGTTCTAAGAAAGAAGCTTTGTTCATGGAATCTACGTTTAGGTTTAGGCACAGATAAAGAGTGGGGAAAATTATTGATAGTGTTTACAGCTAGACGAGTGTTTCTTGTGAAAGTTTTGCGAGGAGGGGGGACCATAGATTGAAGCTCAGTCGAACACTTTCCATGAAAATAACGATACATCAGAGACAAACTCGCAACATTTCTTCTGTGAGATAGAGGTTGCAAGGAAGAGAAAGACATCTCCTACGAAGTCTATTTTGAACTCTATCACACACACATATATATATATATATATATATATATATATATATATATAAGCTGAATGTGTGTGTCTGGTCACGAATAGGCTCCGATATGGTTGACTATTATAAAAATTGTGGGGTCTGCGTCCGCGCCTGGTCCACAAAAAAATTCTAAAATGAAAAAAAAAACGTTTATAAGTTTTTTTATATACATAAGATTGTACATAATAATACTTTGATAAGTATGTTTTAACTTAAATAGAGATGGTATAATAAAATTGTGAGGTCTGTGTTCATATCTATCTGCATAAGTATACTTTGATAATTATGTTTCAGTTTGAAGAAATATGGTATAAAAAAATTATGGGGTGTTCGTTCGCACCTGACTTCCATAGAATTTCATCAAGTAGTTTTTTTTTTTGTTTGTTTTACAGCAAAAAAAAAAAAACACGTTTTTATGAGAGCGTGTTGATATATGTATGGAACGGGAACGGCTCTCTGAATATACACTCGACCCTCACCGTGTTAAGAACGGCTTTCGAAATACACCCCACCCCATGTTAAGAACGGCTTTCTAAATAGACAACCCCTCCACGTGTTAAGAACGGCTTTCGAAATAGACACCCCTTCCACATGTTAAGAACGGCTTTCGAAATAGACACCCCCTCCACATGTTAAGAACGGCTTTCGAAATAGATACCCCTCCCCATGTTAAGAACGGCTTTCGAAATAGATACCCCTCCCCATGTTAAGAACGGCTTTCGAAATACACCCCTCCACATGTATAGAACGACTTTATCCTCCCCATGTTAAGAAGAGCCACCATTACCGATAAAAAAAAGATAATCTTTTTATTGAAAAAAGGAAAAAGTTTGTTACACGAAAACTTAACAAAACTAAAAAAAAAAAAACTTTGCTTATCCGTTTTTTTTTTTTTTTTTTTTTTTTTTTTTTTACAGCAAAAAAATACGTTTTTATGAAAGCGCGTTGAAGGCGACCATCTTGGATTAAAAAAAAAATTATTTGAATTTTAGAAATGAAAAAGGGAGATAAATGTTTACTTTAACTACAACAGAACACCAACACCGACCAATAAAATTTGTTTTGTTTTTTTTAGGTTTTCGGGGTCGCTGACAACGAATCTGATATTCAAACCCGTCGCGCCCCCCCCCCCGCCCCCCCCCCAATGTAAACAGAATTTTTGTGAAAAATTAAACTGTTCTTCTGTTCGGTGTATGTCGGCGCCTTACTTACGAAAAAAAAAAAAAAAAACGGTAAATTAAACTGCAGAAGGAGTAGCAGCACCTGTTAAATGTTGAAAAAAAAACCCTCCAAAAAAAAAAAATTAAATAAATTTAAAAAAAAAAAAGGTATTATTATACAAACACCGTGACAGCGTTAGGGTTAGGGTTAGGGGTAGGGTTAATTCGCTGTCACGGTGTTTGTATAGTTTTACCAAAAAAAAATTAAAATTAAAAAAGAACGAAAAATAAAAATGCTTTTGTAGACAAACCGCTCGTGTAAACTTAATTTTTAGATCAATTAAAAAAGCATCAAAAACTACGTAACACAGAAAAATGAACCACATTTTTTTGTTTTTGAAAACTTTCTTGTTATTTTAAATGTCTGCTAAAAAATTCTTCCGCCATGTGACAAGTCACCTTACTACGCGCATTCATGCGCAAACGCATCACGTAAGAATAACATAAACGATGGCGGTGATTTGGCACAAAATAATGCGAGGGTTCAGGGGTTAATACCATGAAGACGGTAAATTTACGCTTTGAAGGGATATCGCCATATATATATATATATATATATATATATATATATATTTCTGCTCTGATAATTGTACTCGATCTGTGTGAGAATTCCTTCGGGATCGTGACAATTTCTATTTTCCTTCAGGACCGAGACTATTTTTATTCTCATTTAATTATTAAGTAATATTATTATTGTTATTATTTTTGTCCCTATCCTGTGTGCCATTATTGTAGAGGGGGGGGAGAACGAAATTTACTCCCCATTAAAAAGCCGACATTGCCCCTAACTCTGCCCTCGTAGGGAGTTTCATTATTGTTATCTAAAACTATGACCGTTGTTATTAATACTTAACTGTACTATCATTATGGTAACTATTACTAACATTATTTTTACCGTTCAACAATTTTGTTTCAAACGTCATTTTACATATTGAAATCAGTTGCGTCTCTTTTTTTGCCGTTCGAATTAAACGTTATAAAGTGGCAACAATTTTTTTAGAAAATTAAAAATAAAAAAAATAAAATCTTCGGTGCTTCTACACTTTATTGCCGAAATTGGAGACGCCATTTTATTTCACGCACCTGCTGTCCAAATCCAGGGGAGACGTCATTATATCAAACTATTATTGTATAAAAATTTATCAAAATATAATTGAAAAAACATTTATTGAAAAGTTTGCGTAAAAAAAAAAAAAAAAATTTTAATAAAACAATTTTGTAATGAAAGTAACAGTTATATAATAGTTTTTTTTTTTTTTTTTTTTGGTACTTGTGCATTTAACGAACCAGACGTAACTCAGTATTTGCTCGGCTTTGTCCGACGCATGACGTCAACAGCCGGATATAACCGAGCGTTGCCGATTAAGCAGACGAGAATTTCGCTATCAATTGGAAGAGTGTACAAATAATCCTTGTTCCTGCCCCCCCAAATGCTTTTTATTGCCCTTTTTTAGGCTTTTTCATTTATTTGACATAAAAAGTTCAAAGAAAAAAAGATATTAACTTTTACGTGTTTAAGACATAGACAATATGTTTTTTACGTTAAAAATAAAAAAAAAAACAGTTCAGACAAAAAAAAAGTTTCTTATTATTTAAAAAAAAAAATTGTTTTATATGTATTTATTTTGAAAACAGAAAAGAATTCCAAACAATAATAATAAAAAAAACAACAAAAAAACCTAAATGAACGGTAGGTTTTTGCTTTTTACTTATTAAATTTTTGGTACTTGTGCATTTAACGAACCAGACGTAACCCAGTATTTGCTCGGCTTTGTCCGGCGCATGACGTCAACAGTCGGATATAACCGAGCGTTGCCGATTAAGCAGACGAGAATTTCGCTATCAATCGGAAGAGTGTCACAACAAACGCTTATTTGAAGAGAGTTAAAAAAATGTTGTTTTAAAGATAACTCACAAAATAATAATGAATATTGTTTTAAAAAGATAACTGATGAAAAAATAATGAATATTACAAACGTTCGTTGCGGACCAGCTCCAGACCCCAGAGGCTGCACTAAACTTTTGTTTAAGGATTGTGTACTTGCAAAGAGAACAAGCCTTTCCGACGGTTACGGTTGGAGGTGTAGAAGTGTAACATGTCGTCGATGGACCTCCATTAGGATTGGGACCTTCTTCTCAAAAACCCGACTAACCATCGCATGTATAATAAAAATAATATACTTATGGGCGTTCGAGATGGCATCTACAAAAAATCTCCATCGCGAATGTGGGTTACGTTCTCGCCACACAATTGTGGATTGGAAGATTTTCCTGCGTGATATATGCAGGGATTATTTTCTTAGGAATCCCCGGCAGATTGGAGGCCCAGGCCATAACGGTAGAAATCGACGAGTCCGTTTTTAACCTCAGAAAACACAACGTCGGCAGACTTTTGACACCGGTGGTCTGGATACGACCCCCGCCGAAAAGGAGGGTTTCTACTTTCTTGGTCAATGTACCAAATAGGAACGCCGAAACCCTCCTTCCACTAATAAATAAAAAATCCTTGTTTCTGGCAAAAAAAAGTCCTTGTTCTTGCCCCCCCCCCCATAATTTCTATTGCCCTTTTTTAGACTTTTTTCATTTATTTAACATAAAGAGTTGCAAAAAAAAAAAATAAAAAATAACTTTTACGTGTTTAAGACATAGACAATGTTTTTTTAGGTTAAAAATTGAAACAAAAAAAAAGTTCAGACAAAAAAAAGTTTCCTATTATTTAACAAAAAACAAACTTGTTTTATATGTATTTATTTTGAAAGCAGAAAACAATTTCAAACAATAATAATTAAAAAAAAAAAAATGAACGATAGGTTTTTGCTTTTTTTTTTTTACTTATTTAATTTTTTTATGTTTCTACATTTTTACAATTTCATTGTACAGTTATTTTGTTGTAGCGTTTTTATTTTAATCGGCAACGCTCGGTTTTATTCGGTTGTTGACGTCATGCGCCGGACAAAGCCGAGCAAATGCTGAGTTACGTCTGGTTCGTTAAATGCTGAGTTACGTCTGGTTCGTTAAATGCTGAGTTACGTCTGGTTCGTTAAATGCTGAGTTACGTCTGGTTCGTTAAATGCTGAGTTACGTCTGGTTCGTTAAATGCTGAGTTACGTCTAGTTCGTTAAATGCACAAGTACCATTTTTTTCGAACAAATATTCGTTTGTATTTATTTCATGCTTCGGCCATAGTCTCCCCTGGATGTGGACAGCAGGTGCGTGAAATACAATGGCGTCTCCAATTTCGGCAATAAAGTGTAGAAGCACCCAATCTTCTTCTACAAACAGCAAAAATAATTCACATGAACTTTTTTCAAACATGGTTGCTAGTAATGAACGCTGTCCATGCTACATTTTTTTCTTTTTTTTCTTTTTCTTTTTTTTTCGATACTTTTTTCTTTTTTTTTTCGATACTTTTTTCTTTTTTTTCTTTTTTCTTTTTCTTTTTTTTTCTTTTTTTCTTTTTCTTTTTTTTCTTTTTCTTTTTTTTCTTTTTCTTTTTTTTCTTTTTTTTTCTTTTCTTTCTTTTCTTTTTTTCTTTTTTTCTTTTTTTTTCTTCTTTTTTTTTTCTTTTTTCTTCTTTTTTTTTCTTTTTTTTTCTTTTTCTTTTTTTTCTTTTTCTTTTTTTTCGATACTTTTTTCTTTTTTTTTCTTTTTCTTTTCTTTTTTTCTTTTTTTCTTTTCTTTTCTTTTTCTTTTTTTTCTTTTTTCTTTTTTTTCTTTTTTTCTTTTTTTTTCTTTCTTTTCTTTTTTTTCTTTTTTTTTTCTTTTTTTTTTCTTTTTTTTTTTCTTTTTTTCTTTTTCTTTTTTTTTCTTTTTCTTTTTTTTCTTTTTCTTTTTTTTTCTTTTTCTTTTTTTTCTTTTTCTTTTTTTTCTTTTTCTTTTTTTTCTTTTTCTTTTTTTTCTTTCTTTTTCTTTTTTTCTTTTTCTTTTTCTTTTTTTCTTTTTTTCTTTTTTTCTTTTTCTTTTTTTCTTTTTTTCTTTTTCTTTTTTTCTTTTTCTTTTTTTCTTTTTTTCTTTTTCTTTTTTTCTTTTTCTTTTTCTTCTTTTTTTTTTCTTTTTGTTTTTTTTCTTCTTTTTTTTTCTTTTTCTTTTTTTCTTTTTTTCTTTTTCTTTTTTTTCTTCTTTTTTTCTTTTTTTTTCTTTTTCTTTTTTTTCTTTTTCTTTTTTTCTTTTTTTTTCTGTTTCTTTTTTTTTCTTTTTCTTTTTTCCTTTTTCTTTTTTTCTTTTTCTTTTTTTTCCCTTTTTCTTTTACATTTTCTTTTTTTTCTTTTTTTTCTTTTTCTTTTTTTTCTTTTTCTTTTTTTTTTCCTTTTTCTTTACATTTTCTTTTTCTTTTCGATACTTTTTGTGACCGACAGCGGAGGTCCGCTTGAAATATTAAAAAAAAATAACAATAAATTAAATACAAAAACTAACATCGACTGAGCTTCAATCCCTCGTCCCTCCCTCACCAAACTTTCACGAGAAACACTCGTCTAGCTGAAAACACTATCAATAATCTCCTCCACTCCTTATCTGTGCCTAAATCCAAACGTAGATTCCATGAGCAAAGCTTCTTTCTTAGAACTGCACGCCAGTGGAACTCTCTGCCGCTTGCCTGTTTCCCACCTGACTACAACTTGGACGTCTTCAAGTCCAACATAAACAAACTCCTGACAAACCGCCCCCTTAAGTAAGACACTTTATCAAAAACCCCTAATACTAATGATTACTACAATACTATCTCATTGATTACTGTACACGCAATAACCCTTATCCCTGAGTGGCCTTCGGGCCTTGATAAGTGGTGAACCCCATGTAAAAAAAAAAAAAAAAAAAACTGAAACGAAATCCGACTGTGGAATGGATATATATACATACATATATATATAGATGGATATCTATATATATATATATATATATATATATATATACAAATAAATATGCCTCTTTATTGTAGAGCAGAGAATTTTTATTATAGTTTTTTGCTTTTTTTTCTCCCTCAGACTATTTTAATCCAGCAACATGACGGATGTGAACCCAAAAACGCTAAAAGCAGTAACTTACTTAGTGCCAGATCTTCCGGTTGAAATTTTCGAAACTTTTATGGAATATTTGGAAGAGACCCTGAAAATGCCAAGTTACCTGATATACGAGTCGAGATGGCGTAGTCCCCCGATTGACCGAAATTTATTTGCCACAGGAGAGGCCGATATAGGTAAAGATATTTAGTGTCCTAAATTGTTTTTTTTTTTTTTCATCTATTTTTATTATTTTTCTTCACATTTATTTTTACTTTTTCTGTTTTTCTTTTGTTTCCTTTTCTGTTTTTCTTTTGTTTCCTTTTCTGTTTTTCTTTTGTTTCCTTTTCTGTTTTTCTTTTGTTTCCTTTTCTGTTTTACTTTTGTTTCCTTTTCTGTTTTACTTTTGTTTCCTTTTCTGTTTTTCTTTTGTTTCCTTTTCTGTTTTTCTTTTGTTTCCTTTTCTGTTTTTCTTTTGTTTCCTTTTCTGTTTTTCTTTTGTTTCCTTTTCTGTTTTTCTTTTGTTTCCTTTTCTGTTTTTCTTTTGTTTCCTTTTCTGTTTTTACTTTTTTTGTTTGTTTTTTATTCTGTTTTTATTTTATTTCATTTCTTATTTAAACTTTCGCCACTTCCGGTTTGGCGATGGACGCAATCACAAAGACGTCAATTTTTTTTTTTTTCACATTCTTTTCTTCTGTTGCTGTTTGGGTTCGAACCTGCCTGCCTACTACCACTTTTTTAATTTTTTTTTTTTTTTTTTTTTTTTTGCTCAACACACACCTCCAAACACCTGGGCAACGCCGGCACCCATGCTAGTCTATTAAATAAATCTGAAACGTATGTGCATGTTTGTGTTCATATGTCCACTAAAAACTTTTGTCATTCACATTATACCGGTACAGACAAAATTTTCAAACCTAATATTTGTTAGAAATAATAACTATGAAAAGCTGAAATTTTGACAACTGGTAGTCGTTATCATCCGTAATAACATATGAAAATTTGAATCATTTGCAAAGGCTAGAAAAAGAATTATAACAATTATTTATTTATTTTCAAAATAGGAACGTCCCAAACTAAGGGACAAAATTTTAAAACATAATATTTGTTAGAAATAATAACTGTGAAATTTTGACAACTGGTAGTCGTTATCATCCATAATAACATTAAAATTTGAATCATTTGCAAACGATAGAAAAAGAATTATAACATTTATCTTCAAAATAGGAACGTCCAAAAGTAAGGGATAAAATTGAGAAAAACAATGTAAACAGCCAAAAAAACAATAAAAATACATGTACAACCAATATTTAGTAAATGAGCCCTTGCTCTCAATGACAGCTGCACATCTTCGACTACAAGAACGAATCAGTTCTTGACAATCCTCGATACTAATTTTAGACCATTTTTCTTGAAGCTTCACCCACAAATCCTTACATGTTGATGGGATTTCTTTCCATAACTTTCACTCCTAAGGCCTTCCAAAGATTTTCTATTGGATTTAAGTTAGGACTTTGTGGTAGCCAATCCATAATTTCGAAATCCTGCTCGCTAAGGTAACTCATAACCACCTTTGCCTTGTGACATGGGGCATTATCTTGCATAAAGTTAGCCCTATTGAAACCTAAATTCTGTATGATTGGCACAACATGATCTTGAACAATGTCTTTATAGATTTGCGCGTTTACATGAGTTTGTAACCGGACAAGAGGCATTGTACCTTGGCTAGAAAACATTCCAAATAACATGATGCTTCCGCTCCCAAACTTGACAGTTTTCTTAGTACACTTTTCACTTAATCTTTCACCAATACGTCTTTTTACATTGTTTTTTTCAATCATTTTCAAATAAATTAAACTTGCTTTCATCAGTGAAAAATACTTTCGCCCAATTTTCATTTTATGTCCAAATTACATTCCTGTTTCCAAACTCTAATCTCTTCTTATTATTATTCGAACTAACAAGTGATTTCTTCTCTGGAGTTCGATTAAACGACCCTATTTCTTGCAGTCGTCTAGAAACATTAACACATGACGTACTATTCATAACCCTTTTAATTTCTGTGCAAGACTTAAAACAGTCCTTTAATGACATATGCTGCATTATTCGATCTTTTTTTGGTGAAGTTTTTCGGGTTCTGCAGTTTTAAAGGCACTATTTTGCCAGTATCATTGTAGGATTTAAAAACCTTGCCTACAACACTCTTGGAACGTTTCACTTTCTCTGAAATCTCTCTAATTGTGTGCTTTTCCTTGCGTAGTTTCACAATAGCTTGTCTAACAGAGTAATCAGGTTTTTGGCGTTTCGCCATGTTGCCGCCTGACGCAACGTTTACAAATGACGAAGACTTATTCTTTAGAGAAAATCAAAAAAAAAACTTGAATATAGCATACTGTTTACATTGTTTTTCTCAATTTTGTCCCTTTCTTTTGGATGTTCCTATTTTGAAAATAAATTGTTATAATTCTTTTTCTATCATTTGCAAATGATTCAAATTTTAGTATGTTATTATGGATGATAACGACTACCAGTTGTTAAAATTTTAGCTTTTCACAATTGTTATTTCTAACAAATATTAGGTTTTAAAATTTTGTCCTTTAGTTTTGGACGCTACTGTATATAAAAAAAATTTGGAAAAAAGTTGTTGATTATTTTCTGTAGAAATATTGTTTTGTTTGAAGGGGGAGTCGGACCTTGCTTTTGACATGGTTTGCAAACTGCACACACGCTAACCGTCGTTATGTTATTTCATTTTAAATAGCTAAATTTGTGATGTTAAAATATCTGTGTCCTTGTGGGCCCATCTATAAAATCGTTTGTAAGTTATGCAAGTTTTTTTTTTTTTTCTGACTTACAAAATTTTGTTTATGGTTTTGCTTCTGGCTGATAGCAGCCAAGTCTTTTTTTTTTTTACGACCAGGCAACGCCTGGCGTTTCCCCCCTCTTCCACCTGCTAGTCCTGGTTTGAAAGAGGATTTATGAAAAAAATTAACCATAAACGTGATCAATTAGTCTTTTATACTGTTTTATGTTTTCCTCTTAAAGCAAATAAAATCCATTTTGAGCATTTTTATTGCATTTGGGAACATTAAATGATTGACACATTTTTTTCGAATTCCGATTATGTAATTTATACTGGGATCTCTGTTGGAACGAATACATTGAAGACATTGCAAAGGCTGCTGGCAAAGAAGGTGGTCTCTCTCTCTCTCTCTCTACTGTGCTAGAAAACTACTCATGCCTAGTGGTATCCTGTATCTCTACAGTGTGGAACGATAAATTTGCCTCCCTAAAGAAAACAACACGACAGCTTTATTTTAAAACTTTTATTGAAAAAAATCAATTCAGATAACTTGATTCTGTAGTAGACCTGACATCTATTCAATGTAGCCACCTTCAGCCTCAATCATCGCCTCGATACAGGTCCAGAACTGGGAGCATGCCTTTTCCACAAGTGTCGGCAGGAGCTCAGCAAATACTTAGCGTATGGCGGTGATCAGGCTAGCTTTGGTGTTGTGTGAGGTAATGTTGTTGATGTTCTCGGCTTATGACCAAACAAAGTAGTCCAGCAGGTTCAGGTCGGGAGGGGGGGGGAGAGAGGAGGACCCACAAGAAAAGGGTACAAAGTCGTAGCACTCTTGAAACTAAGACTGGATCTCTTTGAACTTGTGGGCTGACGCCGAATCCTGCTGCCCCACTTAGGGTCTGCCAGCAGCCACTGGATTGCAGCAGGGGATCAGCACACTCTTCAGCATATCCAGGTACACTTTGGTGTTGACTTTCAACATGTGAGGTGGCATGATGTGGCCCTCACTTGAAACAACATCAAAGACTATAACTGTTAAATGTTTTTCACTCCTAATGGGGGGTATTACACCAATGATTTTGACGATCATTTTTATAACCTCAAGTTTTTTTTATTGCATTTTCCCCCCAAACAAGGCACATTTGTTGTAGGGGGTTACTATCAGGGGCATAGGCATCAGGGGTATTGTGTAAGGAGTTGGGCAGATGGATGTCAGTTCACGTTACCCTTGAACCTCTGCATGTCAGTACATTTGGGGAAGCAGGGACCCGGAAGGGAATTCCAAAGTCTAGCGGTTCTAGGGAAGAAACTACTGGAGTAGAAGGCTCTCTTACATCTAGGGATCTCTACCATGAAGGGGTGGGATTTAGCTACTTGTCAGGTTTGTCGGGGGTATTTATGTCGCGGGGGCACAAGTGCTTGCAGTTCATCAGAGCATTCACCATTAAAGTACTTGTAGAACAGGCAGAGGGATGCAACATTTCGTCAATGGGACAGAGGCTGAAGTTTAGATGACAGTTCAGGGCCTATCAGATTGGCGACTCTCTTTTAAACCTTGTCTAGGAGCAAGAGACTAGTGGCAGATGCACCAGCCCAAATATGACAACAATACTCCATACATGGGTGAATGGTGGCCTTATAGAGGTATAGGATACTTTCGGGCGTTAATAGCTTTCTAGCACAGTAGAGAGAACTCACCTTCTTCACAGCGGTCCTGGCAATGTTCTCAATGTAATTGTTCCAACTCATGTTTCCTGTAAATGTTATGCCGAGGAGTTTAAAAGTATAGCATGAATTCCGAAAGGGTCTATGTAAGTAGGATTATATGGACGAGACTGGTAGGAAACTCAAGGAGTGTAACAATTTTACGACACTGTAAATTTTTTTTTTTTTCTTTTTTTACAATCTGATAAATTTTCTGTTGCACCAAAATATTTTAATGTTATGGCGGTAAGGCGGGTCATGTATGTGCAAGCCAAATTATGAAAACACCCTTTTGTTGCAATGTCAAGGTTGCAATTTCTTTTACACAATGCTAACAAACTAAAGAAGCTTGGAGGTGGGTGTATTTTGGACGGACATTTTTTTTTATATATTGAAAAAACAAGGCCTGTTTTTCGTTTTGTTTTCTTTTAATGAGGCAAAAAATATTTGTTGTTGGGGTTCGGATTTTTTTTTTGTATGTTTTTTAATATTGGATATATAATTTCATAGGAAAGAGATTCAGTTTACTTAGAGGTGGGTGTATTTTGGGTGAACATTCTTTATATATAATGAAAACTAGGCTAAATTATTTTTTTAATGGAGCAAAAAAATATTTGGTGTTAGGGTTAGGATTACTTTTATATTTGTATTTTTTATATTCAAATGTCGATTGATTGACTACTTTTGAAACACTTTCTATTTAGTTTTATAGAAAGATATTCCATTTGCTTGGAGGTGGGTGTATTTTGGGTGAACATTTTTTTATATACTAGCATTTCAACGTGGACTGTTCATAACTTTATGTGCATATGTCTATATATATTTAAAAAGTTTGATTTGAATCCAGGTAACCTACATCTAAAATTTCAAGTGTTTAGACCCATACTTTGCAGAGGAGTTTGGTAGAGTCTGCAAAGGTCAACTCTTTCAACTTTGACCTCTTGGCATGTCTGAATATCCTTTATGTAAAATTTCATATGTTTAGACTCAAAATTGGCTGAATAGTTTGCTAGAGACCGCAAGGGTAAAATCTTTTATATTTTGACTCCTTGGCAGCCAAATTTTCGGCCAGAAACTAATTTAAAAGCTTGTCTGATTACATTTTATTTAAAATTTCAAATGTTTAGACCAAAAATTGGCTGAGGTCAAATTTTTCTTAACTTATATCTCAATTTTGACCACTTAACATTTCTTGTTTTGAGCTCAAATCAAGTTAAAAAGTTTGATCCATGTCCAAGGAACCTACATCTAAAATTTCAAGTGTTTAGACTCAAAATTGGCGGAGGAATTTGGTAGAGTTTTCAAAGATCAAATTGTTGACGTTTGACAGACAAATTTCTGGCCAAAAATCGATTAAAAAGATTTTTCCAAATCTCAATACCCCTGTAGACCGAAAATTGAGAGAGTAGTTTGGTAGGGAAAGACACACAGACAATTTCACTTTTATATGTATATAGTGAAAACGAGGCTTGATATTATTCTTTTAAATGGAGCAAAAAATATTTGGTATGTCAATGTCAAGTGTTCTGTTTCCAATTTTTGACCTCTTAGCAGCAATTTTGGCAGCTACAAACCAAATCGAAAGTCTGCTACAGGTTCAAATATCCGATATATCAAATTTCAACTTAGTAGACCAAATAATCAGAGGATTTTGGTAGAGAATTTTCGCACGCACTATCAGGGGCATTGTTTTTTTTTATATAGATATTTGTAGTACAAATTCTATTTTTATTTTCTTTAATAAATAATTTTCTACCTTATCGAATTTCGTAATTTTTGTATATGATCATCTTAAAAATAATATGTAGATACCATTGTTTTCATGTGATATTCAATATTACGATTTCCAAAATTTCGTCCTAATAGTGCAGAAGTGCCAACTTTTCATATCTATAAGTATTTAATTACAACCAGAATGTGACAAAAGGTAGCAATTAGGGCAACCGAAAAATATCATTTATTAATCAGGCTGAGTAATTTGACGACGTAATTATATAAAAAGATCAAGATATTTCAATTTTTACACTATAAAAACAATTCATTCCTTGCACTGAAGCCTCTATTTACTATTTGAATAGATGAGAAGGGGAGATAATCGTGTGCAGTTGTTTTGTAGTTAAAAGTAGTTTATCTCCCTTTATCCAAAAATGAGAAAATTGAAATGTAGTTTTTTTCTTTTTTTTGAAATGTAGTTTTTTTGTTCTTCCTGAAAGGTTTCATGAATAGTACCGGATTTCTCCGATTACTTGAAGAAGAAAAGGATAGCAATGTTGAACTTTGTCCCGTCGGAGTTGTCCACGAAAATCCAATGGTCGGAGATAGGGCTGTATACTTCTCAGATGTTATTATGAGGAGTGACAATGGGTAAGCTCTTTTTTTATCTGTTGCTTTTTTTTTCTTCTTACAAAGGAGTCACCACCTATCAAGGCCCGGAGGCCACTCGAGGATAAGAGTTAATGGGTATAATTAGTTATCATACGTAGTGGAGATTTTAAAAAAAATTTTTAAATTGGATTAATTAGAGGGACGGGTCATCAAAAACTTGTTTATGTTGGACTTGAAGATAATCAGATTGTAGTCAGCTGGAAAGCAGGCAAACAGAAAACAGTTCCACAGGCGTGCAGTTCTAAGAATCATGGAATCTACGTTTAGGTTTAGGCACAGATAAAGAGTGGGGAAAATTATTGATAATGTTTTCAGCTAGTCAAGTGTTTCTTGTGAAAGTTTGGCGAGGGGGGACCATAGCGTTGGGATCGGCGTTTGCTGTCGAGAAGGGTAACATGTGATATCACACTGGATTTGACTTTCTTTCACGTTTTTGTTTTTCTTTCAGCCACGAATACAAGGAATTCCATGATTTAAAGGGACACAAGTTTGCATACAGCGAACCAAATTCCATGAGTGGTGCCTACATTATCTTGGATGAGTTAAAAAACCAGAAGACCAATTCCTCATTCTTCGCAGATATCTTCCAGTCAGGTGGGGACAAGAAAAGTAAATTTACCGTTTTCTTTTTGTTGTTTTTTTTTTTCAGGCAAATCATGTTATGCGGTAATTTTGTTCAAACGAGTATATATCTGGAATAAATATAGAAAGCCTCTCCTGTACACCCACCACCAAGAGAAATTAGAAAATGATTGGCAATGCTTTCTACATCAACCTGTATACTTCCCCTTCTCCAACCTAAACCCGTTGAACTACTTCATTTGGTCATGTGTTGAGAACATCACCAACATGACCTCCCACAACACCAAAGCCAGCCTGATCGCCACCATCCGCTGAGTATTCGCCAAGCTTCAACTGGGGCTTGTGAAAAAGGTATGCTTCCAGTTCCAGACCCACAGCAAGGCGGTGATTGAGACTGAAGGCATCTACATTACATAGTTAAAATGAAAAATAAAATTTTAAATTATCAAACAAAGCGCTAAAATATTTATAACAAAAAATAAATATGGTTTCTGCACATACAGGGTGCAGCGATAAATTTGTATCTTATTCTCCGTTTCATCTCTACTGCAGGTTCCCACCTCAAGTCAATCCAGATGGTCCTTAAAAAGCAAGTCGATGCTGCAGCCATTGATTCCCGTGTCCTCAAATATTTCCTTCTAAAAAATCCCCACTACGAAAAAGAACTGACTGTGCTTACATCTCTCGGACCGATGCCAACATATCCGATAGTTTTCAGGAAAAATCTTTCAGGTAAAAGTTCTTTACTCCATATTTGATCGTTCTAAATTCATTTTCATGTGAAAATATTACATTCTTAAATGTCGTTTCCAAAAATTATGAACAATAATTACATTATTTGATAATAACTGCTCTTTCAGTTTTTGGTCTACAGACGTGAAGTGAAACCCTTTTAGTCTTTCAAGTTAATTCTCATCACCTGCACTTACAATATATGGCCGACTGTCAAAATCTCCAATGGATGTCAAGTCAGACGCCATGGCACCAAATATTCACTTTGTTGAGAAATTACTTTTTTTCTACACTATCACAATAAAAACACATTCTATCATTCCTCTGAAATCTGGGCTCTCTTAAATATTGTGTCAAACACCCTCCATAGCCCTTAGCCTGTAAGCAAGGTAATTTGGTACTGCTCGGTGCATGCAACAGCACTATAAAATAATCCAAATTATGTTCTCATTTTTTTTTCTTTGCAGCCGAGATGAAGACAAATATTGTGAAGGCACTAATATCGATGCCGAAAAATCCTAAATGGGCATCCAGACTCCGAGAATTATGCATAAGTAACCTTATGTCGACCACGATGGAACTCTACTACCTCGAAAAAGAAATCCGTGACAATATCAAGGGGTTGACATTGAAACCAGCCTATTACTAAATAGCACACCGGATGTAAAAAAAAAATAAATATATAAAATATTTTTTTTGATGTATATGATTAAAATATTTTTCTGGCATTTATGTCTTTTGGTGTAAATCATTTCTGTAATGTGAGAGACCTCCTCACAAGGGCACTCTGGAAGAATAGGAAAGGGGTCATTTTAACTTGGATACACGTTGAGGTCTCGGTTGATAAGCTTATTATTCACGGATACCTACATCTCTTGTGTTCTCAACTTAGAAATGTTAACTTGGATACACGTTGACATCTCTTGGTTGATAAGTTTCTTATTCTATTGTGTTCTCATCTCGTAAATTTTAACTTGGATACACGTTGATATGTCTTGGTTGATAAGCTTATTATTCTCTGATACCTACATTCCATTGTATTTTCAACTTAGAAATTTAAACTTGGATGCATGTTGACATCTCTTGGTTGATAATATTCTTATTCACTGATGGCTAAATCCCAGATGAAAGTAAATAAAACCAAAATCAATAAGAGACATAAAAAAAGGTATAAATAACAAGAAAAAGACAAAGTTTGTTTTCTAAGTTTATTTTACATTAAAATGTAGGAGAAAACATTCAATTATAATAAAATTAAAGCATCCTATTACCGAGCTAAACGTTAGAAGAGAAAAATGGCAACTGGAAAAAGTTGCTGGTCAAATCTACTGAGAAGTTTTAAGTATTTTTTTTTTTGTTTTCATATTTTTTGTTTTGTATTTTTTTTTTAATTTTGAAAAAAAAAAGGTTTTCTCATGAGCTAAAGTTTTTATTTGAAAAATAAATTAAAAAAAAAAAGAATAGAAACATTAAAAAAAACAAAAACTCAGTAAACAACAAAAACACCCAACAAAAAAAGAAGTAAAAAAAGTGTTTCTTTTCATTTTTTTTTTTTTTTTTTTTTTTTTTTTAAGTTTTATTCCAGGTCCATGAAAATTTTAAAAATCATTTTTGTTATTGTGGAAATTTTTTTTATTATTTTTATTTATTTTTTAAACTTTTTAAATAATTTTTTTTTAGTGTGTGTGATATTTTTTTTTTCTTTTTCAAATTCATTTATTTAATTTTCTTCATTAATTATAGCGACTTTTCTGGTACTTTTAAAAATGTAATTGTTTTATTTTTTTTTTTGCATTGGCACCAGGGGGAAGGAGGTAAAAAAAAACCCGGAAAAGTGAAAAGAAAGAACCAAACAATTATCCTGGTTTTTGCCCAATCGACAGAAACGTCATAAATTCATCTGCAATAATGTTGGTAAATAATGCAACTTTTTTATTCATTTTTTTTATTTAGTACGTCTTTGCTATACGCCCCTCTCCAATTCCCTGAAAAAAGTCCCTTATCATTTTTTTTGAAATAGTCCAGACTACCGTGAACTTCCATTTTCAGAGCTTCTCTAATCTTGGGAAATAATAAAATTATAAATGTGAATAAGAAAGGTTTTTAAATGTTTTTAAATAACAAGTTTAAAGTACAGGTTTCCAGTCAAGGACTAAAAAAAATGTCTGATTGTTTGATCTAGGATTTAAGTACTTGCTTAACTAACCATATTGGAGAACTGTGAAGCAGCCAGTCTATGACGTGCGCACACACACACAAACACAAATTGGATATTATGAACAAACCTTTCATTTCATACAGAAAATGTTGGTAGCTGTCAGTGTTCACCAGATTTTGTGATTTCTGATTTTTATAGCCGAACACTGGCGATCACAAATGCCCTCCACATTAAAACCACACTTATTGCTTCTAGGCAATGCCAAATTTCTTGCCTCTCCTTTCTCCTCCTTAACATTTTTGGATTCACAACCTACCACTTTACCAAGTATAATGTTGTATTCTCACCCGCACCTGCTCTATCTAGGGTATTGAGCACTTTTGGGTCCAACTACTACTTTACCAAGTGTGATATTCTAGTCTCACCCACACCTGCTCTATCTAGGGTATTGAGCACTTTTCGATTCGGCATCTTAAGTTTAATATGCGATTATTGCACACACCTATTCTATGAAGGGTATTGAGCACTTTTAAGGAATAATTCTTGTTTTTACTTTAAAGTCGTTTATGAATGATAATTGATGGATCTCAGATGAAAGTACTTAACTAGCCATACTGAAGAGCGCAAAACATAGAACTAGCAGGGAGACTCGACGATGCCTGGGATTTCACATTTTCAATGCTTTTATTATCATTGAAATAATTGAAGTCGCCTATTTTTTTTTAAATCAAATCAATTGATTGTCTGCTCTAGTCGGGAACCCACTGCAGTGCACTGGGAGGAAGCTTCACATTCCTCCCTGCAGTAACTTATACATATGGTTAAGTATAGGGATAATATATACGTCTTTCAAGAAGAGAAATCAACCAGAGTGCTCGATTTTCGAAGTAAGAGTCCCAACATATTTATTGACAGATTGATAGAAATACTTCATTTAAATTGGATTCTGTTTTTTTTTTTTCTTTTTTTTTTTACCAATTTACGTTCGAGTTCGAAATGTACGAATTTATTAAATGAATAATGATTTTTGTTAAATTTATTGATATTTTTCGAAAATGATTTCTGACATTTTACTGCAGGAATTGAGAGGAAAGGGATCAAATGAAATTTGAATGCGTCATGAATGTAACACTAGAATTTTCTTAGAGATAAAGAGATAGAAAGACTGACAGGATGAAATTTTGTTTTAAACGAATTTGAAAAATGCAAGAACCTGATGAGAACAAAAAGTGGTGCACATATAAAAGTGGTACCCCTCTTTTTTTTTTTGTCTTTTTATCATTTTTTTTTTTTTTTGTCAGCAGATTATTATCAAATGGACACTAGTCTATCAGATTATCAAAACTTTTATTGAAATGTCAATATTTACATATTTGTAGGGGTACTCAATTTCTAATACGACGTTGTAGTAAATCGATAACCCATTTTAGAACCACTGGATATGTTATGCCAAAATTAACGAATTTCAGCTGTTTTTTTTTTTTTTTTTTTAAACAGTCTAGCCATTTTTTTTAAACAGTCTAGTCATTTTTTGAAATTTCGCTTTTTAAAATAATCTCAAAAAAGGTTAAACTGCTTTAAATCTAAATTCGCAAAATTTGGCCTAAAAGCGTCGACTGATTCTAAAATATGTGATCAATTTACTAGAAAGGTACATTAGAAACTAAGCACCTCGTACATATATGTAAACATTGAATTGAAAATAAAAAAAATTTTTGATCATATTGTAGACTAGTTTCCATTCGATAATAACCGACTGAATAAAAAAAAAAATGAACAGATACAGAGGGAGGTACCACTTTTCATATGTGGGCTCAAAAAGTTCTTTTTTGCAAATATTTTCTAAATTATTTTGTAAAATTAAAATAACAAGGTTTAATTTTTTTATACCTCGAATTGTAAATAAATGATCTTATCCCACTCATCAACCAATAATACATATTAGCAAATATTCATTTTTTTTTTTGCTTTTGTAAAATTTGTAAATTGTAAAAAAGAACCTTTTATTTATTTAAAAACATAAACAAAACTGGAAAAAACAAGAAGCTCCCCAAAAACAAAGATAACATGGTATTTTTTGCAAAAAAAATTTATCTTAAATTATATAATTGTGTGTGTATGTATTCAAATGGAAACATGTATATAAATATGTGCAGACAAACATACATATACATAATTTACATAAAAATTGTTTGTTAGTGTCTGTATTGTTTTTCATTCTTTTTCCAAAAAAACAAAATCGTAAAAAAAGAAAACATAATTTATCCGCTAAATATTCTAATGTAAAAAATATGTAAAAAAAAATTTTTTGTAAAAGTTTTTTTTTTTTTAAATTTTTACATTTTTTATTTTTTATTTTATTTTATTTTATTTTTTTTTTTGTAAATTGTAACATTATAGAAGCTGCCACCTCCATCGTGGGAATAAATTTAAAATGAAATAAATACAAACGAATTGACCAATCACGTGCATTGAGAGAAGCAACAGTAGTGGGGGAGCATAAGGGGAAATGTTTTTCAAATTATTTTGTATTCAATTTTTATTAATTATTATTATTTATTATTATTATTCATTATTATTATTTATTATTCATTATTGTTTATTTATTCATTATTATTTATTATTATTATTATTCAGTATTATTATTTATTATTCAGTATTATTATTCAGTATTATTATTCATTATTCATTAATTATTATTATTCATTATTTATTAATTATTATTCATTATAGCCCTTATGAGCTGCAGCGTTGTCTAGCCATGAAAATAATTTTATATATATATATATATATAGAGAGAGAGAGAGTAGTAAGCTAGGTACTAAGTTATAAATATATATATGGTAATTAAGATACACAGAATATTCCATTTTTCATTCTCGTGAGAATTCGTCAGGCTTATACCTGACGAATTCTCACAAGAATGAAACGCTGAATAGTCTGTGTAGCTTAATTGCCATATATATTTTCATAACTTAGTACCTAGCTCTACCTATGTATTGAGCACTGTTGAAGTAAATACTTGATGTTTATGCATAAAATTATACTTTTGTGTATTAATTTATGTGATTAAACGAAGTAGTCATATATATATATATATATATATATATATATATATATATATATATATATATAATTTTGGTAAGTTTCTTATTTGTACTATTCTATGAAATATGTGTGTGTAACACAAACAATGTGTACATGTTTGGCCAAATTTCAGATATGATTGATGTGGTTAGCAAAAGTCGAATGACAGGTGGACACATGGAATTGCATAGATTGAAACGTCTGTTGCCTCACTCGACCCAAATATCGACAACAAATCTACATCACTACATTTCATTTTTTTACACATGAACACTTTGTTTGATTTGAACATTTTTCATTTTTTTTTTCCACCATCTCCTCTCTAGATAGTTCTATACCCGAATATAGATATACAGGGTGGCCCAAAAGTAGGTTCACAGTAATCATATAAACGATTTATTAAGAAAAAAAGAAAGTGAAACATTAGAACGGCAAGACATATATCCGGTTATGTAGAAAAGTAACTTGTTTTATTTTTAACTCATTTGTTATATATTTTTTGAAAACTTTTTCAAATCTATGTGTACAGTAATACAAACCCAAATGCGTCATGAATGTAATCTTTTAATTCATTTATTGTTTGGAGACTTTTCTCATAGACCTTGATCTTTACACTTTACCCCCTCTCAAAGAAATTCATTTATTTCAGGTCAGGTTACCGTGATGGTCTCCGAACCAACGCTGTGGAAAAACCTTGTTAAGGTACTCTCTTGTTCTAATGTTCTATAATGGTTGTACTTAGGGTATAAACGATAGTTGGATGACTGTAAACCTACTTTTCGGACCTCACAGTATCTGGTTCTGCACATAGAATCAGGTTGTCTAGGGGTTTGAATGTGTACTTTTTAGAAGCTTTTTAAGATAAATATCTGATGAGCACGTGACTAAATATGCAGCAATAACATAATTTTGCTAACTTATTTGTTGCAATACGAAACAATATTGTAATGGATATTTTTTAAAAGTAGTAAATAACCAACTGAGAAAACCTGATATTTGCTACTTGGAGAATTATAATAATACACTATATATATATATATATATATATATATATATATAGTATTACTAAAACAGTACAAACGGTCATGGAAGTTATTATACCGGCTTAATATATCCCTAAGTGAAAAAAAAAAACTTTAGCGATCCGAAAAAAAATCTTTTTTCCTCGCTTGGAAACAGATTTTTCTACAAATCTGGATTCCACACATTTTGGATTATCACACACAATTTGGATTTTAATTTGGCTGTATTTGTCAACAAAAATAAACCTGATCTCTTCTCATGGCAACATTGACTCTTGACATCATTTTGATATCCGGAACAAAAAGGCTGCTAAGAGGTTAAAATTGAAAAATTGGTACGAGAGGGGGGGGGGTCATCGAATTTTTATCTGTTTGTCAACTGTTTCATGAATGTGCATGCATGAATCGATCACATGACAGATTACTTATGTTAAGAACAAGTAGGTTTGAAAACATTTTTAAAAGTCTTGTGAAGCTGGCCTAATGGTTATCGTACTTGACTCACTGTCTTTAGGTTTTTGTTTCGATTTCAGCTTGAGTATTTTTTTTTATTTTACTTACAAGAAGTGAACTGTTAGAAAAAAAACCATACTCGCATGCACAAGTCTCAGTTTCTTTCCGTTTTTTTTTACTTCATTTTTTTAAAAAAAGAATTTAACTTTGCATTTAATCTTTGATTTTTAATTTATCCTTTCATTTTTTCCCCATTTTATGAACTGTTTGTACTATTTGTTTTTTTACATTTATGACTAAGTTTTCTTCATGTAACTACAGGTATAGATGAACAATGAAACTTATATGTTATTTGAAAAAAGAAAAAGCTATGATCTTACATAGATAATTGAGCACTCTGGCCAGTTCTCTTATAAAAAACAACCCCAAAAAACACATTACATAAAAATGTTTCCGTATACTGTTAACATGGTTTCACACATCTGCACGGTCATCAGACACTCTAATCTCCAAGGTTGGATTCAAATTCACATAGTGGAAAGACTGAGATGACCTTTGACCTAATGGGAAAGCATGACGTCACCAGACTATATGCAGGGTTTGGTGTGCCTAAATGCAATCATTGATTAGATAAATAATATACCATACGATTATTTAGAAAGACATTCTTAACATAGGGAGTGAGGCACCTAACAATTTAATAAGTAATTTTTTTAAAAGGTAGTACGAAACTTAGTAAACCAGAAGAATAAGCGACCATAAACAAGAACTGAGTCTGAGCGAATAACTTGCTATTTACCTTAAGTCGAGTTCTTCTTTGGTTTGCCATATATATATATATATATATATATATACATATATATATATATATATGTATATATATATAACACATACACTTGAATGCAGCTTTTCTTTCCCGTTTACAAATATAACCACCGGAATAAATTACCTTTTTTATGTCGTCAACTTAAATCGGAATAGTATTCATCAGTTTTTTTTTATGAGAGGTAAAAAAGAAAAAGTTTTAAAAAATATTTTCAAAACAACTTCTTTCAAATGTATAAAATGAAAATAAGTAGTTCATAAAATTGCAGTCATTTTTGTTTTTAATTTTTTTTTTTTCTGGCGGGGGCAGGGTACATGAAAAAAAGAAAACATTTTTAATGAGAATTGTCAACAGAATTACATTTTCTTTTATTATTATTATTTAAATTGTATTACAGAAAAAAAAGGACATTCACTTTTTGACCACACCTATACAAAGGGAATGTATTCATTATTTTGAAAAACGCAGACAAAAAAAAACATTTAAGTTATTTTTTAGTTTACAAGTGCAGAAATATAATTATTTCTTATTAAAAACAAAATTTATTAATTTATTGTTCTAGAAGAGCCATTGTAATAAATTTAAAAAAAAAAAGATTTTTTTTTTTTTGTTCCTTTTCTATCTGATCAGCATCACATCACATCCTGCATCCCGGAAAAATTAAACTTGTGGATTAATAAAGTTAATCCAAACAACTTGATCCATTCTTTTGTTACTATTTATTTGCCTACCCACGAGGGCAGACTTAGACACAAGGTCGGTGTTTTATGTAGGGAAAATCCAGTTCCCCAAAATAGAGCACTCTGGGTAGGATTAAAATAAAAATTTCTGCTGAGGACAGAAAAGATGAAGTATAGAATCAGAACAGATACTACACTGTGATCTTGGGCCAAAGGCCAATTGTTACTGGATCTTTAGTTTGTCCATTTTTAACTATTTGCTTTTTATGATTTCAGTAAATGATTTTTTGACTTTTTTTTTCTTTTTCAATATGATTATTTTTTTATTTTTAATATGATTATTTATTTTTTAATATGATTATTTATTTTTAATATAATTATTTTTTTTATTTTTTTCAAGCATCGTTTATAAAATGATATAATTGTCCTCACACGCTTGAAAAAATTGAATATTCACCCTGAACCAATATTAGGAACACACAGAATTATCAAAGACATTTGATATAAACTTTTAAAAAAATCATAACTATGTTATAACTATATTAGTGCTTGGTAAAAAATACACACACACACGTGTATATATATATATATATATATATATAATAAATTCCACAGCCAAACAACGTCGCAGCCCACAAGAGCCATGACAGTCAACGAACCGGAAGTCCAATACTCAAGTTTCGCCCTCATCAGTTAGACAATTTCTTTGTTTGTCTAACTGATGAGGGCGAAACTCGAGTCTTGGACTTCCAGTTCGTTGACTGTCATGGCTCTTGTGGGCTGCGACGTTGTTTGGCTGTGGAATTTATTATATACAACCTCTCACATTCTGAAAATCATATATATTCCAGGTAAAAAAAAACACTAAAGTAAAAACCATTGCAGTTCAAAGAGGTTATTTATAGTGCGCAATTAAAAAAGAATAAGATACTATCTTATTCAATTTAGATTAAAAAAAAAATTACCATAAGTCGCTACAATAAATTTACTGTTTCAATCTGTAAAGATATCGTCAGTAAACAAGAAACCTCTGGTCTTATTTGAGGAAAGTCACTTAATGAAAATGGAAACCAGATAAAAAATGCTTTTATTTTTTCTATTTGGAAAAAATTTTGCTAAAGTTTTTCTATTGGGTTTCCATTTTCGTTAAATGACTATCCTCGAAGGGGTTTCTTGTCACCTGACAATGACTTTTTAAGACTGAAACAGTAAATCTATTGTAGCGACTCATGATAATTTTGTTTACCTAAATTGAATGAAATAATACACACACACACACACACATATATATATATATATATATATATACACACACACACACTGTTACAATCATCACTTGCTTGTTAGAGGGTAATATTCTCAAAATGGGCAATCTCATGATTGGAAGATTATTTGAGCCTAGGTATATATAATATGTATATATTGTGTATAGAAAAACAGTCACATATGCAAATACACATTGATAATATATGTATATGAATATATTTATAAATTTACATCTAAACATGAATTGTTCCTAGACAATCGACACATAATCCATTCAGAAAATGTACTTGCACATACTATTATATACATTTTATGAGATACTTAAGATATCTATTGATACATGTGTGTGTGAGTGTGTCTCATATATATATAAAATTAGAGTTTATATGCTCAAATTTCATTTAAAAAGAATCACTTTTCAAAACAAAAAGTATTGTTTGAACCAAAGAATACAATGTTTAAATTAATTTCCTTAATCCATGGATTTTCAATCTAAGTACTTTCATTCCCTTCATATACGATTAAATTAATCTATATATAGCCCACATTAAGACCCCTTTACACAAAGCAGCTGTGTTTCCAAATTCGTAGTAATCGGTTAATTTGTTTAGGAATGAATTTTGTACATATAAATGTAGAAACATACCGATTTTGAATTTGTCTAGGTCTAGCCACACTGATGAATCATAGAGACAATGAAACACGTGTCAGTGTGTATATATATATATAACAGGCACACATTCATTTATATAAAAAAAACATGATATGTTTATTATAGGCATACATGAATATGCTTTATGTATCATGCACACACACATAAAGAAAAAGTACCAATCTAAGTAAATAAAATAATTCAAG
>NC_136527.1:105104784-105222284 GCF_053919585.1 Euprymna scolopes | reverse complement strand
TATACACACATATACACACATGCATATATATACACACACATATACATACGTACATATATATATATACACACACACATATACATACATGTGATGATGGCAGCAAATGCGCTGTCGAACATTACCAAAAATATATATACATGCATATACACATACATTCATACACACACACACATATACATATGTATACATGCATATACCTAGATGCATATATATATATATATATATATATATATATATATATATATATATACTTCTCATGAAATGTATTTAATTCTTGTTTATCTTCACGATAATTTTTAGACGATTTTAAAACTAAAACTTATCAGGGCAAAATGAGCAAAAAAAAATAATAAATTAAATCAAATTAAAATAATATTAAAAAATTGTGTTTATTTTTACTCAAAACAGTTCTTTAATTTAATATATATATATGTTTTTCAGATGAGGTGGGGCACCATGTTGGTGGTAGTGATAGGATGATGTAGGGAGTGGGGTCAGAATAGATTGAAAGGGAGAGAGAGGATGATGAAAAATTGTAAAAATTGCATATTGAAACCGTATGACAACAATTTTATAAATATAATTTTGAAAAAAAAATCTTTAATCAAATTAACAGGGTTTTTTTAACAATTAAAAAAAAATGTTTTTATTTATTTTTTTTTGTTTCAGTCAAAACTTTTTCTCTCCCTTCTTCGAAATATTTATTTTGTTTAACACATCACAAGAAGATGAAGAAGAAAATACAATTTAGATTTCACTTTTTTTTTTCATATATATATTTTTTAAGTTACACTTTTTTTAAAATTTAATTTAACAAAAAAAAGAGTCCCTGGTGTTATTTTTTTTTTGTTTTATTTTTTTTTACATAAAAAGAATCTGCTTTCAAATTTCGATTTAATACCGCTTTTTTAAATTTAATTTATTTCATATAGTGATTTATTTAAAATCAAAATAAAACTGAACGAAAAATACAAATAAAGTAATAACAGGTGGTTTTTTTTCCATTTTGTAGAAAAACATGCCAGAAAAAAATTATATACATTTGTTTTTTTTTACAAGAAAAAATTAACAATTTAAAAATTAGAAAAGAAATCAAATCCCATAACATACACAAAAAAAAAACACTTATATTCTTTTTAAATTTAATTTTAAAAATACAACAAATGAAAGTTTGTTTTTAATTTAATTAAAAAAAATGTAATTTTTTTAAGTAAAAAAAATGTGTGGGTGTTTTTTATTATTTTTTCTTTTCTTTTTTTGTTGCCATGGAAAGAGATTCGATAAACATACATCTAGCAATGATAATTTTGTGAGAGAATTTTAAAAAAAAGCAAAAAAAAAACCCAAAAAAACAACACAATACATTCATACAATAATATCACATTCTCACACACATTTAGAAGATTTGATTTTTTTTTTTAGATTATTATTAATATTTTTTTATTTTTGTTCAAAACACAATATCTAGAATTTGAATTGGTAGCCGAAAATTAAAAAAAAAAAAAAACATTTTGGCCATCAAAGTTTTTTTAGAAGAAAAAAAGAGAGAAAGTTTTTATAGTTAAAAAATTTGTTTGTTTTTTTTTTAAATTATTTTTTGGTTAATATATTTCTTTTTTAAGAAATTTTAAAATTTCTAAATTTTAAAATTACATTTTCTTTAATTTGAAAAACATCTTTTTTTTTTTTTAAAGATTAATTATTATTCTGCTAGTTTATTTATTTTTTTCTTTTTTATGTTTGGTTTGGTTAGAAGAAATTTTCTTTTTTTCAAAAAAAAAAAAAAGGAGGAGGAGGAGGGGGTTGAGGAAGGGTGGGAAAAGGTTGGGAATTGTTTTCCATTCAGCAGCAGGCTAAGATTTGATTGATGAGTAAAGAGTTTTCATTGGCCCATATAGAAGCAGTGTTAGCCAATCAAGAAGCTGGTAGGAGTAAGAATAGGCAAAGTGGGAGGTGACATTGTCATGACTGACAGATGAAAACTCACTTTGCTGCAATACTCAACCTCCAAATACTCCGCTTACTGTTGAAACTATAACTAAAATTAGAATTACCAAACACACCAGAATCGCAATCTTCTTCTGCAAAGAGAGAAAGAAAAGAAAAATAACATGTTAATATATATATATACATCACATAACAGAATCAAGAAGTAAAAATTAAGTTTACAAGCTCTCGTCAATTTAAAGAGCATATTAATATTAATATAGTGATTCCAACCAAATAAAAAAAAGCTCAATGCAAACAAAATAGGAAGTAGAGCTTGTTATAAAAGAACACAATTAAAGACTGTGAATTCTAATTTGCATGAAATTATTGTTCGACAGGAAATATTAAGATTTCCTTAATCTGCAGAGTTCAAAGAATGCGTTCTTCTCATCAGAGGAAACATATTAGCAAATGATTATTATAATGAAGCTATGAATTTGCTAGCACTTTCATAAATTGAAACTGCATTATATGAAAACTAGCCATAAATGCCAAAAAAAAGTTTTTTTTATTAAACTCTGTGGATAAAGGAAATTTTAATATTTGTCATGTGAGTATCCTGTTGAACTATAAATTCATGTGAAGTATAATTTAGTCTTTGTGTTCTTTTCTGTATGTTGCTTTATTCATGAAAGAGAAAAATTATTCCCACATAGCATTTAGGTAAAATGACTTTCTGTATAAATAGTTGGATTCGTTCAATATATATATAAAAAAAAATAAGATTTTCTTAATTCGTATAGTTTCAAAGAATGCGTCCTTTTCATCAGACGAAATGAATATCATAGTGAAGCTATAAATTCGCTTATACATGGTGACCCAATAAAAACGGGCCCCGACTCTAATTAAGCCCTGTTTCTTAGTGTTTGGACCGAATGAAATGAAACTTTGGTCATAACTAGTTTATTATATTTAAAACATCGCATCAAAACACTAAGGTCTTTGGCCTTTTTTTCTCTGTTCTACAGCATATGTTCTAGATGGTCTCCATTTAGCCTATTCTTTTTTAGGTCACCCTGTATTAGCATAAATTGAAACTGCATTAAATGAAAACTAATCATATATGCAAAAAAAAAAAAAAATAATAATTAAAACAACTAACATCTAAGAACAGTCCGTTCTCAATCAATAAATCTAAATCATATACTCCAGGCTCCAAGTCATTTCATATGTACACTTTTAAAACTGCAAGGATAATAACATCCCCTCAAAGTAAAAATGTGATAAATATGAAATGTGAACTAATTTTCCTCGATACGGGTCCTGAACTGGAAGCATGCCTTTTCCATGAACTTGGTGAATATTTGGCAGATGGCGGTGATCAGGCTGGCTTTGGTGTTGTTACCAGGTTGATGATGTTCTCGACATATGGCTAAATGAAGTAGCCCAGCGGTTCAGGTTAGGAGGGGGAGCTAGTGAGAAAAGGATGCAACTTGTGGGCCAGCGCCGAGTCCTACTACCATACCCATGGTTTGCCAGCGGCCACCTGATTGCACAAAGGTTTTTAAAAGAAGCTTTTCATTTGCAATGCTGCATCTAACACCACATGTAATTCAAGTATTTTAATGGTGAATGCTCTAACGAACTGCAAGCACTTGTGCCCCCATGACGTGAACACCCTCGACACATCCGACTGGCTGCAAAATCCCACCCCCACACTGTAGAGATCCCTAGATGTAAAAGATCTTTCTACTCCAGTAGTTTCTTCCCCAGAACCGCTAGACTTTGGAATTCTATTCCAGGTCCCTGCTTCCCCAACTGTACTGACATGCAGAAGTTCAAGTGCAACGTGAACCGACATCTTGCTGCCCAAATCCCTACATAGTACTCCAGTAGTTGTTGCCCCTGATAGTAGCCCCCTATACCAAAGTGGCAATGTGCCTTGTTTGTAAATGTAATAAAAAAAAAAGTCTTTTTGGGATCCAATTATTTTTTTAGTTTGACACAACTGCTGGAAAACTGCTTCTGTGATATCCGTTTTCAAGAATTCTGGCGAAAGAACTGACCATTAGCCCCCTCCTGCTTTTCGCCAAAATATTACTAAATTTCTGACCGACCATCAATAGTTTTGTTATTTTTATTTTTTTCTTACAATATTTATCCAAAAGTCATCTGCTCCATAATAAACTATTTTATCTTGTGCATTAATCCCGTCTTGCTGACTGATGTGGCCATGCACTGACCAGTCAGCCTAGTAAGGCGCATTAATCCTATATGTCCCTTACAGAACTAATTACCTCTGTCAGGAACTAGCCAGCAGCCACCAGAGGAGCTCCGACCACCAAAGAAGACAGACCTCTCTCCCCTCATTCTCGGTCAACTGAATCCCTCCCCCCAGGCTGCGACGACTTCACTGAAGACCTCCACTAGAAAACCTGGAGACACACCAAGTTTCTGCCTCTTGGCACGAAACCATCCTAGAACTTTCTATTTCTTTTCTTTCAATTTGGACACAATCCTTCTTTTGAAATAAACCTTTTCATTGTTTTGTTCTAAAAAAAAAAAAGTGTTAAGTACTTAATGCAATCTTCTATTAGGGATTTTGTGCACTCACGCATAAAAATTTACCTAAAAAATGGTGACCCCGATTTGATTTGAACACGCAGCCTTCTGACTCCAGAGCGTCTTATGTCAGTTAACAAGCAAACTCAAACTGTTGACGCCATGTGTTCCAGGCAAAGCCGAGTGGATGCTTAGATACATCTGGTTAAAAATCTGCACAAGTTCCGTTATGAATTTTTAATAAAGTACTTACCTTTCAAGTATCATTGGATTATTAGTTTATGAATTACATTTTATTTTTTAATGACATTTTCACCCCAAACAAGCCACGTTGATGTAGGGGACTGCTATCAGGGACATAAATTGCAGGGATACTATGTAGGGAGTTGAGCAGCAAGATGTCTATTCACATTATACTTGAATTTCTGTATGTAGCATCAGAAGTTGATTTTTTTTCTTTTTAGATAATTGTTATTTTATCAACTTGTATGTAAAAGATACTTAAAACCGTTTGAATTATGCAAATACCATCAGTAGTTCAAAAGTTATGAGAATTTTAAGTGCCAAACTTTATGCTTTACCGTGGACATTTTTCTTTAGAAAAAGTGGGCTAAATTACGGACCTCAACATTTCAAGAAATTTGGTAATTTCGTCACCATTTATTTATTTTTCAAGCTATTCTCATGAAACTTGGCAGTCTTACGTAAAATTGTGTGCTCTTTCTGATTATGCAGTCAAATCTGATGTATCTCTTTACCATAAGCCATGAATTATAAATTTAGATGTACAAATTTCATTTTTTTTTAAACTGGCACATGATATCATACAGAGGGTGTCTATTCATGAACAAAACTAAGTATTATAGTGCTATTTAAATATAGCTTTATTGAGATCAGACATTTTCCTGTCTCCTCACCAAAGGAGAGCTTAATCTGGATGTAGCCATTGAATGCCTAAACAGCATTCATGACCGTTATTTACTACTCCCCTCAAAAAAAAACAAAAAAATTGAGTAGATATGAATTAATTGAAGAAATAAATCGAAGAAAATTTTTCATATAGATTTTGGATTTCTGTAAAAGATAGAAATTCCCATAGTCGACCAGAATTTATGCATTTTGGGACCAGTCGAATTTTCAATTTTGTAAATCCTCTCTATCTGGCCCAAAATATACCCCTATTTTCTGAGATGCAACCATAAATCGTACTCTACATGAATCCTTGATGTAGCTTTCACAGTACGAGGATACCAGGAATCCTGATAAGCAACAACTACATATTCACCAGTTGATGGTAATTTTTGTCATTTCTGTTCTGTTTTACTGAAAATTCAACTATGTAAACAAAGAAATAAAACAGTAATTTTTTACCTTATTTCCACCTTAACATTTAAAATGATTACTTTTATAGGTTTTAGGGTATGCTGAAAACAACTATTGCATTTAAATTTTCTGCAAATAAGTAGTTTTCCGGATATTAAGCAATGTCATTTCTTATGTTATCGCTGGTGGCCATCTTGGTACGCGCAGACATAACCCCGAGAAACTATGCACAAACACATGTACCAAGATGGCCACCAGCAATAACATAAGAAATTACCTTGCTTAATATCCGGAAAGCTACTTATTTACGGAAAATATTCGTTTTCAGCATACCCGACAACCTTAAAAAATAGTCATTTTAAAGAAAAATGTTAAGGTGGAAACAAGGTAAAGATGTACAAAATGCATCACAATGAAATTCTGTATCGAACCGCCTAATTATTATTTAGATATTTTCAGTTAAAAAAAACAACAGGTTTGTTTTACGGATTCGAAAAAATGGTCTTGATAAATTCAAGTTTCACAATATATTTAATTGTTAGGTGAAAGTACAGAATTGTTAACAAAACACCCTTCCCATGTTAGGAATGGGTTTCTAAATAATGTCATTTCAGCACGGTAGCACAAGTACCTTTTATTTGTTATATATTTGTTTTGTTTTTTTGTTTTATCACTAAAAAAACAAATGTATGTACTTAGTACATTTTAACGCTTTTAGTGCATGTGTACTAAAAGCGTTACAAACAACGAAATAGTATTGTTTGGAAATCAAATTTGAACATTTTTTTAAATTGACAAAATCAAAATAAAAAATGAAACTTTTTTTCTGCTTTCGTTTTGAAAGCAGAAAAAAAGTTTTCTATTTTTAAGAGAATACAAACTCTTTAATACAATGACAGCAATGGTTAGCGCATAGCTAACCATTGCTGTCATCGTGTTTAAGCGGATTTGAATTTCTATAAAGTTAACATTTTAAAGAAATTTCCGCACGATTAATAATTATCAAATATTATCATATTATACATGAAAATAATTCTGAAACTATTATCTATATGAAAATGGATGACATATACTGATTTATCTTATCAATTTTGAAATATTCTTTGTCAACTTTGCTTGGTCGTAGTCTTGCTTCCTGTGGCCGTAAAAATAAAAATCAAAGTTCAGTAGAGATGGACTTCTATGCTTATATAGCCTGTAAAATCACTGAAAAAAAAACAGTTTTCCTTTTTGCTGTCATTTTTCACCGTTGTTTCATTTTTAACTTGGAGTATAAAAACATTGAACGTATAAAAGAAAAATAAATTAACATTGGAATGCTTATTTTATTGTCTTTCCATCAACATAATTCTTTTAAAATTTGACGCACAAATAAAAGATATGACTTGTTGAAGGACATTAGGTATGTAATATTGCTGATGTCTATGAAAATACAGTCCAGAGTCTAGCAGTTCTGGGGAAGAAACTATTAGAGTAGAAGGCCTTCTTATATCTAGGGATCTCTACTGTGTAGGGGTGAGACTTTGCTGCTTGTCAGATTTGTCGGGGGGTTTTACATCAAGGGCTACAAGGGTTTGTAGTTCGTCAGAACATCCACCATTAAAATATAAGCAGAGGGATGCAACATTACATTGATGGGACAGAGGTTGAAGCTTAGATGACAGTTCAGGACCTATCAGATAGGCTATGATGATGGTGATGATAACGACTTTGTGTGTGTAAGAGAGTTTCTTCCTCATAAGTTCCAAAACGGCTGAGCAGATCTTCCGCAAATTTCACACAAAGCTTATAATTTATATGTCTGGCAGTATTCTTAGATATGTTTTGTACAGAAATTATGTTCTGACATTTTGTGTTTAAAACATGGTAGATTCTAATTATTTAAGACAAAATGATTAAAATCGAAAAAATCCAATCTTAAAAATATTTTTTCTCTCTTATAGATAAAAAAAAAAAAAATTTTTACAGGGGATTATTTTACATTTCACCAATCAAGGAAAATAATAACATCTCAGCAAATTATTTGTCTTACAAAAAAAAAAAAAACATCCCATGTTCAAGCTGAGGTGTACCTCACCATTTTATTTAAAAAAATTTTTTTTATTATTAATGAGTTCAATTACAATAAAAGAAGAAGCACCATTTAAAATCGCTGCAAATCATTTCTTTGCTTGCATATTTTAAAAGTTAATAAAAAAAAAATGAAAAAATAAAAAAAGATGCACTCGATGAAACATACTTTTTTTTTGTCTGCTTCTCAAGGTGAACAATAGATATTTTATTTTATTTACCTCATGAAATGCATGTTAATTTTCTTAGAGACTTAAATCAGTTTACAAAAAAAAAAGACAAAAGCAAAAAAATAATAAAAAATAAAAAATCTTAACGTTGTGAGTTTAAAAAAAAAAGCAAAAAAATAAAAAATAAAAAAATTTTGCTTTTTAAGAAATCTTTATTTGTTTTTTACATCATCAATTTGAAATCGAGATAAACACAAGAAAACAAAAAAAAAAGAATAAACAAACAAAAGAAAAACACGACTATTTGAAGTTTGGTTCAAATTGATTCAAGGCTATTCTTATAAAAGGCCTGGCAACCGTAGCTTCAGTCTCTTTCACCAGGATCAATATTTAATATATATATTTATATGTATGCGAAGCTCGCGGTTTGTTTACAAACAAGCGTTTGAGCACTATACAAGTAACAAACGGATTTTATTTAAATAGACAGATTAGTTGCGGGCATCGCTTCCGTGGTCGAGGGGTAGAACTACTGACTAACACGACGGTTCTAGGTTCGATCCTTGGCTTGGGAGAAGTGCTAGTCTAGTGGCACTGATGAGTTGTGATACAACGAAACAGGACTGTATGTCGATGACTACAAATATATATATATTAGTGATGGGGTGATTCCAATATTTTTACCGATTCTGTGCTAAATTACTGATTCTGATTCTTTATAAATCTCTATTTAACCATAAGGTTGCCCCCCCCCCCCGATTTTCATAAAAACACATGTTAAATATGCAGATATTTTCTAAACGGCAAAATACACTTGTGGGGGATGATCTATCGATTTTAGCTTTACTGGTATTTTAAAAATCAATAAATATTATTTTATCATTATTAACAGCAATGGAAGATTTTATTTTAAATAAAATCAAATAAAAAAAAAGACAATTAAAAGAATCGTTTTTGGCATTGGAAAATAGGCATCGATTTTTCGTATTCCAATACGGATTCCGACACCCCCAAATCTTCCGATTCCCATTAATCGTCCCAACACTAATATGAAAGGTTATGAGGGTTTTTTAAAACAACATCAAATAAAAAAGACAATTAAAAGAATCGTTTTTGGCATTGGAAAATAGACATCAATTTTTCCGATTCCGATACCCCCAAATCTTCTGATTTTTCTGATTCTTGATTCCGAGTAATCATCCCAACACTAATATATATATATATATATATATATATATAAAAAGTGAAAGTGTCTGTATGTGAGTGTGTGTGTTTGTCTGTACATTTCCCTATGCAATAACTGTCAATTTTCAGTCTACAGACTTGAAATTTGATATACAGGGTATTGAGATTTGGGAAAATCTTTGTAATCCGTTTTCGGACAGAAATTTGGCTGTTAAACTCCTCTACCAATTTTGGGTCTAAACACTTGAAATATTAGATGTAGGTTACCTGGAAAGGAGTCAAACTTTTTTATATATATATATATATATATATATGTATACATATGAATATAAAGTTATGAACAGTACATAGGGCCCTAGCAAAGCTGGGTTGAACTGCTAGTAATTTCACAAGATTAACTTGTCAACTGGTCACCTTGTTTGTGCGATTTAACCCAATTAGATTATTTTCTCTGGAGATATGTAAAGTCCCATGTCTACGTTGATAAACCAGACACAATAGATCACTTGGAAGACAACATTTGATGCGTCATTGCCAAAATACAGCCTAATTTAATGTGTAGAGTTTGCGAATATGCAGAGGCCCTATGCCCGAAATTGTATTTAAATTATGAAAGCCAAAAATTAATCTTTGGAATAAGTCACATATTCGTATAATAAAAATATTTTTCTATGATTTTATTTTAATTGAAAGTTCGCCACATCTAAAAAAAAACAAAAAACAAAACAAAAGAAACCCCCTTAATAATTAAAAATAAATAAGTACCGACTTTCGGACTACCAGTAGTGGAGGGATAAGGAGTTCATACGGTGGTTCTCGGCAGTATTAACACGTAATTGAATACAATAGGCCAAACAGATAATCCAATGGTGTGCATGGTATATCCATTAACCCAATAAAAAACCATAGTGTTTAAAATAAAAATTTATTATTTAATCCAATAAGGTCGGTAAACAATTTTATTTATTTTTTTTTTTTAGGCATCAAAATATGAAATAATTTTTTCTCCAGACACACGCACATGTTTGTGTATTGCATATGTGTGTGTTGATACAGTATGTATGTATATTAACACTTACATGGATGCAGATATATTTTATATATACATACATGTATCTACATGCATACATGTAGATACATATATACATACATGCATACATGTAGATATATATATACACATACATACATACATACAGATACATATATATATATGCATACATACATGTAGATACATATATATATATATATATACATACATACATACATGTAGATACATATATATATATACATACATACATGTAGATACATATATATATATATACATACATGTAGATACATATATATATACATACATGTAGATACATATATATATATACATACATACATGTAGATACATATATATATATATATATACATGCATACATGTAGATACACATATATATATATACATACATACATGTAGATACACATATATATATATACATACATGTAGATACACACATATATATATATACATGCATACATGTAGATACATATATATATATACATACATACATGTAGATACATATATATATACATACATACATGTAGATACATATATATATACATACATACATGTAGATACATATATATATATACATACATACATGTAGATACATATATATATATATATACATTCATGTAGATACATATATATATATATATACATACATACATGTAGATACATATATATATATATATATATATACATACATACATGTAGATACATATATATATACATACATACATGTAGATACATATATATATATATACATACATACATGTAGATACATATATATATATACATACATACATGTTAATACATATATATACATACATACATGTAGATACATATATATATATACATACATACATGTAGATACATATATATATATATACATACATACATGTAGATACATATATATATATGTATATACATGCATACATGTAGATACACATATATATATATACATACATACATGTAGATACACATATATATATATATACATACATACATGTAGATACACATATATATATATATACATACATACATGTAGATACACATATATATATATATATATATATATACATACATACATACATGTAGATACATATATATATATTAGTAAAATTGATTAATTGTTGAATGTCAGTAAAAAAATTGTAGGTCCATTGTATGTGAGGCAACCATATATTTCAAACTGCACAGTTGCCAGGCCTTGTTTTGTTATATCCTTGAATCAATTATTTTACAGGAGGAATTCCAATTTAAAAAAAAAAAAAGGAGAAAAGAAAAAAGTATCAGAGGTAAGAAAGACACTCACATACATACATACACACGCACATACATTCCCCCCTCCTCCCCTGATCACAAAACATGCAGCCCGCAACGTGCCGCTATAGGATGCGGACAGTGGGGACGAGAACAAAAAATAGATTTACAAGGTGCACGGCATGGTTACGACGCAAGTTGCCATATAATGATAGCGATAATTAGCGTTAACACAACACTGACGATGGCGATGATGCATATTTTCTTCTGAAAAAGAAAAGTTGGAGAAAAAGAGAAAGATATAGTGCAGATTACAACATCGAAATGCAGCAATACAATAATAAATATGCGCGTCTATGCAGCGGAATGACTTGGCAAATGTTGTACCCGATGTAAATCGCATAAGGAAACTAGTAATAATATATGATGTTCTTTAGTTCTCATATTCCATGAGCGATGTTTCTGACAAAAGGGAAAGAATTGCTCTTTTTTTGTTTCTTTTTTTCTAAATCTATCCATCTAAGACTTATTGTCAGCTATTTTTCTTTTTAACTTTAAAAGAAATAGTTTTTAATGGAAATCGCTCCACATTTTGGAATCTATATGTATAGTAACACCACCACGATATTAAAAAATATAGTTATAATGTCCTTTTGAAAGATTAAAGTTGATCCCTATTTACTGAACTGAGAAAAAAAATATCTATTTTCACTTCTATTTAAAAGGTTAGTTCCCGGCTGAGAGAGAGAGAAACATTAGAATGCAAAGCCAAGGTTGGCTTCGTTGACTATGTTTGAATCTCCTGACCAGCAGTAATTATCATTCCCTGCACTGATGATTGCATGAAACACTAGTGTCTGTAGGTCTATCGGTATATTAGAAAAAGCAAAATGGCGGTGTGCTTGCTGATGAATACGGTAAGTTTGGGAAAATTAATTCAAACTAAATAATTACACAAAATACCGTTAGAAACTCACTCAATATATGCTACCGTGACATAGGCGGACATATATTCGGTGGGTTTTTAACAGTATTTAATTATTTATTTAGTTGGAACTTATTTTCCCAAACTTACCATATTCAACAGCGAGCAAACAGCCATTTTGCTTTTTCGATAAACACTGTATGATTTTCAAACGGATTACACATTTTAAAGTGAGTAAAGACCTTTTTGCAGGTAGATAGAAGAGTAATTTATCTTGCCTTTGGTAACATTTATTTGTTATATATTTGATTTTTTTTTTTACCATTTTTCGAATCTATGTGTATAGTAATACAAACCCGTGATTTTTAATTATTAGAATTCCTTGTTTTGGATTATCAAATATTTTTAATTCAATTTTATTTTCATCATTTATTTTTTCCAATTTCTTTAATTGCTCTATCTAGCATATTGAGCTTTTTATTATCTTGATAGGCTCAAATTTCCAAGGTAATATTTTATATTGATTTTTATATATAATGCAACATCTATACATATACAGCAAGACAACGACATGCCACAACATCAACATACAACAACAATAATAATTAAAGATGTTCGGATCAAGTGTTTGTGCAGGCAGTGTGATATGATAGCGCCTGATTAAAATAGTTTTTTTGTAGTCAAATCTAAAAAAAATTGGAGAATATGTCCAGTTAGTATAAATGTTATATCTATATAATAAAGTAAAGTTAGCATAAATGTTATATCTATATAATAAAGTAAAGTAACTTTCATATGCTAATCTGGTCCGCTATCCGATTAGTCTAATCCCTCATGCATAAGTTTTGCATTTATTTAAGATTTTCAAATGTTTCAGTGTTTTCTAAAAATAAACTTGGGTGCTTATGCAATATAAAGGGATTTAAAAAAAAAATGTATTTTAGATAAAAACACTTATGTAATGAGGTGTCATGTCGAAATTAGTAAAGGATCCAAAAATTGAAAAAAAAACGATTAAGTAAAAAAAATCTGCTAGAAATATTTTTTTTTCAAAAAAAAAAAAAAAAAATTTTTTTATAAAAATGAAATTGTGTGTGTGTGTACATTTCCCTACCAAACTACTCTATCAATTTTACGTCTACAGACTCGAGATTTGACATAAAGGGTATTGAGATTTGGGAAAATCCTTTTAATCAGTTGTCGGACAGAAATTTGGCTGTCAAGTTCAACGATTTGACCTTTGAAAACTTTACCAAACTTCTCCACCAATTTTGGGTCTAAACTCTTGAAATTTTAGATGTAGATTACTTGGACATGGATCTAACTTTATGATTTGATTTGAGCCCAAAACAATAAATGTTAAGGGGTCAAAATTGGGGTCGAAGTTTAAAAAAATTTGACCTGTGCGGTCTCTACCAAATTACTCAAATTTTTTATCTAAACATTTGAAATTTTACATTAAGTGAGTTCAAACATAGGGCAAGTTTTTTAATCGGTTTTTGGCCGAAAATTTGGCAGCCAAGGAGTCAAAGTTCAAAAGAATAGACCGTTGCGGTCTCTAGCAAATTATTCAGCCAATTTTGGGTTTAAATATTTGAAATTTTACATAAAGACGCACAAGCTTTTTAATCAGTTTTTGAGTGAAAATTTGGCTGCCAAGAGGTCAAAGTTGAAAGAGTTGACCTTTGCAGACTCTACCAAACTCCTCTGCCTATTTTGGGTCTAAACACTTGAAATTTTAGATGTAGGTTACTTGGACACGAGTCGAACTTTTTAATTACGCACATAAAGTTATAAACAGTACATAGGGTCCGAGCGAAGCCGGGTTGGACTGCTAGTATTTACTAATTTCAATGCAATACGTAATTACATTTTTTTTTTCTAAAATGCATTTATTAAAAATCCCATTATACTGTAAACGCACTTAAGCAGTGACAATCGACTAACAAAAAAAAAAAATCAACATTTAATAATTATGATTATAAACACAGTTTTGAAATGTGTGTGCATATGGACAAACAGACAAACACTGTAAAATGTTTATCCATATATACATGCATTTTATTGTCACCATTATTAAACATTGTTAAGTGTCGATATCAACGAAGTGTTTGGCCTAGAAACTACTACTAAACATACAGTAAAATGGTGGTTTAAGAAATTTCGCGGCGGTGACAAGACTCTTGAGGATAATGAGCAAAGTGATCATTCATTGGATGCTGATAACAATCAATTAAGGACCTTAGTCGAAGACAATCCACTGTATAATTGTTTGAGAACTTGCTTCTGAATTAGACGTAATTTATACAATGATTTCTAACCACTTGTGAGAGAGTGGAAAGACAAAAAAAAAATTGATAAATGGGTCCCTCACGAATTGAACGACAACCAAAAGAAATGCCGTTATGAAGTGTTTTCTTCTTTTCTGTTACGCAACAAGAACGACCCGTTTCTCGACCGGGTTTTGACTTGCAACAATGAAAAGTGGGGTTTTTACAACAACCGGCGACGCTCAGCTCAGTGGTTAGACGCCGCTGAACCTCTAAGACACTTTACAAAGCCAGAGTTGCACTAAAAGAAGGTCATCCTGACTGGTCTCATTCATTACAGCTTTTTGAATGGAGGTGAAACCACTACGGCGGTGAAGAATTGTCAACAAATGGATGAAATGCATCAGAAACTTCAACAACAACACCCACCATAAGTCAACACAAAAGGCCCAATTCTCCTTCATGACTTTGCTTGACCGCACATCGCTAAACTGGCCCTACAGAAGTTGAACAAATTGAGATACAAAACTGCCTCATCCACCATACTCTCCAGACCTCTTACCTACTGATTACTACTTTTTCAAGCATTCCGAGAACTTTTTGCATGAGAAATGCTCCAAAAACCTAAGCGATATCAAAAATGCCTTCAGCGACTTCATCGCCACCAGAACGCAAGATTTTTACGTTACTGGCATAAGTACACTTGTTTTGTGTTGGTAAGTGTGTTGATTCTGATGGTGCTTATTTAAAAACCAATAATTTTTTTGTTTGAGCCGAAATGTGTTCATCTGAATTTAAAAGTTAAAAACTGCAACACATTTCTTGTCAACCAGATACCATTGTGTATTACAAAAATACCTGTTAGAGGAGGATGGATTTAATTCCCTGAACAAAGTTTTGTACCACCTGTATATCTTCTTGCGAAGATTAAAATGAAGATGTAACAATACTAATCCTCTAGAATTCTTATTCCAAAATGCTTAAGGGGTCTCAAGATGAAATTGAAGTTTAGGGGATTATGTTTATTTGGTATCTAATGACCACAGATTTAATGCAAATCTGAAATATTTGAATTTAAAATACTCCCGAGAAACTGAAACTTGGAGAATATTCTCTATCTATATATATGTAGATATATAGTCTGTTTATTATACAAACATTATTGGTTACATGTGTGTGTACATGTTTTAGTGGAGTTCCAATTTTGAGACAACACTTCATCAGACCAAACAAGAATTGATGTTGTATAATAAACAGTCTATATACGAGCTCCATCCTGCATTGAGTACTCTTTAATAATCACACTAGTTTCATTGGATTTACATCCCGGAAACAAATCGATACAACCATTATATGTGTGTGTGTGTGTGTGTGTGTGTGCAGATATATACATCTCAATTTTTTTAAGCAATCTTTTGAAATTAAGTAAACAACTTGATCCAAACATTATACGCCAGAAAAATAAAAATGTTAGAATTTGTTAAAAAATTTACATATGCGATCATTGAGACTTCCATTGAAAGAAAATTGACTTACGATTAATTACACGAGAAAATACAAAATTTACGTTTAACCGAAACAATGTTTCAGAAATTTCAGTAATAAACATAAAGAACAAGTTTCTGACAACTGTTTTTTTTTTGTTTTTGTTTTTTGTAATTAAAAAAAAATTCACTTAATTCTTATATCTTACCGGTGTAATGGATTGCAGAAAGAGGACTTACTAGTTATGGGAGCTAGTTCCTCCTATGTCTTTTATGATATTAGTAATCAAAGTGAAAGTTGTTGCTCAGATTCATCATTGTTTTCAATACATAGCTATTGCGAAATCATTATTCATCAAACAATATCACTGGTCATTATTTTCAATATTCTATTAATATCATTAGCAATGTTTGGCCACAAGCAAATATATCTTACTATATTGTACATACGTATTACGTGCTCGAATGATTAATTGTATTAATTGGTGGCCATAGATAACTCTTTGTTCCTTATTTTCAAGACATAACTATGGCAAAATCAACAGTATTGCTTGTAGAAATTTCAGCCACAAACAAATACTTCTTCCTTTAAATTGAAATGAATAAATAACAACACGTGAAAAAAAAAAAACAGTGTTTCATATTTGAATCATCTATAATATAGTTTTCACTTGTCTGTTTAAATTTATGTTTGTATGCATATTTCTATGTATGTGTTTGTATATGTGTATATATGTATATTTGCATTTATATATATATATATATATATATATATATATATATATATGTATGCCATTGACTGTCTTGTGTATGATTATGTATGTATATGTATTATGTTTGTGTATGTATGCATATATGTGTGTTATATGTATGTGTGTATGTATATATACTAGTGACCATCTTCAGTGTCATGTCTGTTTGAGTGTGTGAATTTTGCCGGCAGAATCATCTATAATATAGTTCTCACTTGTCTGTTTAAATGTATGTTTGTATGCATATTTCTATGTATGTGTTTGTGTATGTATATATGTGTGTATGTTTACAGACATGTATGTGTATATATATGTATATTTGCATTTATATATATATATATGCATGTATGCCATTGACCGTCTTGTGTATGTTTATGTATGTATATGTATCATGTTTGTGTATGTATGTATACATATACGTGTGTTATATGTATGTGTGTATATGTGTATGTATGCGTGCATGTATATATATGTATGTATGTATACTAGTGACCATCTTCAGTGTCATGTCTGTTTGAGTGTGTGAATTTTGCCAGCGGGACTGAAGTCATTCTCGGCTCATGGACTTTCAGTGCCTGAGGGAGTGGCACTCGTCTGACAAGACGTTGCAATCATCATCATCATGTATGTATTTATGTTTGTATGTATGTTTGTGTGTATGTATGTATGTATGTAATAAATGAGATGGAGTGGACATGTGGTGAGGATTTTAGACAGTCCACTTCCCAATCAACACTTTTATGGCGAGCTCGCCGAGCGAAGACATCTGGCTCAAAAGCCTAAAATGAGATTCAAAAGCCTAAAATGAGGTCCACCTTAAAAAAATGTGAGATAGATGAAAGAACCTGGGAGAGTCTTGCTTTGGATCGTGAAGGGTGGAGAAGGACCTTGCGGAGAGGTGTGGCCAAGTTTGAGGCAGATCGAACCGAGTATGAGCAACTGAAACGCGATGTCCGGAAGGGGAGGGTGAAAGGAGCAGTGGATGGGCTGGGCTGCCAAACTGGTCTGGATTGTGAGGTGTGCGGAAGATTATGCCTGAGCAGAGCTGGGCTGATAAGCCACCAGATTACTCGTTAGCATAGTTGGCCACAAAGCAGTCTTGTGTTGCCAGATCTAACCTGTGTCAACTGCGGGTGGACGTACAAAACAACAGGTGGTTTGAAGCGGCATTTGATTATACATAGAAGTGACCATCAAGAATGTGCTGCTAGTTGTGCACATGTCTGCACAATGTGTGCCTAAGAATGCCAGAATTTGACAGGACTTAAAAGCCACCTCCGTGCGGCCGATCGCTGATTTGTTTTCATGTTTCTGTATATCTTTTTTTGTTGTGCTATATCAAGTAATGGCAATGAAAACGAATTTGATGCCATCATGTCATGTAATAAACGTATGTATGTTTATGTGTATGTATGTGTATATGTTTATATTTATGTGTATATGTTTATATTTATGTGTATGTATGCATATTTGTATGTATGTGTATATGTTTATATTTATGTGTATGTATGCATGTTTGTATGTATGTGTATATGTTTATATTTATGTGTATATGCATGTTTGTATGTTTGTATGTCTCGCAAAAACTTTCAACAGAGGCGATGGATTTTCATAAGATCGGTATCGTTTTGAAGCTCGACACTTCGGACGGCAAATATCGAAAAATTGGCTCAAAAAACATTAATTCCTCCACCCTCAACTGGGCACTTTTCTACAACGAGGGGGGGGGGTCGCTTTTTTTCGCTGATATTTTCAAAAGTCAGCCCCTCTTTTCGATTGTCTAGCCTTAATTTAAACCTATGCCACTTCTGGTTTGGCGATGGACGCAACGGCAAATAGGTCACTTTTAGTTTTTGTGTTTTTCACGTTCTTTTCCTCCTCCGCGGTACGAGTTCGAGCTTGCCTGCCTACTACCACTGTCAAAATCCATCGCCTCTGTCGAAAGTTTCAGGCAGACATACAAACATGCAAACAGTTTAACAGATAGACGAGACAATTGAAATTTATAAACTTAGAAAGCTAAAATAACGCAGATTGTTTGTTTTTTGCTTTTAAATAAACAAACATTTGTTAAGAATAGAACCTGTTTGTATTTTCTGGTTTTTCTTTTCTCGCAGGATTGTGAAAAAAAGAAGAAGAAAAAAAAACAGTGTCAGAATTTAATTTGAAAATTTCTTTCCTTTCTTTTTGTCCTTGCAAAAATTTATTGGTGATGATATAAACCAGAGATTGATTTTACGGTTTAATTTAATCATTATTTCTTGTTTAAAAAAAATTTGGTTGTTATTTAGAATCCAACATAATTATAAAAAGAAGAATGCAGAAAATACGAAAATAATATATATCCATTGTGAAACGAAGTTGTCATATTCCAAAAATCACGTAAATTGTAGTTTTATTTCTAACTAAGAAAATCAAATTTTATGAGTAAGCAAAAAGGGTCTTCAAAAAAAAAAAAAAAAGAGCAGATAAGTCCACAATAATTCAAACTTACGAGATCAGCCCTGTAATGTTTACGATATTTGATTAATAGCTTTAAATCGGTTAAAAATTATTTTCTTACTTAAAAATGAAACTAATCAATTTATACGACTTTTGGAATATGACATAAAATTTTTTTTTTATTTTTTGGATTAGGTTGAGTTCTAAATAAGAACCGAAGTTTTTAAAGAATTTTCCTTTAGATTTTTTTATTTTATTTACTTAATATATATATATATATATATATTTTTTTTTTTTTTTCACTGTTTTTGTGAAAGAATTCCATCAAAGTGCTCGCTCACAAAGAAAAAAATTTCCATATAAGAGCTTAATGTTTATTTATTTTAAACTATACAGAAGGTCAAAAAACCATTGGTACAGTCGGTTTCAAGCCTAACATAAAGGGGGGGGGGCAGTTAATGGTAAACAATGTTAGGCCTAACATTATTTACCATTAACTGGTTCCTCCCTCCTTATGTTAGGTTTGAAACCGACGGTACCAATGTTTTTTCTGACCTGTACAATGTTAATATATATATATATATATATATATATATATATATATATATATAAGTTTTAAAATGTTAACTTCAAGCAAATAAGTCATACGGTTTTAAGTAATTAGCTGTTAGTAATATATTAATTTGCATATACCATCCGTCCAGCAAAAGCGAAAAATCTTAAAGCAAGCAAGAGATTTCAAGCAAAGTGATTAGCTCAGCCATTTCATGCAAAGTGCAAAATAAACAGACATTATTTTCATAAACAAAGGAGACAGTGTATGTATCGACCGAATTATGTTTGTTTATAATTTAATGCATTCGATAGCGAAAGCAAATCATTCCTGTTTTATTTTGGTTTTTTATTGGGGGAGGGTGTGTCTCAAACTTCGTTTGAGATTATAAGCTTCTAGATGGAAGAGAAGAAGCGGGCAGCTTATAAAGAGAGAGAGAGAATGTAGGAGATACAGAGAGAGAGAGAATGAGAATGAAAGTAGCGAAAAGAGAGATACAGATAGAGATGTGAGACAAAGAAGAGAGAGAAGAGGGACAAAGAGAGAGAGGGGGGAGGGAGAGAGAGAGAGAGAGAGAGAGAGAGGGGGGGGGAGGGAGAGAGAACGAAGGGTACTCTTGCAAAATATGACCCCCCCAGATCCTTATTTTCCGTCAATTATGGCTCGGCCTAGACCGGCAATCACCGGATTAAGCCGAGCAATATTGTTCAAATGTTGAAACGCTAAACGACATTTTTTTTCAGTTTTTGTATAAAAATGTAATTTTAAAATCATTTTTTGGATGATGGTATTTTTTTTTTTTTGTTTCTGTTTATTTTTTTTAACATTTGTTGACACAAAAATAATTTGTAAATTTTCTTAAATAATAATAATAATAATAATAATAATAATAAAAAACATTTCTGTACTTTCATCTAACGATTTAACAAGGTACTTTTGCATAATTTGACCCAAATTATCGTGAATTCCCGTCAAGCATGGATCGGGTGAGACCGGCAATTATCGGTGTCAATGAAAAAAAAAAAAAAAAAACCTACCTTGAAAAATTAAAATATGTTTTATTCATTTTAGTATTTAATTTTTTTTTTTTTTGCAAAATATTTATCAACAGAAAGGGTTTTTTTTTTTTTTTTTTCTCTCCAAGAAGATTTTTTAACCGTATAATTGTTAGGTGTAAATACAAGTTTTTTTTTATTTTTTATTTTTTTTATTTTTTTATTTTTATGATCGTATTTTTTTTCTTGTTTTTTATTTTATTTTCAAGACTTGTTGTTCAGTCAATTTTTTTGTTTGTTTGGGGGGGGGCACTGTCCATTTGTACATCTCCAGGAGAAACCATCCTTTACACACGATCTTTTTTTAAGCAAACATTTGTGTTTACAATTGTTGCACCTCATCTTTTGGGACAGCAATTTCTTCTCCTGACAATATGAGATGATCTGCATCGATGTTTTCATTTCTTTTTCTAACATGTATAGATTTATTTTCTTGCCTGTCATTTTCCTGTTTGGCGAGTTTGAAAATATATTTGTCAGCTTTTTTTTTTTTTTGATTTAGTCATTTTCTTCCAATTCGAATGTCATCGGCTTCCATTTAGACAGCGCTTTTTTCATTGGCTAATCAAACTCCCAAAAATTAAATAAAAAAAAAAATAATAATAAATAACTAATCAGAAAATAAAAAGTCACCCCCGCCCTCTTAATATCACCTTAAAATTTACTAAAAACATAACAGAAACAAAAAATTAAATAAAATAAGTAGAGTTAGCGTTTCAACATTTGAACAAAACAACCTTCGGCTGACACCGATGATGTCGGACTCGCCCGATCCACGCTTGACGGGAATTCACGAGAATTCGGGTTAAATTATGCAAGAGTACCTACGGTTTTCATAAAAATCATTAATCTTTTCTTATATAAAAAACAACTTTTGTTTACAAAAAAAAAAAAAATTACGTTTCCTGCCAATTCTCTTTACCCCCTCCCTCCAAATTGTAAGTTTTCTTGAAAAAAAAAAAAAAAAATGTACGTTCATCTAACAATTTACGGTAAAAAAAAAAAATTAATTTTTCCTTGAAAAAAAAGAAAAAAAAAACTTTCGTTGCTAAAAACTTGCAAAAAATAATAATAATAAAAAAAAATAAACAACACAAAATGCAACTTTTCATGGGGAAAAAATATTCAGTAAATTTACAATAGTTTTTTTTGTTATTTTTTTCTTTATTGTATTTCCATTTTTTTTTTTTTTTCTGTTTGTTTTAAAATTTGTCTGTGTCTACATTCAGTGAATGCCGATCGAGCCCGAACTGTAATTGACGGAAAATCCCGAGGATCCGGGTCAAATTATACAAGAGTACCCCCCCTTTTTTTTTTTGTGTGTGTGTGTGTGTGTTTATATATTTCATTTGAGATAAAAAAAACAAAAAAAAAAAAAAAGAGATGGAGGGAGAACGAGAAGCCGTACAACGAGAGGTAGGGGCAGAAAGATGACAGGAAGAGAGAGAAAAAGAGGGAGGGATATAAAAAAGGTAAGGGAAATGAGAGGGAGGGATATAAAAAAGGCAAGGGAAATAAAAAGGGGGAGGGAGATGACAAAAGGGGAGGAAGATAAAAAATGGGGAGGGAAACAAAAAAGGGGGAGAGAAACAAAAAAGGGGGGAGGGAAAAAGATTTAAAAAAGGGGGGAGGGGAAAAGATTAAAAAAAGGGGGGAGGGGAAAATATTAAAAAAAGTGGGGAGGGGAAAATATTAAAAAAAAGTGGGGAGGGGAAAATATTAAAAAAAAGTGGGGAGGGGAAAATATTAAAAAAAAGTGGGGAGGGAAAAATATTAAAAAAAAGGGGGGAGGGAAAAATATTAAAAAAAGGGGGAGGAAGAAGTATTTTAGGCAGCTTCACTTTTCTAAAAGTCGTTTCCTGAAGAGAAATAAATCATTTAATCTATTAAAAATATGTTTTACTTTTCAAACTCAGATTTGGAGAACTCTTTACTTATCCATAAAACTATATAAACTGGGGGCTGGAATATGGTATAACCGCAAGGTTGGGTATGTGTGTGGAGGAGGTGTGGCCTTTAATCCAAGACTGAACATCAGGTAGTACGATTATTTATCTCTTTTTAACACTACAAAATTTTATTTATGACATTTTTATTCGATTTGGAAATTTTAAAATGGGTAAAGTCAAAACGTTTGACACCCAGCGACATCAGATATTTGTCAACACTAGGACCTCATTTTTGTAAAATAGGTGTGGAAGATGCAATCAGAATGAATTAAAAATCTTGCCTAGTTAGTTCGCACTTTGTTCTAAACAATAAAAATCAATAAGCAGGTAAAACGAAGCAATAGAAATTGGGTGCTTGTGTCAGGGATTCATCAAATCCAAGGGAGGTAACTAATTTAGAACCGCCGGCAGATGTCGCTAGTCAGGGGTCGATAACTCTTCCTTTTCTAAAAGTTAGTACAAAATAAAATTATATTTTTATAAATTTTTATACAATCTTTCTGTACAAAAAAAAAAAATCTTTAACCTCAAACGTTTCATGTTTTTTAAATTATATTTTGCTACATTTTTATACAACCTTATCGTACAAAAATAATTCTAAAAACAATCTATGTTTCATGTTTTTATTTTCAGTTATGAATCATTTATTGAAAAAAAAAATTATTAATACATTAAAATTATGTTTCGATACATTTTTTATGCAATAAATTTTTCGATTTTCACATTTTTTGCGTTATTTATTTTGTTATGTATTTTTGCGTTTTCGTAAACACGTCTTTATATTTGAGGTTCACATAATTGCCGCTAGATGGCATTCTCTTTCTAAGAACAGCGGTCGATAACTCGTCTCTGATGCTAATATGTAACTGGCATGCAGAAGTGCCGTTAAACAAATAAGCAGATACCAAAGAGACAATTTGAGACAGTAAAAACGTAGGTAATTTTGATTGGTTGTTGGTTGTTTTTGTTTGACAGCATATCAACCCTTTTCAGGTTATTTAATGCCGAATCCAGTTATTTTGCAAAAAAGTTTTTTAATAAAATATATATATATTTTTTGTAAGTCAGTTTCTATTTAACCCATAGTTGGGACCCTAACAGGTACTACCACTCCGGGTCAGAGTGAACCTGGGAGCAATGGCAATTAAAGGGTGGCTTGACACTCCCCAAAGCCCGCAAGCTGTGGCCTCACAATCAGATATAGTTTAAGGTCATATTCAGGACCAGGTAATTTGGAAGCTTAACTCATTGTTCTAACGGAGGTAAATCTATTTTAGTTATCTATGTAGTTATAAAATCATTTTTTTTTTCTTACAATTACTCGAATGTTTTGTTTCAGAAAATTACAATATCGTCTGTGCAGTTACTCACACGCATAAACACACACTCTCGTGCGCTAATAAACGAACCTATATTTATTTCAATTTTCCCCCCCGCGCATTTTTGCACACACACACACACACACACACACACACACACAAAGGGTTTTGTCAGCAACGGCAAAATTTCAAATATGCCTACATACTTTTCTCGCATTGAGTTTCAGAAAAGTGATGGGAAAATAATCAGGAATTATATATGGTGTTTGTAGAAGTCTGTCACTAGAACAGCGCTTTGGAGGGTCCCAAGCAAGTATAATTTCTTAATATGTTGAATATCATCTATGTCTTTTTTAAGGAATGAAAGCTTAGGTTTGTACATTGCTTTTTTTGTTAAATAACTCCCCATTTAGTCAGGTCATGTCATATGCTACTGGTACCATGTAACCTAGTACGACCTGTCGCATGGTCGGGTTACCAGCGACTAAATCAGTTCCCCCACCAGCCTGTCTGGTGAGGAGGGTCCCTAGTCTCCCAGAAGGATTAAAAACAAGACCTTTCTCAAAACAACAAAAGTAAAAATGAACATATTTTTGGCAGAAGTAGTTGAAGACAGTATCATGTGACACAAGTAACCAATGAAAAAATTAAGATTGTCTTTTTAACGCTTTTCCAAAATTCAAAATAACCGCTCCAGAAGATATCTCACTACTGATACAATTCTCTATCTATATAAAAGCCAAGTACATCCAAGGATGGAGTACTGCTGCCACATCTGGGCAGGAGCTGCTAAAAACAGCCTATCATGCCTTGACAGAGTACAAAATAGACTTCGTGGCTTAGTGGGGGATGCCCTTTTCTCTACCCTGCAACCCCTCTCCCACAGAAGAGACGTTGCGAGCCTATCCTTGTTTTATCGTTATTTTCATGGCAGGTGCTCGTCTGAACTCCAATCCCTGGTCCCCCCTCGCCAATCTTTCACGAAAAACACCCGTCTAGCTGAATCCACTGTGGAAAATTTCCCCCACTCTATATCTGTGCCTAAATCAAAACGCGGATTCCATGAACAAAGCTTCTTTCTTAGAACTGCACGCCTGTGGAACTGTTCCGTCTGCCTGCTTCCCTCCGGACTACAACTTGGATGTCTTCAAGTCTAATGTTAACAAATTCCTAATGAACCGCCCCCTTAAGTAAACACTCCATCAAATCTCCACACTAACGTACTTGCAATAACTCTTATCCCTGAGTGGCTTCCGGGCCTTGATAAGTGGTGATCACTGTGTAAAAAAAAAAAAAAAAAAAAAAAAGGAGTAATCGTGTTCTGGAGCCGGCTAGAAATGCATAAAACGCATCAAACAGTCTTCTACGAAGAGAGTTTTTTTTATTTTGTCCTTTCTTCCTGCTTCGACGACACAATGAGAACATGCTTCTCGTGTTTGCAACATCGTCGCTGCCAACACCATGATACTCACGCCACGCGGACACTCAAAAATCACTTATGCACACACGCATTTATTTCACACATTTTCTAAATTAATAACAACAAATCACTTTTTTTTTTTGTTTTTTTTTTTTTTTTTTACAAGGGTGTCACCACTTATCAAGGCCCAGAGGCCACTCAAGGATAAGGGTTAATAGGTATACATTAGTCATTGTGATTTTAGCATAGTAAACAGTGGGAATTTTGAAACTTGGATTACTTAGGGGGACGATTCAATTAGAACTTGTTCACATTGGACTTTTTCTTTTTTTTTTTTCATAGGTATCAACTCGTTATCAAGGTCAAAGAGGCAACTCAAGGATAAGGGTTAAAGAGTGTACAGTAGAAATTGGACAATATAATAATCATTAGTAATGAAAATTTGTTAAATTTGATAACTATTTGATCACTTTCCTCACGAATTACCTTCCTCATGGGAGTTTTAAGTAAGGCAAACTTCGCCAGATAAAACACAACTTTAAAATAATCTCATTATTTTCACACAGGACTTCAACCTTCTAAACTCATTAATTCCACGAAGGACTTTCATCTAACATTGTTAATTACAATGACTTCGAAAGAACTTTCACCAGTTGGACCTTTGCTTATTCATCTTATTGTTTTGGTTAAAAAATAAATGTGGTACATCTAAATCAGAAGGAGGCGTCATTTTGTTTCATTCCTTTTTTTTTTTTCTTTGGGGGCAAGGAAATTTAATTTTACTTAAACACTTGCACCCCTACACGTTGCATTTTACTTAAAAAAAATTTTTTTTATCAATGTTATAGAACCTAGTTGCATCAAATAAAATAGTAAAAAATAAATAAAATAAATCATTTTTACTTATAATTCTTAGTAAAAAAGATTTACCTCCCTTAGAACAAAGACACTATTGTAATGTTGGTGAATGTTGAGCTTTAGATTTTTTAAGTGTAAGACATTAAAAGAATATCAAACACAAACCCACACACACATATAACAGTGAACTGCACGTAAGGACACACCCACCCACACGTATATCTAGCAGTGTCAGAAATTTCGTGAAAACTATTGAATAATTCCACCCCCTGTCTTTCCAAGCTTATAACTCCTCGAAAAATGTAATTCAAGCCCTAATTTTTTTTTCAATTAAAAGGAGCAAGGACCAAGGTTTCATTAAAAAAAAATAAAATAAACAAACAACGTGCTTTTTTTTTTTTTTTTTTTAAAAGGTTTAAAACTTCGGACTTTACAGGTAAATTTCTAAAAAAAACACTACTTTTTTTGTTTTAAATTTGAATACATTATTTATTGATCTTTTATCTTCAATTTGTGATATATAAAACTTTGGTACATGAATTATTTATTTACTTTTTAATAGACATTTGAAAATGGGGGGGCGTAAATTAAAAAAAAAAAAAAAACGTTTGTCTAAAATATTATATTCGGTTTATTGGAAAGAGCATAAAATTTCACATTGACCCTGAAAATATCGTAAAAATAGAATCAATAGAAAAATTTTGATAGATTTTTAAAGTTTAAAAATTGAAAAATACTGAACTCGTAACATTCAATTAATTTTAATACTGTTTTTTAAAAAATAAAAAATAAAAATATTTCTATTACTTTTAAAACAACTTTAATAGTTTATTTATAAAGAAAATAAACAACCCACTTTTAAAAGAGAAATTACGAGTTTTTTATATTTTATTCGCAGTTTCGTGTTAGAGGTGTCAAAAATTCCTACAAAAATTCTGATACACCTAACGTATATGTAAGAACGTTGATAAGAACACACAGACCCATAACAGTAAACATTAGTAATAAATAATAAACACTCCTTGTTAATTGGTAGCACTATTTTCAGCATGGCAATTTAGTACATAATATTGTTTTTTGCTTAAAACAACATATTTAAATTAAAAAAAAAAAAAAATCGATCTTAAAAAGCACCGTCATTTTTCTTGAGCAAAACATTCACGTAATTGTAAATGTTTTTTTCAATTACTTTAGTAAAAATAGAGTTACCTTCCTTAGAAAAATGAGTTAAGATTCCGAATTGCATTCATTCGTCTAATTAGTTGCGTACGTTTTCTGTGTCCCAAATTGTCTCTCCACTCTTGGCTTTTTCGTTTAGTTTAACGTAGTTACCTCCCTTGCGTTTGACACTCTATCGACACAAGTGTTAGGAATTGCAGGACAAAATGTATTTTCAGACTCTCTAATTATGCCAGCAGTTGAAACGGACAGGTTTAGCACAAAATTGCATAAAAAAAAAATGCACACTTACAGTTTGATTCGGTCTTAGAATAACATTTTTTATTAAAAATTTAAATATTTACTGATATATATATAGATATATACACACACACGAATTATTTATAAAAACGGTCACATATTTCAGAGATGTACCACATGGTTTCATTGCAGTGGATCTGCCTTCTAAAACGTTTTTGTTTTTTTTTAATCCAAACAAATCATCAGCGGCTCAGGAAATGAAAAACAAATCAAATTGTTCTTCAGTTTGTTTTTCATTTCTTAAGTTGCTTATGATTTGTTTGGATTTTTAAAAGCCTTTTAAAAGGCAGATCTACTGCAATAAAACCATGGTACATCTCTCAAATAGGTAACATATAGTTTTTATATAAGTGATTTGTACTTTAGCCTAATAATTGCAGATTCTGTATTTACTATATTATATATAGTAATGATTCAAAAAGCTAAAACAAAAAATAAATAAATAAAAAAGACTTGTGCACCACCAAGAATTGAAACCAAAACGTTTAGCTTACAATTTGCTTTTTCCTTTGACGTTAATGCCTGAGTTATGAAGACAATGAGCTAAAAATTAAAACATGAACCAACAGCTATTACATTACACATGCATATTCGTAATGCCGTCGTCTGACATTCATCTGGCAAATTCCATTTTTTTTTTTTAAATTTTTACACTTTTGCACTGATTTTCCCCAGTTAAAATCCAAATATAAAGTTTTGCATGGGTTCGAATACCCTATATATTAAGTTTCATGTCTCTAGACCAAAAACTGACAGGAGCTTGGTAGGCAAAATTTTTCAAACAAAGATCTACGCATACATAAATATTTATAGAAAGATGTTTGCGGTTGCTATAAACTTTTTATGCATAAATCATGTAAAATATTTGCAATATTTTTGATTCATGATGGGGTAGTTATTTAATTGCCGGCCACATCGGCAATATTTGGCACAAGGCCTGGAAAGTGAGAACCCCGCAGGCTCTCCTAAAGGAGGGGCACTCCTGCAATTTTAAAAATTGCCCGAGTAACCCCGTCAGCATTCCCCGGTCGGGGCGCCTCAGGCAGCAAGCAATAAACTTGCCCCACCGGAAAGCCCGGTGGCAAGGCCTGGGAGGTTTGACCTCCTAGGTATTACCCAGGCGGTGTACCTCAGTCCAACAGGTGCTGGGCCGGTTCCCGGCCCCTCACCTGTTGGGCTGAGTGTCAAGTGACGAATCCTTGACATGTACTACCCTGTCTCCATGCAGCCGAAGCCGCTAGGAGACATCCCATCAAAAGAGGTTTATAATGGGGTAGTTATTTAAATGCTGCCCACCTCAGCATTATTTGGCACAAGGCCTGGAAAGTGGGAACCCCGCAGGCTCCCCTAAAGGAGGGGCACTCCTTCAATTTTAAAAATTGCCCGAGTAACCCCATCGGCATTCCCCGGTCAGGGCGCCTCAGGCAGCAAGCAATAAACTTGCCCCACCGGAAAGTCCGGTGGCAAGGCCTGGGAGGGTGGACCTCCTAGGTATTACCCAGGCGGTGTACCTCAGTCCAACAGGTGCTGGGCCGGTTCCCGGCCCCTCACCTGTTGGGCTGAGTGTCAAGTGACGAATCCTTGACATGTACTACCCTGTCTCCATGCAGCCGAAGCCGCTAGGAGACATCCCATCAAAAGAGGTTTATAATGGGGTAGTTATTTAAATGCTGCCCACCTCAGCATTATTTGGCACAAGGCCTGGAAAGTGGGAACCCCGCAGGCTCCCCTAAAGGAGGGGCACTCCTGCAATTTTAAAAATTGCCTGAGTAACCCCGTCGGCATTCCCCGGTCGGGGCGCCTCAGGCAGCAAGCAATAAACTTGCCCCACCGGAAAGCCCGGTGGCAAGGCCTGGGAGGTTGGACCTCCTAGGTATTACCCAGGCGGTGTACCTCAGTCCAACAGGTGCTGGGCCGGTTCCCGGCTCCTCACCTGTTGGGCTGAGTGTCAAGTGACGAATCCTTGACATGTACTACCCTGTCTCCATGCAGCCGAAGCCGCTAGGAGACACATCCCATCATAAGAGGTTTATAATGGGGTATGATCCCACACAGTCGGACGATTCTATTTATAAATGATGCTGCTAGGAACTGACAAATCGAATTAATTCACGTTCTGCTACCAACCAATCAGAAACCAGAATTGCTCCATAAATACTAAACCCTTTCTGTAGCAATTTCACATGTTTTTTTCCGTCTCGACACGGTAAGAATCTTTTGCTCTGTGGAACTGTCTACTGCAAACAAGTCACCTCTAAGACTTGTGTATAACAACGAACCATCGGAAACTATTCTTTCTACTGCAAATCAGTCACCTCTCAAGACTGGTTTAGAACAACGAACCATCAGAAACTGTTCTGAAACTAAACATGGCTTACACTTCTAGAGGTTATGCGCCCAGCGTGCGTCTTTATTTCGATGGATCCGAATCAAAATAGTTAATAGTTAACTGAAGATGATCATCCCATAAGAAACCCGTAAAAAAAAAAAAAAAAAAATAGGGAATTAATCAAAATGAATGTTTAAAAGAATATGCAAATTAGCTTGATCTTTTGCAGATGAATGCAATTCCACGACCCATATATTACAAAGTTGTATTTTCTTTTTAAATAAACAGAAAAAAGGTTTGCCTTTTTTCTTCTTGGCCTTTGGGCCAAGATCTTTTTTCTGTTATGAAAGTGTAGTATCTGTTCCGGCAGAGACTGCAATCAAAGTTATATGTGGGGGCAACCTCACATATCAGACCGTTGCTTTTGAGCAATCAGTTTTGATCAATGTAGGGGGAACCCTTCATACTAATCGTCACTATCCAGTTCCTTCTCGAGGGCAGGGAACTGGTCCCCCTCCCCTCAATCTCCGCATTAAAAAACGGCCTTGTGCCTAATTTGCTCAGCGGGGAAGCAAATAAATAAATAAAAAGAAAAAAGGGTTTTTAACATTTTTTAACAATACCCTCCCACACACACCAAATTTATACATATATATTTCTTCACGCTTTGCTTGTGGAAAAGCAAATAACAATAAAATACAGAGAGTTTTAACAGTATCCAGATGAATTGTGTCTGTGAATCATTTTAATGGAAAAGAAAACAATGTTAGTCTGTGACCAAATCAATAAAAAAAAAAAATAAAAAAAACTACTTTTTTTTATATTTCACAAGCGGCCTTCCAATGATGTCGGATACAAGCTAAACCCGTCCATTCCAACTGCTAGCGTACTTAAAGATCTATTTGATCGTAGTTGTACGTGAAAAAAGGGGAAGGAGGTCATAAACATTTCGGTACTAGTGCATATTGCAAACTGGATTCTCATAAATATCCTTGACTTGAAACTTGTGCAAACTTTCGGGATATGTCGAGCGCGAGCGCTAGTAAAATTGATCAGCCAATCATAATACGACAACCAATAAAGTGTATAAAGATTATTTGGGTTTGTATTACTGTACACATAGATTCGAAAAAGTTGTCAAAAAACAAATATATAACAAATAAATGTTATCAAAGGCAAGATAAGTTACTTTTCTACCTAACTGGATATATTTTTTGAGTTTTTATTCAATGTAACATATTTATTTAGCTCGAAAACCATACAGTGTTTACCGATGTATTCGAAAATTCAAGATGGCGTCTCACACCCTCTTTAACACCGTAAGTATGGAAAAAGGTGTTATAAATAAAAAACTATACAAAATACTATTAAAAACCCGCCGAATATATGTCAACTTATGTCACGGTAACATATATTGAGCGAGTTTTTAACAGTATTTTATCCGTTTTTTTATTTATAACATCTTTTCCCACACTTACCATGTTAAAGAGAGAATAAGACGCCATCTTGAATTTTCGAATACATCGGTAAACACTGTATGTTTTTCGAGCTGAATAAATATGTTACATTGAATAAAAACACAAAAATTATATCCAGTTTGGTAGAAAAGTAACTTATCTTGCTTTTGATAAGATTTATTTGTTATATATTTGTTTTTTGACAACTTTTTCGAATCTATGTGTACAGTAATACAAACCCGATTATTTCAACCTAGAGATATTCATAATCGTATCCTATTTCCAAAAGAGGAGAGATATAACATATGAGAAATATTTGGAATCAAGTCTCCCCTTGCTGTTATTTCAAATCATTTGAAAGTATAGCAGTTTTAGCCTCTCCTCCATCAAGGCCTGGGGTTTTGGGGAATATATATATATATATATAAGATTGTTGAATTTCTATTTTTTATTAGCGATTACTAATTTCGTTCTTTTTCGCTCCCTGGACGTTTTTATTATAAGGAAGGAGTTATTTGCCCTTTGTTTACATGTTTTTCCCGCCCACATTTTTTTTATTACTTTATTATTTTTTTAATATTATTTATTAATAATTATTATGTGCATAAATATAGATGACTTACTTTTATGCACGTAATAATTATTTATTTATATATATATATATATATATATATATATATATATTGATTGATATTGTCGGACTGACTTCCTCATCTTGGTTGTTATAGTCACAACGTTTTGACCGTTTTGCCCTCCGGCCTTCATCGGGTGTTTTGTATCGAACTGGGCAAAACGGCTGAAACGTTGTGACTATAACAACCAAGATAAGGAAGTCAGTCCGACAATCTCAATAAATGAAAACACCTCATCTCAAAAATACAGACAATATATATATATATATATAACTACTTCATTTACTCACATAAAATTAATATACGAAAGTATATATATATATATATATATATATATATATATATATAGACACACACACACTGGTAGCCAAATTGAATACTGAAATACTTATATCTGTGGGTCTATGGGACGAAACTAAATGTAAATTTGCAGGCTTTTTGAAGATTATAATACTATTGTATGGTTAAAATTTTATGACAATTGGTAAAAAAAAAGCCTATATTTTCAAACCAATAAAATATGCTCAAATTTGCCTACATTTGTATATATATATATATATATATATATATATATATATATATATAGTGTCCTGAAGGCCAGCTTCGGTTTTGCTGCTATCTATAACATAAAGCTGAATGTGTGTGTGTCTGGTCACGAATAGGCTCCTATGTGGTTGACTATTTAAAAAAAATGATTACATATAATGATAGATGTATTGAAACACAGGAATGGGTATGTTTGATCTGGCAGAACAGTGGTTCATTAAAATTGTGGGGGCTGCGTTCGCACCTGGTCCACAAAGTATGGAAAAAAAAAAAAAAAAATGTTTACAAGTGTTTTTGATATAGATGTACATAAGAATACTTTGATAAGTATATTTTAACTTAAATAGGGATGGTGTAATAAATTATGGGGTTTATCTATTTTATTTTTACTTTCATCATATTTTCCTTTGGTTTTGATACCCCCACATTCGAAGCTATCTCTTTACAACCCTTCCATTTCATAACCTATCATACTTTCATAAATCAGAGTCAATTTTCTGTAGGCTGTTTTTTAACCCAGTCAACAACAGGTACTTTTGCTAGTATATATATATATATATATATATATATATATATATATATATATATATATATACATACTTCAGAATAAAATTATCTAGCAATCAACTGGTATGGAAACCTGTGATTAGAAGTTTTACAAGATATTACTGGCAGTAATATTCTATAAGTACTATCCCACCTAAATAAGAATTGCTCGATATACAAGATAGAGCAAATAAATCAAATATTAGTCATTCAGTAAATTTTAAAAAATTTACCACATCACTTCGGATTTTATCATGCAATTTGGATGTAAATTTTTATATCCTTTTCATTAACTTCACTCTATGCTATTTAAATACTTAAAAAAACTTTTGTGATTTTCCATGTCTCACTGACTTTAGCAAAAAAGGTGTAAACTATTACAACTATTTGCTAATATTTTCTCCTCTGAAGAGATGGTAGACATCGAAAGGATAAGGAGTTATAATATTTCAAATGTATTCTTTGTCTTACATAATATCTGAATAATAAAAATCTGGATTTGAAATTCAAACATTTCACGTCATAAATTTTTAAATTCATTTAATGACTAAAATTTTATATATATATATATATATATATATATATATATATATATATATACACATGTTAAAGAGCATCTCCCCCCCTCTCTGGCTTTCTTACTCTTTCTATTTTCTCTCTCTGTGTCTCTATTAGAGAATAGAGAAAGAGAGAGGGAGAGGGAGGGAAAGAGAGAGAGGTGAATAACGTGGACAGTGGACACGTTTGCAGAAGAAGGGTCAGCTGACCAGATGACGTGGTGTCATGTGATAAGGTTAGCTGATTCTTTCTTGGCAGTTTGGTTTCGGGTGTTGAAGAAGACAGACGGCTTTTCAGCTGTCCCCCCCCCCTGGGCTGGGGAGGACGCTGACGGTACCATCAAGCAAGCAAGGTTCACCTCCATTCTGTGTCGACCTCTGGAAGGTGAATAAAAACATAAAACCTTAATTATCATCTTGGAGTGAATTCTTCATCCAACAGGCCAGCTCCCCTCCAAGAGACGATGAACACCAGAGGAACAACCGACGACACATGAATGAAAAGGTATGTTAAGAAATGCATGTACACAAACACACACCCACGAAGACATGAACAATAAGATTAGAAACTAGACGATCACATACACGAATCTCCTTCTTGACACTATTCCCTTTATGATACAATCTCCTTTATGGCACCCCGCTATATAACATACACAGGGTGAGCCGAAAGTAACTGCATATATTAAAATAACTATAATTTATTCAAATGCTGTAATATGTTTCTCAATTTTTGTGTGTATGTTACTTAATGTATGGTAATTCAATTTATACTTTTTTTTTTCTTTCAGGATTTGTTATCTGAATTTGGTTTTTAATCTTGAAGAGAAAATACGTGAAGTTATTAGTTTCATCCCGCAAAAGTTTTTTTTTTTTTTTCTGTGAAATCAGTTGATGCGGTTCATGGTCGACTTGAAAAGCTGGTGGTGGCCATATTGAATTTGAAATAAAACTCCATGTAATATACTTTATTCTCATATTCATTAACTAGTAGTTCCACCCGGCTTTGCTTGGACCCTAGGTACTGTTCATAATTTTATGTATATATTAAAAAGTGTGATTATGTAACGGTAATGCCTTTCTATATAATAGACTTACTTAACTACTATAGAGAGAAATTGGTAGAGACCGCAGACGTCAAATTTTAAAAAATTTTGACCCCAATCTTGACCCCTTGATATTTATTGTTTTGGGCTCAAATTAAATTAAAATGTTTGACTCATGTCCAAGTAACCTACATTTAAAATTTCAAGTATTTAGACCCAAAACTGGCGGAGGAGTTTGGTAGAGTCTGCAAAGGTCAACTCTGTAAACTTTGACCTCTTAGCAGCAAAATTCTCGCCCAAAAACTGATTAAAAAGCTTGCTGCATGTCTGAATACGCTTAATGTAAAGTCTCAAATGTCTAGACCCAAAATTGGCTTAATAGTTTGCGAGAGACCTGGTTGAATTTCTTTTGCTTTTTGATTGGTTTGAATTTTTTTCTTTCTGCCATTTGTTGGTGACCATGTTTTTTTGTTTTTTTTATTGGAGGCATAAGAGAATGTGGGTGGACTCAAATTTATGGTAGCTTGTTATCTTTTATTTTATTGCTTAGCTATTTTTTTTTTTTTTAAATTTATATTCAATGAATATTGTTATTTTTTTTTTTTACATGGTAGTCACCACTTATCAAGGCCCGGAAGCCACTCGGGGATAAGAGTTATTGCATGTACAGTAATCAATGGGATAGTATTGTAGTTATCGTTAGCATTGGAGATTTGATAAAGTGTCTTACTTAAGGGGGCGGTTTGTCAGGAATTTGTTTATGTTGGACTTGAAGACATTCAAGTAGTAGTCAGGTGGGAAACAGGCAAACGGAAGAGAGTTTCACAGACGTGCACTTCTAAGAAAGAAGCTTTGTTCATGGAATCTACGTTTTGATTTAGGCACAGATAAAGAGTGGGGAAAATTATTGACAATGGTTTCAGCTAGACGGTTGTTTTTCGTAAAAGATTGGCGAGGGGGGACCTGATATTGGAGCTCAGACGAGCACTTGCCATGGAAATAACGATAAAAGGCTCGCAACGCCTCTTCTGTGAGAGACGTTGCAGGGAAGAGGAAAGGCCATCCCCCACTAAGCCACAAAGTCTATTTTGTACTCTGTCAAGGCAGGATAGGCTGTTGACATTTTATTTATTGCTTAGGTATTTAAAAAATTTTTTTTGCAATTCGTGTCCAATGGATGTTATTTTCTGTTCCCTGGTGCTTTTAAGATTCGCTCAGCAGCGCTCGGCATGTTCTTGAAGTTTATGTCAGAAACCGGGTTAACCCGAGCGGACATTTAAAGAAATCCTGTTCATCATCTGCACTAGTACCAAAATTCCAAAGAATAAACCTTATAACCCTCACAGGCAGATATGAAATTATGACCGCATAACATAGGACAGAACGAGTAACCATTTTCTTTTGTATTCAAAAAAAATGACAATTTTAAGAATACAAAAAAAAAAAAAAAAAAAAAAAATTGGTAACCTTTTCTGATGGAATTAATTAGTTAACCAGTTTTATACCCCGACTAGTCCGGGCATGGTCTGGGTCAGGTATAAGCACCAAGCCTAACATATTAAACTTATAATGCGGAATAATAAAATTTGAAACAAATGCATTTCAAGTAAAAACATTATGTACTTACCTTTCATGTTGAAATTAGCATAAATTCCAAAAATTTATAAAAATGATCCAGTAAAAGACGTGCTAAATGTATTTTTCAGAAAAAAAATCGTAAACATTTTCTATTTTTTTTCAAGGTTAGATTTTGAAGTAAGCGAGGGAGATAAATCAGTTTCTCATACTGAATTAGTCGCACAACTCTTCCACATTAATAAATACGATAAAACTCGATAATTTGATAAATTCCATTTTTACTTGTAATTATTATTTTTTTTACTGGATCATTTTTCGTAATTTTTTTTTTTTTTTGTGTTTTTAATTCATACTAATTTTGACATGTCATGCAAGTACGTAACAATGTTTTCACCTGAAATGCGTTTGTTTGACATTCAATTATAATATTTTTTTTACCATAATTAAAAGCTTCAAACTAAAGTCCAATTCTTGACACTTCTGTCATGTTTAGCGGAAGAATTTCTGAAAATGATGAAGAAAAAAAAATGTGCGATGAATCACCAAACTTTGTTTAAATATCGGTCAAATTTTACCTGCTGCTCCCAGGATGTCAAGGGGAAAGTAAGTACGTTTACACATGAACACCTGAGAAAAATATAGAGTCAAAGGTGACTTTGTAACTGCGTTTGAATCTCTCGACGTGCAGTAATTATCACTTCCTACACTGATGACTGCATAAGTATAAAACAATAGTGTCTGTTGGTATAAAATTAGATATTACTATTTATAATTATAATCCCCTTTCAGATTCTTAAAGTTGAGCTCTGACTGGAGAATTAAAAAAACGCGATCAACTAGCGATATGCAACATTCAGGATTCCTGGTTATTAGAACACTCTCCGGTGGCTTTACTGTTATGCACGCATTTGGCATTTATAGGTGTTTAATTTCCCTAAATTGCACGAAGGTGTCGATGCCCTTCTACATACAGCACCTGGTATTCCCAAATGGTCACCCATCTGATACTGACCAGGTTCAAATGTTGTTTAATTTTGGTGATCTAACAATATGCCTTCCTGCATACAGCACCTGGTATTCCCAAATGGTCACCCATCTGATACTGACCAGGTTCAAATGTGGTTTAATTTTGGTGATCTAACAATATGCCTTCCTGCATACAGCACTTGGTATTCCCAAATGGTCACCCATCTGATACTGACCAGGTTCAATGTTGTTTAATTTTGGTGATCTAACAATATGCCTTCCTGCATACAGCACCTGGTATTCCCAAATGGTCACCCATCTGATACTGACCAGGTTCAAATGTGGTTTAATTTTGGTGATCTAACAATATGCCTTCCTGCATACAGCACCTGGTATTCCCAAATGGTCACCCATCTGATACTGACCAGGTTCAAATGTGGTTTAATTTTGGTGATCTAACAATATGCCTTCCTGCATACAGCACCTGGTATTCCCAAATGGTCACCCATCTGATACTGACCAGGTTCAATGTTGTTTAATTTTGGTGATCTAACAATATGCCTTCCTGCATACAGCACCTTGTATTCCCAAATGGTCACCCATCTGATACTGACCAGGTTCAATGTTGTTTAATTTTGGTGATCTAACAATATGCCTTCCTGCATACAGCACCTGGTATTCCCAAATGGTCACCCATCTGATACTGACCAGGTTCAAATGTTGTTTAATTTTGGTGATCTAACAATATGCCTTCCTGCATACAGCACCTGGTATTCCCAAATGGTCACCCATCTGATACTGACCAGGTTCAAATGTGGTTTAATTTTGGTGATCTAACAATATGCCTTCCTGCATACAGCACTTGGTATTCCCAAATGGTCACCCATCTGATACTGACCAGGTTCAATGTTGTTTAATTTTGGTGATCTAACAATATGCCTTCCTGCATACAGCACCTGGTATTCCCAAATGGTCACCCATCTGATACTGACCAGGTTCAAATGTGGTTTAATTTTGGTGATCTAACAATATGCCTTCCTGCATACAGCACCTGGTATTCCCAAATGGTCACCCATCTGATACTGACCAGGTTCAATGTTGTTTAATTTTGGTGATCTAACAATATGCCTTCCTGCATACAGCACTTGGTATTCCCAAATGGTCACCCATCTGATACTGACCAGGTTCAATGTTTAATTTTGGTGATCTAACAATATGCCTTCCTGCATACAGCACTTGGTATTCCCAAATGGTCACCCATCTGATACTGACCAGGTTCAATGTTTAATTTTGGTGATCTAACAATATGCCTTCCTGCATACAGCACTTGGTATTCCCAAATGGTCACCCATCTGATACTGACCAGGTTCAATGTTTAATTTTGGTGATCTAACAATATGCTTTCCTGCATACAGCACTTGGTATTCCCAAATGGTCACCCATCTGATACTGACCAGGTTCAATGTTTAATTTTGGTGATCTAACAATATGCCTTCCTGCATACAGCACTTGGTATTCCCAAATGGTCACCCATCTGATACTGACCAGGTTCAATGTTTAATTTTGGTGATCTAACAATATGCCTTCCTGCATACAGCACTTGGTATTCCCAAATGGTCACCCATCTGATACTGACCAGGTTCAATGTTGTTTAATTTTGGTGATCTAACAATATGCCTTCCTGCATACAGCACTTGGTATTCCCAAATGGTCACCCATCTGATACTGACCAGGTTCAAATGTTGTTTAATTTTGGTGATCTAACAATATGCCTTCCTGCATACAGCACTTGGTATTCTCACATGGTCAGCTGTCAAATTCGTTTTATTTGGATTCATCGGACTACTGTTTTCATCTTGAATGTGATTTTTCGCAAAGTCTCGGTTGATGTAACCTCTGACTTTCTTCAGGTGTATCTTGTCGAACTCCGGAATGTTTCTGCTGAACTCCGGAATTTGGACGGAATTTCGAACAGAACACTTTTGTTTACTTCACAGGGGTAGAATGTTCTTGTTCTGTCAGCCATGACTGGATAGAGGTCCCTAATAATTCACAATTGCATTTTTCGGTAGCCACACTGAGAAACTCCGTCCAAATTCCCGAGTTCGACAGAAACATTCCAGAGTTCGATAAGATACACCTAAAGAAGATTGGAGGTTACATTGACTAAAACGTTGTGAAAAACACACTCAACATAAAAACAGTAGTTCAATGAATTCAAAATAAAATTCATTTTATTTTGAATTCATAAAATGTACTCGGAATCTCAAATCTTTTCAGTTCTTGTTAAGCAACGTTGAACCTGGCCAGAACCAGACGGGTGACTCTTTGAGAATACCAAGTGCTGTATGTAGGATTGGTTTTAATAGAATATATTTGTTGTTTTCAAGTCGATTTCTATTTAACCCATAGTTGGGACCCCAAACAAGGCATATCACGACTTGAACGTAAGGGGCTACTATTTGTGACCATGTCCAGGAAAGATTAACAAGATGCTTGTTTCCATTACATTTAAACTTTTGCATATCAGTACAGTAAGGGGAGTAGGTAGCAGAAAAAGCATTCTAAAGTCTAGTTCTCTTAAGGGAAAAAAAGCTATTTGAGTAGAAAGCTTTTTTTTTTCTTTTTTTTTTTTTACAAAGGAATCACCACTTATCAAGGCCAGGAGGGTGGCAATTAAAGGGTGGCTCCACACTCCCCAAAGTCCGCAAGCTGGGGCCTCACCATTGGATATAGCTTAAGGTCATATCCAGGACCCTGTATGAAGAAAGGCATATCATTAGATCACCAAAATTAAACAACATTTAGTATTGGAGGTTACATCAACCGAAACGTTGTGAAAGCGACACTCAAGATGAGAACAGTAGTCCGACGAATCCAAATACGACAAACCAATCCTCATCTCAAAAAATTCAGAAACGTAAAAGAAAATTTGTACCATGTAGCGATCTTTTCTGTTGGTAATATCAAACTAAAGTAGCACCCTATTTGCTCCCTCTCTTCATGTACAGTTGCAAGCAAATTACATGTTTCACACCTGCAAGAATTTCCATGAAAAAATCCACATTGCTTGAACTCCACCTGAGCGGCAGGAAATATAGAAAAACAGGAAACTCCAAACTCTGAGCACGTATACAGCAGCTAGCATTACCAAATGGTCACCCATTTAGTACCGACCAGGCTCAACATTGCTTAACTTTGGTGATTTAATGGGAACCGGTGTGTCAACATGATTATAACGTATTTATGACATATCAGCCCCTTTTCGGGTTATTTAATGCCGAATCCATTTATTTTGCAAATAGTATTCATGTTGCATCCAGTTCTTTTGTAGAAGTTTTTTTATTCTTCAATCGCTAGTTTGTTGTGTTTGGTTTGGTTGTTTTATAGTGGATTTTATCGTTTTTGTTCCCTGTCCTGCAGAACATGAGTTTTGCAATGGGAGAGAGAGAAAAGGGTTACAGTATTGATGTTTGGTACATTTTAAGTTAGGAAAACCAGTCAGGAAGTGGGGGGAGATAGAAAAAGAAAGGGGAAAATGGGAAGAAGGAAAAAGGGGAAAAGGTGAGTTGTTGTTTGTTTAAAACAATGAATTGTCTATGTATGTGTATGACCAGAGAGAGGAATGGGCTGAGTACAGAAGAAGGTGGAGAGACGGAGGGGGAAAGAAGTTTTAATAGGTATATGTTACACTTTTGAAATAACATTTTCATCACACACACACATATATATATATATATGTGTGCACAATGAAAATATATATATATATAAAAATAGAGCCCAAAGAAATGTCTTCAACACCAATGGTAGACTTATTAAAAGCACGGGGGTGCGATACTCACTGCCCAATGTAGTTATAGCAGAATGAAAATGTGTCAATACGTAAAAACTTTGGACTTTTTCAAACATATCTGATGAGGTGTTCACTATGAAATGTTTATAAATAACATAAAATTTTAAATTGTCTGGTTTATGTCGAAACACGTGTAACATCTGAAAGAATACAAATATGAAGTTATTCCTGCTTATTGTTTTTGGGTTTTGCCAATATATACATATAAATCTCCGAAACAGTATTTCATGGTAAACAACTGATGATCCCTTAAAAAATAAATTATTACTGGCACTATAGATGTATGTGTACATGTGAACGTTTCTTTAAGTATATGTGTGTACGTGCACATGTGTGTGCTCGCACGGGCGCTAGCTAACCCTCTCCAAGCAATTAACAACAAATAAAAACCAAATAAAATAACAAATCATTCCCCCCCCCCGCCTCCAAACCTAAGCGAACACCCAACAGGTCAAGACATACTTATCAAGAAATCATCTCACCAACTTTAACATTAAGACTCGAATTTTAAAGTAACCCCCCTCCTCCTACCCACACATATCCCCCTTCCCCCTCCATGTATCCCTATGCCCTCAGCCACACCAGAAATTAACTTCCCAAACCCTCCCCCACAAGGTCTTTAAACTCCAAAACTAAAACATTACCGACACACCAAGCACCCCTCTCCCACCTTTTCCCCCTTGTTCCCTTCCTCTTTTTTCTGCTCTTCTCCCACTCCTCCCCTGACATTATTCACTCTTTCATCCCATAATAACAAACATTTCTGTAAAAGTCTGAGGAAGTTACAGACGGCCAAAAAAAACGGCCAGGTAGCTGAAACAATAATGTAGCTTAACAGAAAGATACCGTAATAAAAAATAAAACGTATATATATATATATATATATATATATATATATATATATATATACACGTTTTATTAAAGGGTGAAAATGGAGGAGGTAAGGAGAGGAGAGATAGAAGTTTGAGATTGAAGGAATGTGTTATACTTTTGTCCCGGGCAATGCTATGTAACCCTGCTAGTTACACCTAACTTTGAAATAACAGTTTCATTAGTATGTATATGGGTTGAATGGCGGTCACTCTAAGAATATTTGTTCTTGTTCCATTTTATTTATCATCCTGTAAATGCATTTAGTCCACACAGGAAAAAAAAAAAAAAATGGAAGTTCCAGAAATGTTTATGAAAGAAAAAATGCCTGCAAACGTGCAAAAAGAATTTAAAAAAAAAAGAAAAAAAAAAGGAAGAAAAAAAGAAAAAAAGCGACAAATTTCCAAGTGAAACATGCAGTGAGAAAGGGAAACTGAAGAAAAGCACCAAAAACGCTAACCCGTCACAGAATTGATAAATTCATTCACCAACCCAACTCCAAATCCACCAATGCCAGCCTGAGGTTAGGCAGAGTAGACAAAAAACTTGAGATTTCTGTCTTTCACAACAAAAAGATATACATATGTCCATATAAGTCATTCACAGAAATATAGACACATCCATATGCCATTCACAGAAATATAGACACATCCATATGCCATTCACAGAAATATAGACACATCTATATGTCATTCACAGAAATATAGACACATCCATATGTCATTCACAGAAATATAGACACATCTATATGTCATTCACAGAAATATAGACACATCCATATGTCATTCACAGAAATATACATACGTCAATATATAGCATTCACAGAAATATATATACATACCTCCCTATGTCATTCACAGAAATATGCATACGTCCATATATGTCATTAACAGAAATATACATACGTCCATATATGTCATTAACGGAAATATACATACGTCCATATATGTCATTAACGGAAATATACATACGTCCATATATGTCATTAACGGAAATATACATACGTCCATATATGTCATTAACAGAAATATACATATGTCCATATATGTCATTCACAGATATATGCATACGTCCATATATGTCATTAATGGAAATATACATACGTCCATATATGTCATTAACAGAAATATACATATGTCCATATATGTCATTCACAGAAATATACATATGTCCATATATGTCATTCACAGATATATGCATACGTCCATATATGTCATTAATGGAAATATACATACGTCCATATATGTCATTAACGGAAATATACACACATCCATATATGTCATTCATAGAAATATACACACGTCCATATATGTCATTCAAAGAAATATACACACATCCATATGTCATTCACAGAAATATACATACATCCATATATATCATTCACAGAAAAACATCTTTTTCATACACATATACGGGCACAAGATAATTATTAATCCAATGCAAAAAAAAAAAAAAAAAAAAGCCAGCAGCACTCACCCTAAGCAGGTTGAACTGGCTCTCCCTGAAGGAGAAAGTGCCTAGGGCAGGGTTTCTCAACTTGAGGCTCATGGCCCTCTAAAGGGGTCATGTGCCTTCCCGGAAAAATATAATTAAAAATGAACAGATGCTTTCAACACTGAAAATGAACGTACTGAAGATGGAACAGATGAGTTTGCTGCGTTCAAGGTTTCATGAAAGCAATATAAACTGGCCGTAACAAAAGACCTCTCCAGCATCCGGTTGTCGGTTCAGGATGCGTATCCTCTATTTAGCACGAATACATCAATAATGCTCATCATCAAAAAAAAAAAATTTATTACAACATGCCTTTGGGTATTTTCTGACCTGGTGACAATGCGAACTGAAGTCTAAAACACGTCTTGACGTTAAGAACCATATTTACCTTGCTGTGTTCAAGACAGAAGCCTCGTCACGCGAACTCAACATTCACCGGTTATATTTGTAATTTTTTTAATTATTTTTTGTATCCAGTTGTTCCTATAGTTAACAATAAAGATCTTCCTAAGATTCCAATTTCTTTTCATGTCATATATTGGATCTTAGTATTTTGTTATCTTTGCTATTTGGAACATGATATTGACTCTAAAAATTAACTCGTGTTTTGAGCTGAGCATCAGATTTGCTCAGAAATTATATCTTCTGCGTGATTTTATCAGATTTTAGAGGTGTAGGGGGGGTCGAATGATGTGGTTTTTGTCTTGCGTACATTTGCACAAACACCATGTAGTACCTCTCGACCAAAAATGGTAAAAGTTCTTGTTTTGCTCATTCAAAGAATCCATTAAAAGTTTTTTTTTTTTTTTTTCTGAGGGCTCAGAAATACCCGGGTTTGGATATGCGAGATGAAATTGGGTAGACCATCTAAATTTACGAAAAAATCATAATACATTGTAGCCTACATTGCACCGTAGAAGATCTATTGTTGATCTTATAAAATTATTTTATATATAACAGCTTGAACTAAAGTTTAAAATGTAAGTGCCAAGTATTATGCTTCAATTGTGCTCTAAACAGAAACATTCATTTTGAACGTTGCCTTGTCATATAAAAAAAAAACTACTGTTGATTTTATATCTCGGTCCTTTCGGCTTGTGTGGTGATAAATCTTCTCAAATGCACTTGTGATGCTAGGCTGTGTAAGGTGTTAACTTTGGTCAAAATCGCCTGTTCCTTTTTTCATCGGATTATTTTGATTACTGAGACATAACGAAGACATTCCGATACGAAACCTATCTAAGAACACTGCCAAGTAGGTAAAGTACCTTTGTGTGAAATTTTATAAAACAACGGCCCAGTTATTTTGGAGTCCAAAGGGAACGAACTCACACACATACAAAGTTCTTTTTATATAATAATAGATAAAAATTCTACGACAATAAACTGCATACGACAACATTATCTACATAGTGTTTTCTTTATGCCACTAAAATGCAGAAATCGTTTTTTCATAATCCCCATCTGTTATCCTCTATGTTGATGCTGCAGAGAAATTTCTTGATTGCAACAAAGCATCGATTTGCGGATTGGAATATCTTGTAGTCTCTGAACATGCACTGGATAAGGTAAGGGAGGCTAGGGCAGTAGCTCTAGATATATTTAAGGTCTTTGATAGGGTATGGCACGATGGTTTTCTCATGAAAATTAAATCATGTGGTATTACTGGACAGATACCTAACATAATCAAATCTTTTTTAAAATAGGAGAAAAATCCAGTTTGTCCTCGACGGTCGTACGTCAAAACAATATGATATAAATGCGGGTCTACCTGAGGTGGCGATCGTTAGACCTTTATTATTGTTGATATTCACAAATGACCTCTCTGATAAAATTGTCTCCGAGATGGGTATCTTTGCTGATGATAGGGCTATGACAACAGCATATTCTTTTCCTTGTTTTGATTCTCAGGTATATATCCATTGATATCTCATATGATTTTTATGTAGAGTGATGTGGTTCTCGGTTGATTAATTGTGTCTAGCTGTATCGGATATATACTAGAGAGTCAAAACAATGAAAAGAATATGCTGTTGTCATAGCCCTACTGATGACACCATGTTCTATAACAGACAAGAGAGGAAAAAGGCTGAAACCTTAGAGGAAGACCTGATCTGTAATGGATTAAAGATATAAACGGATGGTCACATTTGCTGCTGCTAAGACTAAGGTTCTTTCCTTTAATAATTAACCTTCTCAACCACCGATTGGTTAACAATAGTAAATTTTTTTTTTCTGCTGTGCCTCAAACCATTCCTTTCACAACTAAATTGGCGAAAAGTCAGGATAGGGTTACTCTTCCTAATGGTCAGCCACTTATATGTGTAATATATTTGCTGCAGTCGGTCGTTCAAATGTGCTTTTCAGTCTACATAATTTCTAAATCGATTTTTGTCACTGTCTACAATATATACACCTGGCAGCAAATAAAACACAACACAGCTGATTTATAAAAATATTTTGTTTATTCCCAATGACAACGTTTTCCGATTTAGTATGACGAGTGTTCACATCAGTGAAGTCGTGTCAGGAGTGTGGTGCGGATGTTTTGGTAGCTTGTCCTCGCTCTGTGACCAACTCTCTGTGTACTATTCACTTTCTGTTGTGTCGATTTATGTAAACGTTCTTTCATCCTGGAATGTTTAATATTTCCCATTGTCTATTGTTCTACTTCCTAAACTGATATTTTTCTCGCATATTTCTGGCCAAATTATGCATTTCAATAGACAATGGTGGAGAGGCTCGCATTTCTCAAATGGAATTAATTTGCATGTGTGCAACCCATCGAATGCCTCTTTTCACAGAGTCATCTGCCAAACATCCAACAGAGAGGGCATAAGAATTTGTCAGAGCATATTCCATCAAAACACTTGTAAAACAAGCACAGTAATACGACACTGTGGTGATGGGACAGGGACTGGAGTTAGATTGATAGTGTGGGGCATATAAGATTTTGATTTCAGTATGACAGTTGTGACATCAGTGAAGACGCATGATGGGGGCGTGGCTGCTTGGCAGTGAAGAAAATGTGTCAGTTTGTCCTTACTCTGTCCGACTCTCCTCTCTCTGACCTTGTTCGCTTTCTGATGTCAATTTATATAAATATTCTTTCATTCTGGAATGCTTAATATTTCCCATTGTCTGTTGTTTCAAATCTTTTGACCGATATCCTCTCACATATTTCTGATCAAATTATGCATTTCAATGGACAATGGCTCGCATTTCTCAATTGGAATTAATTTGCATGTGTGCAACCCATCGAATGGCTCTCTTTACAGGGTCACCTACCAAATATCCAATGGATGCAATGCGACTGGTGTTGACAATTTTGCACTCGCATCATTAACGGAATTGGCAATACACCCTTTTCAACTTCTCGCTATAAAGACGAGCGGAGCAGTAGGTACAGCAACTGACGATATTGGAGACAGTGTTATTTGGTAGAATTGCTATTTCTATGTTCCAGTGTTTCTTTGAATAAAGTCGATTCATATTTTAACGTTTTCCTTGTAAGATGGTGATAATTTTCAATATTCAACTTCCAGACATGGCTAACTTTTTTCTTTAGTATTGTTACAGTCAGTCGAGAAGCCCTGTGGTATTTTAACTTTACTAAATGCCGTTCTTCAAACCAATCATTTCACAACTAAATTGGCAAACAGTCACACGATCAGACTATGTGATGCAGCATCCAAAGCACTTTTGAAATTACTTTGGAAACAAGTATGGATGGCTCAAATGATCGACAATTATTCTCCATCTAGACAGTCGAGTCTCTTGTGCCTTGTTTGACGTGAAACAACAGTAAAAGAGAGAAAAACAAAAAACATTTTCACAAGAGATGCAAGAAAGTCTTGCAAATCTTTATGATGGGAAAAACCATCTTTGACATCAGGTGAATTGGAACCCTAACCTCACCTCGCTTGTTTAATAGCAGATTTTAGAAGAACCAGGCATATGATCGTATTCTGAAACAATTTTTTTTTTACATATCCAGTTGATAACCCAATCTCCGACAACTTCTAGTAGGTTACGTAAGCAACCGAAATATGCCGAAGCGATCATCCAATCAGGTGTCAGAATCCGATAAGTCCAAAGCGTGGAAAATCATTAAATCAATAAAGATGTTTTGTACCGAAAATCACTTTCAATGGTAACCCTCCTTCCTTCTCCATGTTAAAAAACGACTTTCTAAATAAAATATCGTCTGTAATATGGAGACAGGGCCGGGGGTGAGGGACGATGTTGGGGTATGTCACGTTTTGAAGTAATCATCTTGTTGTCTTCGATTCGGCATCTTTTGACTGCTTGCCTAACCTGCAGGAAGATGCCAATGGAAATTGCTGGAGATTCGGTTGTAAACTGGACAAGTACCCCCCTTTTTTTTTTAAATATATTCCAACACAACACACAACAAAGCTTAAGAATCCTTAATTTCAATATTAGTTTGATAGCAAGTCTCACACAAGTTTTAGTCGTCTTCAGGCAAATTATTATTTCACAAGTAGCAGCGAGAGTTAAATCCAAAAATTCAGTAGGCGAAGTTAAGATGCCAGAAGTGGACTCAGTTTACCTAAATATCAAAAGTGGACTCGGTGGATTTTTAACAGTATTTTGTATAGATTTTATTTTTAACTCATTTTCCCAAACTTACTGTATCGAAAAGAGAGTCGGGCGCCATTTTTAATTTTCCAATACATTGGTAAACACTGTTTTTCAAGCTGAATAAACATGGTACATGAAATAAAAACACTAAAAACATATCCAGTTAGGTAGAAAAGTAACTTATCTTGCCTTTGGTAACATTTATTTGTTATATTTTTGTTTTTTTGACAACTTTTTCGAATCTATGTGTACAGTAATACAAACCCAATTTTATTTTTTGCTTTGACACTTGTGCTATCAGGAAAAAATAAATAAATAAATAAAATAAATTAATGAGAATTTTTTATTATTTACATTTCTATAAATGGTGTCTTTTTGAAATAATATATTTATGTCTGCCACAGAATTTTGTCCTTTAAAAAATGTATGAAAAGTTAGTGTTTATAAAAAAAAAAAAAAAAAAAATATTAATTTCGTTTCATGTTTAGTGACTTCCGTTTCATATTTAGATAAACCGAGTCCACTTCCGGCATCTTACTTATGAGAACTGAATTTTTTTTTATTTAAACGCAGCAAGTTTAAAAAAAAAAAAGAAAAAAAAAAAAGAAAAAGAAATACCAAAAAGAGAAAACCCGGGGGTGTCATCCAGAAGGTGTGATTAGTTTGGTTAACGATTTCAACATCGTTAGTAAGCAATTCAACCGTCACCCTGGCCGAGAAGGTGGGACGGGTCGTAACCATTTACCAAAAATATGGAATGTGGCCAATGTGTCACTTACCTGTCTGGCTTTACTCTGGTACTTTACCGCCTTCTTTGTGTCCACTTTCGCAGTTTCTATGTAGTCAACGGCAGCTTCGACGTTGTACTCTATTCGATCGATCATCTCTCCCTGAAAGAGAAGCATATGCACATGTTAGAAGGAGTATTTAAAAAAGGTCTCCATTTTACCAATATTTCTGTTTGGAATAAATTTTTTTTTTTTTTTAATAATTAGTCACAGCTTATCAATGCTAAAAGCAGGTTCATGAGATGGATAATTGTCAATAAAATGATGAAGAATGTTATTAGAGGATTAAAAATGCTGAATGGAATACCAAACATTTAGTTACTGTCATAGGACATATTTTCCTCTTATGATATGAAGAAATTATGATTCATTACACAAAAGATAATATTAATTATCCAACTAATAACGTATAATAAAAATAAAATATAATAAAAAATAATTATTAATATAATTAATAATTATAATATTAATTATTCAAATAATAACATATAATCAAAAATAAATATAATAAAAATAATTAATATAATTAATTATGATATTAATTATCGAAATAAAATATAATAAAAATAACATATAATAAAATAATTATCATTATAATTAATAATCATAATGATAATATTAATTATCCAAATAACATGATAAAAATAAAAATTATTAATATAATAAAAATAATTATTAATATAATTAATAATTATAATATAAATTATTCAAATAATAACGTATAATAAAATAAAATAAAAATAATTAATATAATTATAATATTTATTATTCAAATAACATATAATCAAAAATAAAATATAATAAAAATGATTATTAATATAATTAATAATTATAATATTAATTATCCAAATAATAACATATTATAAAAATAAATATAATAAAAATAATTATTAATATAATTAATAATTATGATAATAATTATCGAAATAAAATATGATAAAAATAAAATATAATAAAATAATTATTAATTGAATTAATAATCATAATGATAATATTAACTATCCAAATAACATAATAAAAATAATAAAAATTATTATTTATATAATTAATAATTATAATAATATTAATTGTCCAAATAATAACGTATAATAAAAATAATTATTAATTAATAATTATCCATATAATATATAATAAAAATAAAATAAAAAATAATTATTAATATAATTAATAATTATAATATTAATTATTCAAATAATAACGTATAATAAAAATAAAATATAATAAAATAATTAATATAATTAATAATTATAATATTTATTATTTAAATAATAGCATATAATCAAAAATAAAATATAATAAAAATTATTATTAATATAATTAATAATTATAATATTAATTATCCAAGTAATAACGTATAATAAAAATAAAATGTAATAAAAATAATTATTAATTAATAATTATAATGATATTAATTATCCATATAATCTATATATATAAAAGCGAAAATGTATGTATGTATGTACTAGCGGGGGGTACCCGGCGATGCCCGGGTGTCTTGAGGTAAATCAAAACTCCGGGGGGGGGGGTAAATAATAATAAAAAAAATGTTTTGTTAGGTGAGTATGAGAATCCAACCCGTACCCTTGAGTTGGAAATTAATGTGTGAAAAAAAAAACAAAAAAAAAAAAAAACGTGCTACATTAATCATTGAGCCACGGCGACAGACAACGTTAAACATGTTTGAAATTATTTATTTAACTATAAAAACAGGTGTGCGCAATAAAAGTTAACTCTGCTGCTTCCATTTGACCTAATTAAGAAGGTCAAATAGAGAGTCACGCTGGACGTTTTTCCCCGACGCAATGCCTAGAACGTCCGTTTGAATTTAGTTTCAGTTTATTTATACTAAAAAGCCCAATCAACACGCGAGAAGCCAAACTAGCAATAATTTTGTAAAAGTCGACATAAATAAATCTATAAGCTACATGTGTTTCCAAATCCTACATATTATTATCTAGAACCTATATACACAGTTTTAGGCGATAGTAACGACCCCGGGAGCGTGTGCGAGAAAAGCCTTTTGAAGACATACACGAAATGGTCACACACATTTTGCCTTTTATATATATAGACTAGCAGGGCTACCCGGCGTTGCTCGGGACCGTATAAACAATGAAAAAACAAAAGCAGATATTGAACATATGTTTGATTCTTAGGGGAGAGGAATCTTTCATCTCTATGTATTATTTGTTTTATCTACCCTAGGACTGATATTGTTCATGTTTTATCCCTAGCATAGGTAATTTACAGCATGTATATGAAATTGTTTTACCTTAGGGAGAAGAGAACAGGTAATATACAACATAATGTGTCTATATTACATCCCTGGCAACGCCTAGAAACCAGCTAGAACATGTATTTCAGTCAATCTTTATTATATCCTGGGCTATGCCGGGAAACCAGCTAATCTCTTTTTAGTGACTTGACCACCAAAATACCTCCCTAAGTGTGTCCTTTCTTTTGAACTTATTAGATATAGGTATCTAGAAATGTGTGTGAAATTTTGTTGAATGCATTGTTCACTATGATTTTCTTATTGTTCTACACAATATCAACTGTAGCGAAATAACACAGTAAACTTAGTGTAGTGTTAGAATAAAGAGCAAAGGAAAAAATTAGAATCATATTTTGTAATTGCAAATCTAAATTTGCTAGCATGTACCAGTATTGGCCAGGTTGTGGAAATTTGGAACTTATAACATATGTAGTGGCCTTTTCCTAGATACCTATTGCTAAAAATTATACTTTCATTTTGTTAGAAAAATCTCTCTTCAGATGCCCTGCATCATTCAAAATAAAAACAAATATTTTTATAATTGTTTCAGTATATTGCTACACAATGTGAAAGTTTTTAACGTTTGTAAAAAAAATCATGAATGTGCTTATATTGCAAAAAAGAAAATATCAGTGCACAGTATTGAAAGTGTTTGAGATTCAAAAGTCTGTAACATTTCTACTAACTTCATAAGATGTCATGTGAGAAACTGAATTGAATATCAAGACATTATCTGAAGCGTTTTTATTTTGGTGTAACATATGTGTTTACAGTGAACCTTAACTTTTAATAAACAGATTGGTATGCAATGACATAGGCTAAGAATCTTTAAAATATATATAAATTGGAAAAATGTGTGAACAAATGAAAAAAAAATGATCCGCTCCACTTGATGACATCAAGCACAGTAATATTTTAGTGAAGAAAATATGAAATTGATGTTCAGTGATTAGTTTGGATGAATGAGAAAATGTAATTGTTTGATGCATAAAAATAACTCAGTTGCTGTATTTGATATTAAGCAGCAAAATATAGTGATTTGAATATTTGGGAAAACATCAAACCAGATTATGTAAAAAGAAAAAAAAAAGATGAAATTAGAAAATATATATTTTATGTTTATGGGTTCTGCCAATCAAAATTTTGTGGCAGAAATTGGGTGATTACCATGCAATTTTATTTTGGTAAAATTCTTAAATTATTAGAATGTTTATTATAATTTCTAATTAGTGACTTGTTATAATCAAAATCCGCCCTAAAGAGTGTCCTTTCTTTTATTAGGTATCAGAGTAGGTATCAAGATTTCTACTTCTATACAAATGTGATATTTCAGATCTGTACATAAAAAATTTGTTGAATATATAGGTTGAGAATTGTTCTGTGTCGCTCTCTCTCACACACACACACGCATTCTCACTTTTATAGATATAATAGATAGATTACTCTAGATATATTTCCATATGTCTGAATACCCTATATACAAATTTTCAAATCTGTAGATAAAAAAATTTGTTGAGTATATAGGTTGAAAATTGTTCTCTCTCTCTCTCTCACACACACATTCTCAATTTTAGAGATATAATAGATAGATTATGCTAGATATATTTCCATATGTCTGAATACCCTATATACAAATTTTCTAATCTGTAGATCAAATATTTGTTGAATATATAGGTTGAAAATTGTTCTTACTCTCTCTCTCTCTCTGGCTACCTCACACACACATTCTAACTTTTATAGATATAATAGATAGATTATGCTAGATATATTTCCATATGTGTGAATACCCTATATACAAATTTTCTAATTTGTAGATAAAAAATTTTTAGAGTGCATAGGTTGAGAATTGTTCTCTCTATCTCTCACACACACACATTCTAACTTTTAAAGATATAATAGATTATGCTAGATATATTTCGATATTTCTGAATACCCTATATATAAAAATTTGTTGAATGTATAGGTTGAGAACTGTTCTCTCTCTCTCTCTCTCTCTCTCTCGCTCACACACACACACATTCTCACTTTTATAGATATAATAGAAAGATTATCCTAGATATATTTCTATTTGTATGAATACTCTATATACAAATTTTAAAATCTGTAGATAAAGAATTTGTTGAGTATATGGGTTGAGAATTGTTCTCTCTCTCTCTCTCTCACACACACACACACACATTCTCACTTTTATAGATATAATAGATTATGCTAGATATATTTCCATATGTCTGAATACCCTATATACAAATTTTCAAATCTGTAGATAAAAAATTTGTTGAGTATATAGGTTGAGAATTGTTCTCTCTCTCTCTATCACACACATTCTCACTTTTATAGATATAATAGACAGATTATGCCAGATATATTGAAATATGTCTGAATGCCCAATATACAAATTTTGAAATCTGTAGATAAAAAATTTGTTGTATACATAGGTTGACAATTGTCCTCTCTCTCACACACACACACATTCTCACTTTTATACATATAATAGATAGATTATGCTAGATATATTTCTATATGTCTGAACACCCTATATACAAATGTTCAAATCTGTGGATAAAAAATTTGTTGAATGTATAGGTTGAGAATTTTTATCTCTCTCTTTTTCTCTCTCTCTCTCTCGCTATCTCACACACACGCATTCTCACTTTTATAGATAAAATAGATAGATTATGCTAGATATATTTCCATATGTCTGAATACCCTATATACAAAGTTTCAAATCTGTAGATAAAAAATTTGTTGAATATATAGGTTTAGAATTGTTCTCTCTCTCTCTCTCACACACACATTCTAACTTTTGTAGTTATAATAGATAGATTATGCTAGATATATTTCCATATGTCTGAATACCCTATATACAAATTTTCTAAACTGTAGGTAAAAAATTTGTTGAGTATGTAGGTTAAGAATTGTTCTCTCTCTCTCTCTCACACACACACACACACACACAAGTTCTCACTTTTATAGATATAATAGATAGATTATGCTAGATATATTTCTATATGTCTGCCTACCCTATATACAAATTTCCAAATCTGTGCCCAAAAATGTGTGGAATATATAGGTTGAGAATTGTTCTCTCTCTCTCTCTCTCTCTCTCACACATATTCTCACTTTTATAGGTTATATAGGTTGAGAATTTTTTGCTCTTTCCATCACTCACATTCACACTTTTATAGATATAATACATAGATTATGCCAGATATATTTACATATGTCTGAATACCCAATATACACATTTTCAAATCTGTAGATAAAAAATTAGTTGAATATATAGGTTGAGAATTGTTCTCTCTCTCTCTCTCTTTCTCTCTCTCTCACACACACATTCTCACTTTTATAGATATAATAGATAGATTATGCTAGATATATTTCCATACGTCTGAATACCCTATATCCAAATTTTCTAATATGTAGATAAAAAATTTGTTGAATATATAGGGTGAGAATTTTCCTTCCTCTCTTTCTCTCTCTCTCTTTCTCACACACACACAAGCTGAAAATTGTTCTCTCTCTCTCTCTGACTCTCTCTCTCTCACACACACACACACACACATGGTCATTTTATAGATATAATAGATAGGTTATGCTAGATATATTTCTATATGTCTGAATACCCTATATACAAATTATCAAATCTGTAGATACAAAATTTGTTGAGTATATATGTTGAGAATTGTTCTCTCTCTCTCTCTCTCTCACTCACTCACTCACTCACTCACACACACACACACACATTCTACCTTTTATAGATATAATAGATTATGCTAGATATATTTCCATATGTCTGAATACCCTGTATACAAATTTTCAGATCTGTACATAAAAATTAGTTGAATATATAGGTTGAGAAATGTTCTCTCTCTCTCTCTTCTCTCTCTCTCTTTCACACACATTCTCACTTTTCTAGATATAATAGATAGATTATGCTAGATATATTTCCATATGTCTGAATACCCTATATACAAATTTTCTAATCGGTAGATAAAAAATATGTTGAATATATAGGGTGAGAATTGTACTTACTCTCTCTCTCTCTCTCTCTCTCTCTCTCTCACGCACACATTCTCACTTTTATGGATATAATAGATAGATTATGCTGGATATATTTCCATATGTCTGAATACCCTATATACAAATGGTCAAATCTGTAGATAACAAATTTATTGAATAGATAGGTTGAGAATTGTTCTCTCTCTCTCGCAACCTTACACACACAACCACACGCAAACATTCTGACTTTTATAGATATAATAGATCGATTATGCTAGATATATTTCCATATGTCTGAATACCCAATATACAAATTTTCAAATCTGTAGGTAAAAAATTTGTTGAATATATAGGTTGAGAATTGTTCTCTCTCTCTCACACACTCACATTCTCACTTTTATAGATATAATGTATAGATTATGCTAGATATATTTCTATATGTCTGAATACCCTATATACAAAGTTTAAAATCCGTAGATAAAAATACGTTGAGTATATAGGTTGAGAATTGTTCTCTCTCTCTCTTACGCACACACACACACACACACACACACATTTTCACTTTTATAGATATAATAGATAGATTATGCTAGATATATTTCCATATGTCTGAATACCCTATATACAAATTTTCAAATCTGTAGATAAAAAATGTATTGAATATATAGGTTGAGAATTGTTGTCTCTCTCTCTCTCTCTCTCTCTCTCTCTCTCTCTCTGGCTACCTCACACACACACACATTTTCACTTTTATAGATATAATAGATAGATTATGCTAGATATATTTCCATATGTCTGAATACCCTATATACAAACTTTCAAATCTGTAGATAAAAAATTTGTTGAGTATATAGGTTGAGAATTGTTCTCTCTCTCTCACACGAAACTGTGCGCTCGGCTTCTTCCCCCCCTTCCCACCCCAAATGCTTGGGAAACTGTGCACTGTTTTTGTTGGTTTTCAAGCTGCCTCTTCACCCCCCCCCACACACACAGTTTAACAGTAGTAGGAGGTCAAGAGAAAGAGGGTGAGAGAGAGAGAAGAGTAAGTTGGTGAGAGAGAGAGAAAAGAGAAAGAGGGTGTTGGTTTTATATTTTTATTATCGTCTAATATTTTGAAAGCTGAATTTCTAATAAAATGTGCATCTATAGGAGATAATGCCTGGGAATGTGTTCCCCCCCCCCCCACAGTTTAACAGTGGTGTGACGTCAAGAGAAAGAGGGTGAGAGAGAGGGAAGAGTAAGTGGGTGAGAGAGAGAAAGAGAGAGAAAAAAAAGAAAGACGGTGTTGGTTTTGTGAAAAAAGTTGTTATTTACAATTGTTCGCATTCTTGGCCTTTTGGTCAAGATCAAAGTGTAGTATCTGTTCTTCAGATGCTGCACTTCTATTTCTTGTTCTCTTTCGGTGGAGGAGAAATCCTCCACGACTGAGACAATTTTTATTTTTGTACCTTTTCTCCACGTTAAAAAACGACCCTGGTGTCTAACTCTGTCCCGTGGGGAGGCATAGTAAATAGGTACAATTGTTCGCCATTAGTGGATGTTGACGTCACGTCACGTGACATGACTAAGCGTTTTTTTTTTTTAGTATGAATAACATTTTTTGTTTTAATTATAAAGTCTACACTTAATTTTATAGAAAATGATGTATATATAATAGAAAAAAAAAATTACTGGTTTTGTTGGATTCAAGTGGATCCCCCCCCCCTCCAGTTTAAGAGATAGCAGGTCACGTGGTAATATACAAAATGGCTAGCGTAAATATAAAGATCGGTTTTTTTATCGACGAATATTTTGAAAGCTGAATTTTTTTTTATTCCTGTACATTTTTTCCTGATATTTTTCGTTAAAACTCTTGTATAAATACTATTTTTAACCAGTTAAATACGTTGGAGACATTGTCATGGAGTTTAATAATCTCTAGAACAAAGCAGAAGAGAAATTACAAAAGTATCGGTAAAACAAAGTGTTTGTTTACATTTGTTCGCCATTACTGGATGTTGACGTCACGTCACGTGACATGACTAAGCGTTTTTGGATTATGTAATATTAACATTAAAATGACAGGTTTTTTGGGGGGCCCCCCTAGGAGAGAAATGATCAGTTCACCCCCTTTTAATGGTCCGTTTGGTGTGGAATTTCGATATTTGTCATGCGGGTGATCAAGGTTCAATATGATACATAATTTGTCAACTTTGGTTGTGTCTGTCAAAAGTTTGAGCTGACGTCACGTCACGTGACACGTATTGAATAACGTTAAAATGACAGGTTTTTTGGGGGGCCCCCCATAGGAGAAAAACGATCAGTTGACCCCTTTCTACTGGTCCGTTTGACGTGAAATTTCGATATTTGTCATCCGGGTGATCAAGGTGCAATATGATACCAAATTTGTCAACTCTGGTTCCGTCTTTCAAAAGTTTTAGCGTTACAAACAAACATACATACATACATACATACACACCGATTTTTGCCTTTTATATATATAGAAGAAGATGTATGTATGTATGCTTTTCGTCGATGTCCACAAAAGGCTTCTTTCAGAGAAGCGCTTGCTCGGTTCACAACTTCTTAAAACTTTTTATATCATCTATAAATTGTAATATCTCAGAGTTATCCACGGAGCTCGCCTGTCTATTTAATTTTATTACTTTTCAAACGTTAATTATTCGACATTTCCCGCATCGGCACGCGTTACATTTGGTTTTCGGTATAAAAAAAGCGAAACTCGACTCTAATCACAGGCCGAAAGCCAGTTGTCTCAAGAGAACTAAGTAACGTTTGTTCAATGTCGACTTCGTCATATCAGACTGTAGCTTTCATTTCTCTCCTCCTAATAAACAGGGAGCGGGTTTTTAAAAGCAAACAAACAAACAAACCGATTTATTCACCTCATTCAAAACTGTCCCGCACAAAATGCTAACTGCTGAATACCTATCGCCGTCACCTCAATCAAAAATGCGCACCTGTTTTTTTTTTAACACTTTACTATTTTCCAACTGCGCATCATGAAGGCTTCATTTTTTTTTTTCACGGCACCTGTTTTTTTTCACATACCCCGAAAAACACCCGGGCAACGCCGGGTACCCCTCGCTAGTATATAATAAAAATAAAATATAATAAAAAAATAATTATTAATATAATTAATAATTATAATATTAATTATTCAAATAATAACATATCATCAAAAATAAAATATAAAAATGATTATTAATATAATTAACAATAATAATGATAATATTAATTATCCAAATAATTACGTATAATAAAAATAAATATAATAAAAAATAATTATTAATTAATAATTATAATAATATTATTTATCTATATAAGAATATATTAAAAATAAAATATGATAAAAAATAATTGATATAATTAATGATAATATTAATTATCCAAATAATAACATATAATCAAAAATAAAATATAAGAAAAATAATTATTAACATAATTAATAACTATAATGATAATAATTATCCAAATAATAACATATTATAATTAATAATTATAATAATAATTCTCCAAATAATAACACAATAAAAATAAAATATAATAAAATAATTATTAATATAATTAATAATTATAATGATAATATTAATTATCCAAATAATAACATATTATAATTTATAATTATAATATTAATTATCCAAATAATAACATATTATAATTAATAATTATAATAATAATTATCCAAATAATAACATATTATAATTAATAATTATAATGATAACATTAATTATCCAAATAATAACATAATAGAAATAAAATATAATAAAAATAATTATTAATATAATCAATAATTATGATAATATTAATTATCCAAATAATAAGATATAACAAAAAAATTCTTAAAATATTATATAGTAATATAAAATATAATAAATTACTTAATTAAAAAGAAATAACAATAAAAGATTATCTCTATATAAATAAAATGAACTCATTTTTTCCCGTGGGATTTTGACCTTAATAGGATTAAAAATCAAGATATTTCATGCAAATATAATATGCACAAACGGCAGAACAATATCTGAGGTGTGTTATACGCTTATTATTTCTCAAATTCCTCGATAATCTTAGATTTCTATACTTTTTCTGCTGAGAAGTCACGGCCAAAATCGGTTAAGATCAATGGAAGTGGTAAAATATTTTCTCTCTAATAAATTCCTCCTCCCCCTGCCACCACTTAACACCATTTGGGGATCGTTCACAAGGAACAGTTGAGAAGAGAACACCGGTTTGGCTTCGTAGTTCTTTCATGTGAAGTTATTTAAAATCACTAAACTAAGCTGCAGTGCTCTGTGGCGTAGTGGTTAGCGTGCTGGACAATTCACATTATATTTTCACGTTCGCGCCGACCTACCGTAGTCGTTTTTTTTTTTTTTTCCCCAAATAACTCGAATGGACTTTTCTTGGTGGCCAAACTGTTAACGTTGCAGATGTTTTTTTTTTTTTTCACACTTTATTTTCCTACTTTTACTCATGACTCCGGATTTGATCCTTCCTACTTACCTACCATAACATTTTTTAAAACTCTCCCCCCCCATCCCAGAAACAAACACTCGGGCAACGCCGGGTACCCCCGCTAGTTATATAATTATATAAAATATAATAAATTACTTAATTAAAAAGAAATAACAATAAAAGATTATATAAAATAAAATAAAAAGTATTTCTCAAAAAATTCGAATGTAAAACGGGGTTTGTATTACTGTACACATAGATTCGAAAAAGTTGTCAAAAAACAAATATATAACAAATAAATATTATCAAAGGCAAGATAAGTTACTTTTCTACCAAACTCGATATATTTTTCGTGTTTTTATTCAATGTAACATGTTTATTCAGCTCGAAAAGCATACATTGTTTACCAATGTATTGGAAAATTCAAAATGGCGCCCGACACTCTCTTTAACATGGTAAGTTTGGGAAAAGGTGTTATAAATAATAAACTAGATAAAATACTATTTAAAAAACACCGAATATCTGTCAACTTATGTCACGGTAACATATATTGAGCGAATTTCTAACAGTATTTTGTCTAGTTTACTATTTATAACATCTTTTCCTGAACTTACCGTGTTAAAGAGAGTGTCGGGCGCCATTTTGAATTTTCCAATACATCGGTAAAAACTGTATGCTTTTCGAGCTGAATAAACATGTTACATTGAATAAAAACACGAAAAATATATCCAGTTTGGTAGAAAAGTAACTTATCTTGCCTTTGATAATATTTATTTGTTATATATTTGTTTTTTTTGACAAGTTTTTCGGATCTATGTGTACAGTAATACAAACCCGTAAAACGTTTTCCAAAGATAGAACAGAAAAACATTCTCTAGCGACGACGCGTTCATAGGCGACCAGATCTTATGACTCCGACTGAAGAAATCACAAGCCAATTCGAATCGTTAAATTATAGATGAACTGAAAAACAAGATATAGAGAAAAAAATCTCTTGCATCAACAACTGGTAAATATAGACTTTTCTGAATTATATTTCAGCAAAAAGCATTCATATCTAAAATATAAAAAAACATTACTATTAAAAAAAAAAAAAAATTGCTTACAACAAAAGGGAAATAACTAGAAAACAGAGTTATTCCCCTTTGCACTGCTACGATTGTAAAAAAAACTTAGTAATTAGTTTTCTTTCTACTTTTCGTTTTTATTTTCGTTTTTCTTTATAATAAAATTTATTTTTTCAAATTTATCTGTTCTTTTTTCACTCTTTATTTTTAATTAATATGTTTGCAGCGTCTGCGTTCCGTTGCCCCTAGACTAGGACACAAAAAAACTTTAACGTTACTTCCGAGGACGGTCTGGGACAGGTATTAATTGACACTGGATTTAAAAGATAACCATCTTGTAGCTAGCAGGGAAGCAATCCCATGGTAACACATGTCAGAGAGGGGAAGTTCTTGGCACAGAAAGGAAAATTATTTGAAGTTTTGGTAGAAGCAGAGTTCTTGCTGTAAATGTCTTACAAGGAGACACCTGAGATTGGAGCTCAGTCGAGCATCTTTAATGGAAATAATGATATAATAGATGAAGACTAGCAATGTTGCTTTTGTGAGGAAAAGGTCATGGGGAACAGAAAAGATTACCTGCCCCACTAGATTGTGTAGTCGATTTTGTACTCTGTCAATATAAAATATATAATATCGGTACTTGTACAGTTTGATCAAGACATTAAAAAATGAAAATATAAAAAAAAAGGTTATATTGTACGTATCAGTTATGGAATGAAGTTCTTAAAAAAAAAATGTCACTTAATTTCAAGTATTTTTTTTTTTTTTACAGCGAAAAAACAATTTGTTATGATACCGAGCAAAAGGTTATATTTTTAGGAAGAAAAGCTAGTAATAAAGATGGGGAGGGAGTGTCGGCGCTTTACATGGAGTTATCTCCCATCGAGTGTTCTAAAAATTCCATAATGGCTGACTTTAATGCGCTCTCATAAAAACATGTTTTTCCGCTATAAAAAAAAAAAAAAAGAAAATATTTGATCAAATTAAATGAAATTTTTTTTCGGAGATCTTCAGTCCAAAACGGATACGTACAATATAACATTTTTTCGATATTTTCAGTTTTTGATGTGTTGATTAAACTGTACAAGTGCCATAATATCGTACTCTACTTTTTCTTTCCTTAGTCTGTTTGAAAAAAGACCAAATTAAAAAAAAAAATTATTTTTATTTTTTTATCCCATTTTCACGCCAGCCAATTGTAGCCACTGTGATGTAAGGGATGGTTGGTGCTAATGCAGAGAATGATCCGTGCTATTTTTTAAAATCCTATTTCCACGTTTAATTAAAGTTTTATGATATGTTTTTTTTTTTTTTCAATTGTAAGGTTAAAGTACAGAATAGTTACAAAGCACCTTCCCCTCCCCATTAGGTGTATCAGAATTGTGGACAGTAAAACATACCCAAAATCAAATATATGGCAAATAAATGTTACCAAAGGCAAGATAAGTTACTCTAGCTGGATAAGTTTTTAGGTGATTTTTTTTCTCTCTTTTTCGAATCTGTGGATTGTACCCCCCCCCCCAAAAAAAAAGATGGTACTCATGATCCATGCTGAAAAATAATAACATTATTTAAAAAGCCATTCTTAACATGGGGAGGGGGGATTTATACCTATTCTGTACTTTAACCGCCTTTTGGTCAAGATCAAAGTGTAGTATCTGTTCTTCAGATGCTGCACTTCCATTTCTTGTTCTCTTTCAGTGGAGGAGAAATCCTTAACGACTGAGACAATTTTTATTTTTGTACCTTCTCTCCACGTTAAAAAACGACCCTGGTGTCTAACTCTGTCCCGTGGGAAGCATAGTAAATAGGTACAATTGAATAAAAAAAAACAAAAAAAAACGGTGCTAATGCAGAGAGTGATCCGCGCTATTTTTTTAAATCGTATTTCCACGTTTAATTAAAGTTTTATGACGTTTTTTTTTTTAATCAATTGTACAAAACACCCTCCCCTCCCCATGTTAAGAATGGCTTTTTAAATAATAACGTTATTATTCCAGCACGGATCATTCTCTGCATGAGTAGTGGATGGTTTCAGCTAGACGAGTGTTCTGTACAACTGTTACCAACCACTTGTTTGATCCTAGTTCCTGTCAACAATTAATTACCATCATATTCTTGGAAGCTTTCGAACACTACAACCACTGATCATCACTTTGGGCTTCGGAAAGTAAAGGCCTGAGAGTTAACAAGTAGACTCTGAGGAGATGCCACCCAGCTCTGTTGGCAAAGTATGAAACCAATTTTGAAATCTAGCAACAACCTCTTTTTCTCACAAAAAAAACAAAAAAAAAAACAAACAAAAAAAAAAACAAACAAAAAAAAAAGCATGGCAAGTCTTTCTTTACTCTATCATTATTTTTATATTAGGTGCTCGACTGAGCTCCAATCTCTGGTTCCCCTCTGTAAAACGTTCACAGGAAAAACTCATCTACCTACAACCGCAGTAAATAATGTTTTTTTTTTTTTTGTTTTTTTTTCTGTTTACTTGAAACTAGGGCAGAGTTTCTCCCCAAGAATTACCTGTCTGTGGAGCGTAAGATCATGCGGCTGCTTCCCAGCTGGTCGTTTTCAAGTCCAATGTTAACAAATTCTTGCTGATCCGTCTTAATGAAATTCAGACCCCAGTTTTAGGTATCGTCTCCGATCATCAAAGTGTTTGTCTCACCTCTGCCTGACAAACTAATTTCTACGGTGTATGAAGTCAACGCCATACACTCTTCACACTTTCTTCAGAGCAGCAGCAGCAAAATACAGGTTCTTCTTCTCACCAAGGTACATCTCTTTCAGGATTGATAAAGCATAAAACCAAACTGCATTCCATCCATACATATCAATTTATTTGTTACTCAATAATAATAACAACTAAAACAGTTGTTGTTTTTAAAACCTAACCCAATTACAAGATTAAGGTTGGTTGGTGGTTTTTGTTTTACGGCATATCAACCCTTTTCACGTTATTTAATGCCGAATCCAGTGATTTTGAACAACAATTTTTTTAATAGAATACATTTTTTTTTTTTTAAGTCGGTTTCTATTTAACCCATAGTTGGGACCCTAATAGGTACTACTACTCCTGGTCAGGGTGGACTTGGGATCAATGGCAATTAAAGGGTGGCTCCACACTCCCCAAAGTCCGCAAGCTGGACATCACCATCAGATATAGCTTAAGGTCATATCCAGGACCCACAAGATTAAGGAATATTTTAACATATATTTTGTGTTATTAAGGTATTAAAAAAAATAAAATGAAAGGCGGGTGGTTCTACACTATCAGAACGAAATTTCGGAAATCGTAAAACTGAATTTCACATGAAAACAATGGCATCTACGTATTCGTCGTATTTTTAAAGATGATTATATCCAAAAATTACGAAAATCGATAAGGCAGAAAATTTTTAAAGAAAAAAAAAATAGAATTTCATGAAAACAATCATATTTGCTTATGTAAGACACAGGAGAGTTCAAAAGGGGAGGTAATTTTCCATTTCGATTTATTTTATCAAAACAAGATGGCCGCAATTTTTCACCTGCTCACACGATTAAAGTTGTTTTTTTTTTTTTTAAAATAATTCAGTAAATATTCAGGTAATTTCGACTGCATAATTTGGAAGCTAACATTGTAATTTATTAGAAATGACAAAAAAAAAATCAGTTGAAACCATTTTTTATCTGAAAACTCCATTTATCGACTACAAAGTTTGGTTCTGATAGTGTAGAAGCACTTGACTTGCTCTCATCTATATTAAAAAGTATGTGTATATACTTATATATTTGTATGTATAAGATCGGCCCCACCCCCCCCAAACTAATTAGCTGATCATTATGAATTTTGGAGAAACAAAGATCGACTGACTCCCATCTTTAGTTTTATGATAGCATGAAATATGGTAGAAAGATACTCACTTGGCTTTCAACTAACATAGCCATGTCCATAAACATATCGTGGAGTTCTCTTATACTAGTTTCTAACTTTATGATATCCGCGTGTCGAGCCTCGATATCGGCTAACGTTTGTTTAGCTTGCTGAGTCTCCATTATAATCTGTGGAAAAAGAAGAAAAAAAGATATTTGATCATTTCAATGGTTAATGCATAGCTTAAGTTAATTTTTAAAAAAAAGTTATTGTAGAAAGAAACTATTATAAACTAAAACTCAATTTGACAATACCAAACTTAAAAATATTAATTACAACCCAAAACTTCATTGGCAAATAATTAATCAAATCTTATTAAAAACCAAAAAAAAAAACAATTCTAATCTAAAAATTTTTTAAATGTTTTTTTTTTTTTAATTAACATTGTTTTTTTAAATTAAAAAAAATTTTCTTAAATAAAATAAAAAAAATGTCAGATGGTCCAAAATTTCCCTAAAAAAAAAAAAAAATCTTGAAAGAAAAAAAATTGTGATTAAAAAAGTTTTGAAATAAAATGTTTTTTTTTTTTAAATTAAGATTTTTTTTTTTTTAAATTAAAAACTTTTTTTAAATTATTTTAAATTAAATAAAAAAAATTCAGTGATGGTCCAAAATTTCCCCCATACGAAAAGAAAATATCGTACACCAAAAATCAGGTAAATTGATCAAGTAGTTTTATTTGTATAAAAAATGGGTTTGTATTACTGTACACAGATTCGAAAAAGTTGTCAAAAAACAAATATATAACAAATAAATGTTATCAAAGGCAAGATAAGTTACTTTTCTACCAAACTGGATATATTTTTTGTGTTTTTATTCAATGTAACATATTTATTCAGCTCAAAAAACATACAGTGTTTACCGATGTATTCGAAAATTCAAGATGGCGCCTCACTCCCTCTTTAACACGGTAAGTTTGGGAAAAGGTGTTATAAATAAAAAAACTAGTATTTTATCCAGTTTTTTTTTTATTTATAACACCTTTTCCCAAACTTACTGTGTTAAAGAGAGTGTCGGGCGCCATTTTGAATTTTCCAATACATCGGTAAATACTGTATGCTTTTCGAGCTGAATAAACATGTTACATTAAATAAAAACACTAAAAATATATCGAGTTTGGTAGAAAAGTAACTTATCTTGCCTTTGATAACATTTATTTGTTATATATTTGTTTTTTGACAACTTTTTCGAATCTATGTGTACAGTAATACAAACTAAAAAAAAAAAATTCCTAAGCATTTCCAATGTCAAAAATGAGTTTTGAAAATCTCAATTTGAAGTTATCTCCTTGTTTCTCGTGATTTAAAATTTTTGGCAAAATTTGTGATTTAAATTTTTTGGCAAAATTTGTGATTTAAATTTTTTTGGCAAAATTTGTGATTTAAATTTTTTTGGCAAAATTTGTGATTTAAATTTTTTTGGCAAAATTCGTGATTTAAATTTTTTTGGCAAAATTCGTGATTTAAATTTTTTTGGCAAAATTCGTGATTTAAATTTTTTTGGCAAAATTTGTAATTTAAATTTTTTTGGCAAAATTCGTCATTTAAATTTTTTGGCAAAATTCGTCATTTAAATTTTTTGGCAAAATTCGTGATTTAAAATTTTTTGGCAAAATTCGTGATTTAAATTTTTTGGCAAAATTCGTGATTTAAATTTTTGGTGACATTTCTGATTTAACTTTTTGGTGACATTTCTGATTTAAATTTTTGGTGACATTTCTGATTTAAATTTTTGGTGACATTTCTGATTTAAATTTTTGGTGACATTTCTGATTTAACTTTTTGGTGACATTTCTGATTTAAATTTTTGGTGACATTTCTGATTTAACTTTTTGGTGACATTTCTGATTTAAATTTTTGGTGACATTTCTGATTTAACTTTTTGGTGACATTTCTGATTTAAATTTTTGGTGACATTTCTGATTTAACTTTTTGATGACATTTCTGATTTAAATTTTTGATGACATTTCTGATTTAAATTTTTGATGACATTTCTGATTTAAATTTTTGGTGACATTTCTGATTTAAATTTTTGGTGACATTTCTGATTTAAATTTTGTGACCTTTGTTATTTAAATTTTGTGACCTTTGTGATTTAATTTTGTGACCTTTGTGATTTAATTTTGTGACCTTTGTGATTTAATTTTGTGACCTTTGTGATTTAATTTTGTGACCTTTGTGATTTAATTTTGTGACCTTTGTTATTTAATTTTGTGACCTTTGTTATTTAATTTTGTGACATTTGTTATTTAATTTTGTGACATTTGTTATTTAATTTTGTGACATTTGTTATTTAATTTTGTGACATTTGTTATTTAATTTTGTGACATTTGTTATTTAAATTTTGTGACATTTGTTATTTAAATTTTGTGACATTTGTTATTTAAATTTTGTGACATTTGTTATTTAAATTTTGTGACATTTGTTATTTAAATTTTGTGACATTTGTTATTTAAATTTTGTGACATTTGTTATTTAAATTTTGTGGCATTTGTTATTTAATTTTGTGACTTTTGTGATTTAATTTTGTGACCTTTGTGATTTAATTTTGTGACATTTGTTATTTAATTTTGTGACATTTGTTATTTAATTTTGTGACATTTGTTATTTAAATTTTGTGACCTTTTGTGATTTAATTTTGTGACCTTTTGTGATTTAATTTTGTGACATTTGTTATTTTATTTTGTGACATTTGTTATTTAATTTTGTGACATTTGTTATTCAAATTTTGTGACATTTGTCATTTAACTTTTGTGACATTTGTCATTTAACTTTTGTGACATTTGTCATTTAACTTTTGTGACATTTGTCATTTAACTTTTGTGACATTTGTCATTTAACTTTTGTGACATTTGTGACCTTTGTTATTTAATTTTGTGACATTTGTGACATAACCTTACAATATGCAAACAAATGATTTTGCTAAATGAATGCAAACTAATGAAATAGTCTAACAAAAGAAAAAAGGTCATATCAATAAGTAAAGGATTAAATTTTGAAATCATCAATATCGATTTTTTTAAAGTTTAGAAAACGTTATAAGGAAAATTGCAATTTTCTTTTAAGGATGCAAATTTATCAAGATTTAATGATGAAAACTGTCAGTTTTGCTATGAAATGATGAATTGGAGTTTGTTTTTTTTTCTTTTAAAAGAATGCATATTTAATACAAACGCTTTATAATTTAACCAAAATAATTTTTGAAGATAAGAGAAATGATGGAAAGGAGGAGAGATGTGAAAAGGAAGGTTAAGACGGGAGAGAGAGGGGGGGAAGAGATAAGAGAGAGAGAGAGATGGGGATGGGTAAGGGGGGGAGAGGGTGAGAGGTAAGGGAGAGAGAGGGGGAGAAAGAGGGGAGAGGGGGAGGAGGGGGGAGAGGAGTAGGAGGTATAGAGAGAGAGGGGAAAGGGGTAGGAGGAGACACAGAGAGAGGGGAAAGGGGTAAGAGGGAGACAGAGAGAGAGGTGTAAAAGAGGGGATAAAAAAGAAAGAGAAAGGATAAATGTTAGAAGAGAGGGAAGAGGAGGGGAGGGAGAGAAAAGAGCAATGGGGTAAAAAGAAGAAGAGGAGGAGGGGGTAAAGAAAGTTAGCGAAGAAGGGTAAAAGCAGAATCAAGGAGAAGAATGTGCTTCCAACGGATCATATGTTGAACTTGTCAGCTTTATAAGTGATTCAAACAAAATACCTAATTTCAGGAGAGAGAGAGAGGAAAAAAAAAAAAGAAGTCAAGTGGGGGGAAGGGAGGGTAATAAAAGGAGAGGGGAGAGAAGCAGGGAGAGGCTGAAAGGATACAGAAGAGGAGTGAAAGAGAAAAAAAGAAAGATAAAAAGAAAGCAAAAAAAGAGGGAGAGGAAATAATTCAAACTCACCCCTTGTGTGAAGATGGCGGGATTACCAGATTCTAACATGTCTTCTAATTCTTCGTTGGTAGTTGTCCTACCAGCTGGAAACAGAAAAAGAGCAGAGACTCCTCGTTGGGTATACAACTTTCACAAACGGATCACAGGCACGAACAGAGCATTATTCATATTAAACGAGTCACAATTGGGAAAAGAGAGAATTATATATATATAGGGAGAGGGTAAACCAAAAGTAGACAATGTTTGTCGAAGCGTAAGAGGCAGACTTCAAAGCTGTGTAAATCCAGAAGGAAAACAGTTTGAGAACTTGCGTTGAAAAATAACATTTAAATTTTATTAATATAATTATTTGGGTTTGTATTACTATACACAAAGATTTGAAAAAGTTGTCAAAGAAACAAATATGTAACAAATAAATGTTACCAAAGGCAAGATAAGTTACTCTTCTAGGTTTGTACACAAAGATTCGAAAAAGTTGTCAAAAAACAAATATATAACAAATAAATGTTATCAAAGGCAATATAAGTTACTTTTCTACCTAACTGGATATTTTTTTAGTGTTTTTATTTAATGTAAAATGTTTACTCAACTTGAAAAACAAAATGTTTACAGATGTATTGGAGCAATACAAATGGCTGTGGATTCTATGTTGAACATGTTAAGTTTGGGAAAATGAGTTAAAATTAAAAAAATTATCCAAAATACTGTTAGAAACTCACTCAATATATGTTACCATGACAGGCTGACATATATTTGGTGGGTTTCTAACAATATTTTGTAAAGTTTCTTTAGTTTTAACTCATTTTCCCAAACTTAACGTGTTCAACAGAGTCTGTCGCCATTTGTATTTTTCCGTTACATCTGTATGTTTTTTGAGCCGAATAAACATTTTATATTAAATAAAAACACTAAAAACATATCCAGTTAGGTAGAAAAGTAAGTTATCTTGCCTTTGATAACATTTATTTGTTATATATTTGTTTTTTGACAACTTTTTCGAATCTATATGTATAGTAATACAAATTACGTATAGTTGTACGTATGTGTGATCTCTAAATAAATGTTTTTTTACTGTCCACCTACTTTTGGCTCTCCATACATATATATATATATATATATATATATATGTATATATATATTAGTGATGGGACGATTGCAATATTTTTCCCCGATTCTGAACTCAATTACCGATTCCAATTCTTTATAAATCTCCAATTATTTAACTGAGATTGTTATTTTTCCCGGTTTTCGAAAAACACATTAAAGATTCAGATATTTTCCTGAACGTGAAAATACACTTGTGGTGGATGATCTATCGACTTTAGCTTCACTGGTAATTTAAAATCAATAAATATTTATTAATTTATCATTATTGCCAGCAATGAAATATTTTACTTTAAACAAAATCATATAAAGACAATTAAAAGAATCGTTTTTGGCATCGGAAAATAGGCATCAATTTTTCCGATTCCGATACCCTCAAATCTTCTGATTTTTCTGATTCCTGATTCCGATAATCGTCCCAACACTAATATATATATATATATATATATACACACACACATATCAGTGGCGACTTGACTTTAGCTCCGCTGAGTTTAGCATAAAAAAGGATGTAGACAGAGAATGTATTTTTAGATAAAGCCTTTAGAAGGAATTGAAACAAAATAAATAAATAAAAAAAACTTTATTAAAAACTTATTTACTTACGGGTTTTACTAAACAAAAAAGGGACGACCAAAATTATGCTCGATCATTGCACGACGACAACGACCGACTGCTCATGCTGTTTGTCATATAGAAACAACGTGTAAAGTTGCTTGAATCAGCAGGAGCCGAATCGGACATTTTAGTCATACCGAAATTTAGTCGTACATAAGGAGCTTTAATTAAAATGTACAAGCATTTTTTGCTCCTGCTGCTATTTTGCTATTAAAGCAACTCTGAAACGAACGAACTACTGGGTTTATCAGCGCAAAATATTGTAAAAATTAATTTACTTACAATTTTCAGTCGAAAGGTTTTTGGCAAATATCTTTTTAGATTCATATAACTTCGGTGATTTGGCAAAAACTCTCTGTGTGTATATATGTATTGATATAGGTGCATGTGTGTATTGATATATACATATGTATGTGTGTAATTATATGTGTTTGATTATGTTGTGGATGTTATATCGTAGCAGAAAAACGTGTACATTGTATACTGGGGTATCTATATTTACGGGTCTATATTACCAACTATATATAATGAATGTATATAAACGGGCGTTCAATGTGTTCGGCTCTATATAATTATTAACATTACCCAGTAGAACACCGTAACGCGGGACAAATACCATTATCAAAGGCCGGAAAAACATTGTATCCCACATCTAAACCTGAAAAAACTGTATCCTAGGGTCGCAACCACTCTGGGTCAGAGTGGACCTGGGAGCAATGGCAATTAAAGGGTGGCTCCACACTCTCTAAGGCCTGCAAGCTGGGGCCTCACCATCGGATATTGTTTAAGGCCATATCCAGGACCGTGAAGAAGGCTTGGAAGATAACATAAGAGAATAACTAGGCCTGTTAAAATTTTTTAAAACATTTTGAAGGATCTGAATTTACAAAGGGTTTGGAAGGATCCCCAATGGATAGGACGACATAAAGAAATAAAATGTTGGGAAGTACATCCAAAGTGAAGCAGAGACAGGAGTCAATGAATAAAAAGGTTTTGTGAATATGGCAATCTAGCTGCTTGCAAAGATGGGAGGATGAAGAGCAATATACATCTCTTAGCGACTGAAAAATGGCACAAATTACAGTTTTTTTTTTTTGTTTTTTTTACACAGTGATCACCACTTATCAAGGCCCGGAAGCCACTCAGGGATAAGGGTTATTGCAAGTACATTACGTTAGTGTGGAGATTTGATGAAGTGTTTACTTAAGGGGGGGCGGTTCATTAGGAATTTGTTAACGTTGGACTTGAAGACATCCAAGTTGTAGTCAGGTGGGAAGCAGGCAGACGGAACAGAGTTCCACAGGCGTGCAGTGGTATGGTCATGTAATGAAATCAACATGACTTGCTACAACAATAATGCAGAGGAGGAAGAAAGTATGGAGGACAGATGGGAGGATAAGATCGGAGAATGGACGTGCACGAGGCTTAGCAGCACCATCACAATATCACAGGACATATGGAGTTGAAGAGAGTTTCTGTAAAGGCGCTCTCTGCGGTCAACCAGACTATAGGGATAGATAGATGGATAGTCACTTAAAACTAAATGTTTACGTTTGATGCCTCCGTTCAGTCTTGAAAGACAGTGGATACCCCCATGTATGGGGCATTAAGAAGATACAATTTATTTTAATTTGAATCAAATATTCTTGACTTTCAGCGGATATTGTCCCACTGACTAATATACACTCATCAACCTTTATCCTGTATATATATTAAAAATTAATAACAAAATACACTACAGAATATAATGCTCATGTATATAATCAAATAACATTCATTATATAGAGTCGGTTATATACACCCATAAATATAGACACCTCAGTATACAGTGGACATGTTTTGATTTCCAGGTTGGCATCTGGGGAAGTGTTTATTCCATTGGGAAAGAAGCATCGTCATTCTTCGTCAATAGGAAAAGGAAAACTAACGTAAAAAATCTGAGGTTTACGGTATATTCTGTCTTGTTGAAAAATAAATTCTGTCGCACCCAAGGTCGCCCGTTTTAATGTTACTACTCCCGTCTTCGCAGCTCTTCAACTTTTTTTGGAGCTTAAAACCAGAAGGCTTTATCTTTGGGACTACCCTCGCATTATTAAACAATCCTAACTTAGCGACCAGGCTATGCTGTAAAGGAACAGCTAGTAGATAATATTTAAATTTTTAATATGTACCTGTATCGTTTTTATTTCCCATACGGCGCAATCACGGCATGCCGGTTTTCGCCAGAAGTTAAGCAACGATGAATCTGTCCAGTACCAGATGGGTGACCATCTGGGAAGGTGAGGCACTGTATGTACGGTGTCGAATTGCAGAAATTTACAGCTTGGTATCTAGGGCACGTTTAATTCACTGGGGGAGATGCATTCCTGAATAAACTCACCTAGCAGGTAGACGACAAAGCGGTACTCCACATACCGGCAACCTGCTGCAAGATGTCTTCCTGAACCTGCATGTCAAGCACGTTTGCTGTAGCGATTAGTGACATCTGAAGCGTGTGTGACACAAAGTTGCACCTTGTGGGTCACCTAAAACACTTTGTAGCTGAAGTTGGCTCAATTTCCAACTTGGTATCTAGAGCGCATTTAATCCACTGCGAGAGATGCACCCGCAGTCTTCGTTTAAGACATGCATCTAGGAGAAGGAATGTAATGTTATGACCGTCGGGTTAGGGTTAGGGTTAGGCTGTGATCATAGTATCTTAACTGTGGCAAGCGGGTTCAAGGGTCAGAACATTATTATTATTGTTACTGTATTCTTGTTAATTGATTTGAGCGACGGATGGTCGCTGGATCAGTTATTATGATTAGAAGAATAAACAATTAAATTGCAAAAGACATGATTGACGTGTGAATCGCAAAAAGAATGCAAAAATAGAAAATATATGTAAACATTCTTTTGGATTTGAATAAACAAATAACTAGGTGGATTAGATCGGCATAATTAGGTGACGTAAGAGAACACGTGATGTAGTTAGTTTTGGAGAGATTCAGAGTGTGCAGACAGACGTCTAGACAGGGGTGGATAGACAGACGTCTAGACAAGGGTGGATAGACAGCTAGGAGCGGGCTGTAAGAATAGAAAATGTAGAAACTGCAGATCCTGTGAAAACCAATTGAGACAACTTTAATAAATTTATATTAAAAAAATATAAAAAGTTGTTTTAATGTTTTCACAAATAAGAACAGTTGTCTCAATTATATGGTGCTGATCGCTTCATGGTTCGTCATGGAGCAGCAGGAAGATACAGAAGAAATCTTCAAGAAAACAAAAGGTATGAAGCATATATTATTCTTCTTACATATGAACTGTAAAAATATCCCGTGTGATAAGTCTGATACAACATGACTCGGTTTACACGTCAATATCATGTCCCTTGGCTAAACAACATACATACGATTTATACGTTTATTATCTGTCTGTTAAAAGAACAATATCTTACATCCACTAGATAACACATGACACGTTTTAATATATCATCTCCTCCAATATAAACCAATATACAACAGGAACACTCTGATGTAAAAACCTGAGGTCTACTGTCTTGTGGCAGCCATTGCACCGACTGAGGTTAGCAGTTGTACCAAAAAACAAAGCTTCTTTCTTAGAACTGCACGCCTGTGGAACTCTGTTCCGTCTTCCTGCTTCCCACTGGACTACAACTTGGATGTCTTCAAGTCCAACGTTAACAAATTCCTAATGAACCGCCCCCTTAAGTAAACACTTCATCAAATCTCCACACTAATGTAATGTATTTGCAATAACCCTTATCCCTGAGTGGCTTCCGGGCCTTGATAAGTGGTGATCACTGTGTAAAAAAAAAAAAAAAAAAAAAAAAAAAAGTGTGGTTGGTTCTGCACAAAGCCTTCATCACTATAAACAAATCATCTGTGTTGATTTCCGAACAATTGACTTGTTGTGGCGGATGTCAAACGTCAAAATCGACGGGAGTATCGTCACATAGTATTGTTTATCTATAATATAAATCTCACCTGTCTGTTTAAATGTATGTATGCATGTATGTCTGCCTAAAACTTTCGACAGATGACGGATTTTCACGAGATTGGTATCGTTTTGAAGCTTGACATTTCGGACGACAAATATTGAAAAATTGACTACAAGCATTAATTCCTTCACTCTAAAGTGGGCACTTTTTTTTTACAGGGAGGGGTCGCTCTTTTTGCTGATATTTTCAAAAGTCATCCCCTCTTTTCGATTGTCTAGCCTTAATTTGAACCTACGTCATAACCGTTTGGCGATGGCCGCAACAGCAAAAACATCACGTTTTTTTTTTTTTTCACTTTATTTTCTTTCTTTGCGATATGGGTTTGAGCCTGCCAGCCTACTACCACTTTTTTTTTTTTTTTTTTTTTGCTCAAGACACACATCCAAACACCCAGGCAATGCCGGGCACCCAGGCTAGTATACTAATAAATATGAAAACTGCATGAATTAAAATATACTATTTAAGAGTATTTCTAAAGTATTCACTAATGCCGGTTCCCCACGTCTGTGTGGATTTCCGAATAACTTAGTTGTTGCAACAGAGCTCACATGTCGAAATCAACAGGAGAGTCCATCATATAACTACTTATCACCTAAAAAAGGTCATCGACCGAAATTGTGCCGATAGCACTCAATACGAAAACAGTAGTCTAAACTATCCGAAGTAAGTTTCGGTTTGAACAAAGGTGATATGTTAATATTATGGGGTCAGCATTCATGCCGGGCATCTATAAAAATGCACGACAGCAATACAAGAAATACTATGAAATTTTCACATACTCTGCTAGTTTCTTTATATGAAAACTAAAAAAATATCAGTCATATCTGCTTAATTTGAGAATAATGATAAAATGCAAACTTTTGTTTTCATTTAAAAGTATGGAATAAAAAAAAAAATCAGGATTATTTTTATTCTTCGTAAGTCCATTGAAAATTTGTCCATGCGAGTAATGGTTTCGAGAGAGTTTGTTGGTACCTATCGAGAACCTGACCCACTGTTGCGTTAGCTACTTCTGACAGTTTACAGTAAGCTGCTGGAAAAAGCAGACGTGATTAGCCAATCAGCAATCAGCTGTTAGCAGACGACAAGTTTCAATGAAATTGATTCATTGCAACAAGAAAAATTTCTTGAAAAGAAAAAACCTAGTTGTTTCCAAAAAGCTTTTCTTGCAAAAATAAAAATGGAAAGAAAACAGTTCATCTTTAAAAAAAAAAAAAAAAAACTTGTTAAAATAGAGAAAAAAATTTTTTAATAAATTTTTCTTAAAAAAAAAAAAAAAAAAAAAAATATATATATATATATAATTTTCTGGAAAAAATTTGTTAATATACGTTTCATGAAAATAATTTTTTTGATATACTTTTCTTGAAAAAAAAAATTCCTTTATATAATTTAAGTTAGGACAAAATTAAGTTAAACTTTTAATTCTTAAGACTTATTATTTTTTTAATTTTTTTTTTTTTTTTTTTTTTCAGCATTTGAAATCATGGTCTGACACCGTTTGCATCGGCTTTTCGCATAAACTGCCAAATGCTGACACGACCTTGGGTCATGATCTGGATCAGTATCACATTGTTCAGATGTATTTAATTTTGGCCAGAAAGATATAAGCTTGATCTCATGGGGATGCCATGCTCAAGCTGAGTAGACCAAACTGTAGAAGTCGCCACTGATACCTTTATACAGACATTTATATACATGTGCATGAAACGGATGCAATAAAACCCTGCGATGAAATGAAGCACAGTATATTAGTGAGAGCAACCAATAAGCTATATACTTACATGCAACGCTGGAAAAAGAAACAAGAGGAGGAGGAGGTGAGGGAAGGGAGCAGAGCATCTGTAAATGAAGTGTTTATAAGCGCTTGGAGCCATTCGTAAAACCAGAACAAACAACAAAATAAGAATTACTCAAGGATCTGTTCATTCATATACCAATATGTGTATATGTGTGTATTGATATGTGTATATGTGCGTGTATTGATGTATGTATGTATGTATGTTTGTGTGTGTGTATATATATGTCAGGTCATGTCATATGCTACTGGTACCATGTAACCCAGTACTACCTGCCTCATGGTTGGGTCACCGGCGACTAAACTGGTTCCCCCACCAGACTTGTTTGGTGAGGAGGGCGGCTGGTCTCCCTGAAGGATTAAAACAAGACCTTCCAAAGGGCGAATGAACTCTTTTTCTGGGTCAACGGCCAACTAGCATCGTGTATATTTGTGTGTGTGTATATGTGTATTGGGGTAGAGAGGGCTCCCGTAAGCCGTGGTGAAGGCAACCTTTCTAGGAGAAGCAAATCTCTGATTTAAAAAAACCATAAAGCGGAAGACCAGTACCCGCATTAAGCTGGTCTGCAGTTTAATTTGTTGCTGGCTATCTTGCTCTTGCTTGTTGCTGGATCTCAACATTTTGAACCGAGAGAGAGACTTAGCTGTCGTACAAAGCTAAGACTCTGTAACATCATATTTGTATAGATACTCCCTCAGACATTTGGGCTCATGGACTTTAAATGTCTGAGGGAGTGGCACTCGTCTGACAAGACGTTGCAATCATCATCATCATCATATATATGTATTGATATATGTATGTGTGTGTATGTATATATGTATTGATATAGGTGCATGTGTGTATTGATATATATATATGTATGTGTGTAATTATATGTGTTTGTGCATTAATATATATGTGTATTAATAGGTGTATCAGAAGTTTTGGGGAATTTTTGACACCCCTAACACTAAATTGCGAATAAAATATAAAAAAACTCGTAATTTCTCTTTTAAAAGTAGGTTGTTTATTTTCTTTATGGAATATTACTTCCAAAATAAACTATTAAAGTTGTTTAAAAAATAATAGACATTATTTTTTGGTTTTTAAAAAACAGTGTTTACAAAGTGCCGGCACACCTTCACGCAGCCATTTCTTTTACGTAATTAAATCAATTGAATTTTACGAGTTAAATATTTTTCAATTTTTAAACTTTAAAAATCTATCAAAATTTTTCTATCGGTTCAATTTTTACGATATTTTCAGGGTCAATGTGAAATTTTATGCTCTTTCCAATAAACTGAATATAATATTTAAGACAAACGTTTTTTTGTAAATTCACCCCCCCCCATTTTGAAATGTCTATTAAAATTTAAATTAATTTACTCACCAAAGTTTTATATATCACAAATTGAAGATAGATCAATAAAGAAAATATTCTAATTTAAAACAAAAAAAAAAGTGTTTTTTGGAAATTTACCTGTAAAGTCCAAAGTGTAAAACCTTTTTTTTTTTTTTTAAAAACCATGTTGATTTTTTTTTTTTTGAGTGGAAGCTTATGTTAAGTAAATATTGTCAAGTAAATATCGGACGCTTATGAAAATTTTTTCTATTTCATTCAATGTTTTCTTTTCTTAGATATTTTTTAAAAAATTCACTCGATAAAGTATTAAAATATATTAAATCAAAAATTCATGTATTTGTTTAAGAGAATAAAAAACAAAAAGACACTGAAAATTCGAAGTCACGTAGCTTTAAGCTAATGGCGGAAACCAGTTGCAAAAATGTGATTTTCTGGGGCCCTTGCTTTAAAAAATCCTTTTATTTAAAAAATACATGGAATATAAAATATAAGTATGGACAATTCTTATAAAAGAAGAATGGAAGCACACATTGCTTAGTTTTTTTTATAGGTAAGTGATTTTTCGGCATTTATATATATTTTTAAGATTTTGTTTCAGTTGAATTTCGTTAATTTTGTGAAATCTTTTTGAAAGAAAACTGATGAAAAAAAAAATTGTATTTTTTCCATTAAACCTTTCTTTATTTTAAAACTTGGTCTTTCCTCATTTTATTGAAAAAAAAAAAAAAAAATTAGGGTTTGAATTACATTTTCATATTGATTATAAACTTCGAAACAGAGAGAGTCTAATATAATCAGATGTTTATTCACTGGTTTCCAATGGCGGCTTCTGACACTCCTAGTGTATTAATATATGTGTTTGTTTGTATTGGCGTGTGTATGTATTGATAAATGCATGTATCTATATATTGATATATGCGTGTGTGTGTGTGTGTGTGTATATATATGCGTGCAGAGATTTTAACACGAAAAGATGATCATTACGAAAAATAACACAATTAAGAATTATTTATTTTTAACAAGGTTTGCTTTTATATATATATATATAATTTGGCAGCACATCTGATTGAACACTACAGAGTTATTCTTTTTTTCTGATTTTTATGGATATCTTTTCCATTCACCGAGTAATCTTTAATTTTTTTTAAATTTCAGCAGGCATGTTGTATAAAATGGCGCCCAAAAGTTGTTGTTAGGCTATATTCTTCTCAAGCGCTTTCTATCGATGCATCCGATTATTATCAGGAGCAATTATTTTTGTTATCGCTCCTGATGATAATCTGACGCACCGATAAAAAGTGCTTGAGAAAGAATATGGCTGAACAACAACTTTTGGGCGCCATTTTATACAACATGGGAGCTGAAATAAAAAAAGACCGCTCGGCGAATGGAAAAGATATCCAGAAAAAAGAATAACTCTGTCATGCTCAATTAGACATGCTGCCAATATATATATATATATATATATATATAAAAAGATATAATCCTAAAAAATCCAAAGAATATTTGCAGTATGTGTTATGACGTTAGATTCATATATTTCTCGTATCGTTTTTTTTGTTTCGGATTTATGTGATCATTTCCTTTTATATTTTTTTAAGTTCTACTTTTCTGAGGAGTCCGTGTTGAAAATATTCATGATTAAAATAATAATTATATGATTGTTCCTGCGCTACGAAACAGATACTGTCAAGAGTTGGATGTTTTGACATCTTGAAAGAAATAAATGGTAAGATGAATAACATCTTGGAATTTGGAATATAGCTGTTTTGTTATCTATTTGTGAATGCTCTGTAGTTACATTTAACACACATCGAGCTTCATCAATAAAGCAAATATATAGTCTTTGAAGTTTTTAACCTTTAAAACCATACAAAAAAATATTTTTTATCATTTGTTAGAAAACCATCCAGTCAGTAAACCTGCAATCACTACATCAACTCGCTCTCGAATTTACTATAATACCAATAATTTATTTTTCAAGGGATCATCAGTTGTTTACCATGAAATACTGTTTCGTGGATGTAAAAACAAAACAGTATATTACATCATGGCTCCCCAGCAGTGTTGATCAAACACCACCACCCTTAATCTTAGGAAGAAGACATGTTACAAAAATTTTGATCCAATTTCCTATTCTTAATTGCAATTACTAACCTTTTCATACTATAAAAATGAATTTCTTACCTGTGCGATTCATCAATTTCCACATTTAAAATGGATACATTTTTTAATTTATTAGTCTTGTATTTATAAAATTAGGATTAATCCATTTAACTACTTATCACCCCCACTATGATTAGTATTTAGTATATTTACATTCTTATTTATTTAAAATTAGATATATAAAGGTTAAAAATATTTTTACATATATACATTTTTTTTTAATATATATAAATTTATTATATGTAATTATAAATACATTTTATACATTGCTAATATAATTTTGGATTTCCTTTATTAATATAGTCTGGTTTATCTTAAACGATTCAAAAGCATCAGGATAACGAACAAATGCTTTATTTAACTGTTTAAATATTTTATTTTTATCCCCACCTTGTTTTATCATCCTTATTACTAAGTTAGAAACTGGTGGTATAAAATCTGTTAATTTTAAAGTAACGCGAGCTATTCTCAAAACTTTGACATAATGGTTCCATAAAACATAAAAACAGGGCAGGTGCTATCTTTATGCGGCATACGTACTATTTTAAAGGGGAAAGCGTTTCTTTTATCAAATATTTTATAAAGAAAAATCCCATCCTCAATTTATATATATATATATTGTGTCAGGTCATGTCATATGCTACTGGTACAATGTAACCCAGTACTACCTGCCTCATGGTCGGGTCACCAGCAACTAAACAGACTTGTTTGGTGAGGAGGGCAGCTAGTCTTCCCTGAAGGATTAAAAACAAGACCTTTCAAAGGGCGAATGAACCTTTTTCGGGGTCAACGACCAACTAGCACCGTGTATATTTGTGTGTATGTATATATGTGTTGGGTTGGAGAGGGTTTCCGTAAGTCGTGGTGAAGGCATCATTTCTAGTAGAAGCAAATCTCTGATTTAAAAGACCATAAAGCGGGAGACCAGTACCTGCATAAAGCAGGTCTGCAGTTTAACTTGTTGCTGGCAATCTTGCTCTTGCTTGTTGCTGGATCTCAACATTTTGAACCAAGAGAGAGACTTAGCTGTCGTACAAAGCTAAAACTCTGTAACATCATCTTTGTATAGATACTCCCTCAGGCATTTGGGCTCATGGACTTTAAGTGTCTGAGAGAGTGGCACTCGTCTGACAAGACGTTGCAATCATCATATATATATATATATATATATATATATATACATAAACAGTAGAACCCCAGGATACGGCATTAACCTGTTCCAGGGTTGGGATTGTAAGAAATCATTATATGGCAGGGCCTAAGCAAAATTTTATACAGTGCATGTTAAAAATTACAACAACAAAAATACAATACAGTATATAATCAAATGACATTATAAATAACACCGTAAGTCGAGGCAAATACCATCAATATCGTAACCTGAAAAAAAAAAACAAAAAAAAAACATATCCTAGGGCCACCGTATCCTGGGGTTCTACTGTGTAATTATTCCAGATGAAAGATATTCCAGAGATGAACGCCAATGAATTTAATGAATTTTATATAATAATGTTCAATAATAAAAAGAGTAAGATATACTTATATTCAAGTCGCTACACAATCATGACAATGTTTCAGATAGTCAATCATAAATAACCAATGATCTCCTCGCCATATACAGGATGGCCCACTAAAAAGTAGCCAGACTTTTTTAATCTTTCTCTTAACGACCAACTTTTTTCCACCTTTCTTTCTCTTTCGGAATCGAATTTTATATTAAAAAAAAAAAAAAAAAAATCGTCTGAATAAAAAAAGGTGGAGAGTGAATAAAAAATAAATAAAATCAAATATGCACTGATGGGTCTTCCCCAATTTTTTGTGTTTAATATTTACGAGTTTTATATTTACAGAAAATAAATGAAAAAAAAAAAAAATGCAGTGTCATTCTTGGTCAGTAGGGTGGCCCGCTTAAAAGTAGCTCAATCTCTCTAATCTTTCTCTAATCATTTTTTTTTTTCAGATTAAGCGATCCACTTAAAAGTAACCCAAGTTATATATCTAATCTTTCTCTTACCGACAAACTGACACCACAAGACAAAATGCAATTATTTTTCCAACAAGATGGCGCTACATGCCACACGTCTCGCAGATCACTGACACGAGGTAACGAAATGTTTACGGAAGAGAAAACAATAAGCAAACGTTTATGGCCACCATGTTCCCTGGACTTGTTATTATGTGATTTTTATCTTTGGGGGACTTTAAAATAAAATGTTTATGCAAATAATCCTCAAAATCTAGACCAACTAAAGGAGAACATTACCAACGCTATCAGGAGAATCACCAGAGAATCTACAGGCAGTATCTGCAAACGTCGTTAAACGTGTCCAGAAATGCATAGATGTTAACGGGGAGCACTTCCAGCATTTTTCACGTAATTTAAACAATGATACTGCATTTTCTGGGCTACTTTTAAGTGGGACATCCTTACATCATCAACACTCTGATCCCCATCTTGCATCAATTGAAATTGATGGCTCTCGTCTAGGAGAAGCCCCGTGTTTTGACAAGCTTCTGGGTTTGACCTTTACTCCTGATCTGAAATGGAACACGTACATCAAGTCTGTTGCCAAGGTCGCTGGAAAGATGCTGGGATCCTTCTACCGCTCCAGAAGATATCTCACTACTGATGCAATTCTCTATCTATATAAAAGCCAAGTACGTCCAAGGATGGAATACTGCTGCCATATCTGGGCAGGAGCTGCTAAAAACAGCCTATCCTGCCTTGACAGAGTACAAAATAGACTTCGTGGCTTAGTGGGGGATGCCCTTTGCTCTACCCTGCAACCTCTCTCCCACAGAAGAGACGTTGCGAGCCTATCCTTATATATTCTATTCCTAAAATATTCACAATATAGTGGCTGGAAAATCTAAAAATACATATTCATCTATAGCAGTTTTTGAGGAATATCTATTTGTCTCTGAGGAGTTGTTTATTGATATGAGAACTTGATAAAAACTACTAATATATATATACTAGCAGTTCAGCCCGGCTTTGCTCAGGCCCTATGTACTGTTCATAGCGTTATGTGCATATATATATATCAACAAGTTTTACTCATGTCCAGGTAACCTACATCTAAAATTTCAAGTGTTTCGAACCAAAATTGGCAGAGGAGTTTGAAAGAGTCTGCAAAGATCAACTTTTTCAACTTTGACTTCTTGGCAGCCAAATTTTCGCTCAAAAACTGATTAAAAAAAGCTTGCTGCATGTCTGAATATCCTTTATGTAAAATTTCAAATGTTTAGACCCAAAATTGGCTGAATAGTTTGCTAGAGACAGCAAAGGTCAAATCTTTTGAACTTTGATCCCTTGGCAGCCAAATTTTCGGCAAAAAAAAGGAAAAGAAAACAAAAAAAAAAAAACAAAAAAACAAAAAAGAAATTAAAAAAATATATATAAAAAAGAAATACACAAAAACAGACAAAACTAATTGATAAAATTTGGCAGCTATTTTGGATCTAACCACTTCAATATAACCAAAGGCAATTGCTAATATATCTTAATTCGACTTGTTCTACCATGATGGTTTTTTAAAAAAATTTTTATTTTTTTACAAAGGAATCACTACTTATTAAGGCCTGGAGACCACTCGAGGATAAGGGTTAATGAGAGTTAATGGGACACTATCGTAGTAAATGAAAATAACGATGCAATTCTCTACCTATATACGCCCAAAGATGGAGTACTGTTGCTACATCTGGGCAGAAGCAGCCTTGACAAAGTTCAAAATAGACTTCGTAGTCTAGTGGGGGATGCCCTTTTCCCTTCCCTGCAACCTCTTTCCAACAAAACAGATGTTGCAAGCCTGTCTTTGCTTTATATTTATTTTCATGGCTCGTCTGAGCTCTAATCTATGCCCCCTCCCTCCCGCCTACAAAACTTTCATGAAAAATACTTGTCTAGCTGAAACCACTTAATAATTTCTCCCTTCTTTATTTGTGCCAAAACCTAAACGTAGATTCCATGAACAAAGTTTCTTTCTTAGAACTGCACGCATTTGGAACTCTTCTGTTTTCCTGCTTTCCAGCTGACTACAATATGGTCACCTTTGAGTCCAACGTGAACAGGTTTTTGATGAGCCGTTACCCTTAAGTAATCCAATTTACCAAATTTCCACTACTAACGATTACTACCGTACACTCAATAACCCTTATCCTCGAGTGGCCTCTGGGCTTTGATAAGTGGTGACTTGTTTGTACAAAAAAACCTTCACATAGTTCTTCCCGTGAGTATCTGATGTCTTCCTAGAAAAATATCAGGGAAACCAATGCCAACAATAGAATGTTCGGATTCATATGATATGACAATGATATTACTACAAAACCAAGCATGGAAGACATCTCGCTGTAGGGACAACAGAATTACCTCCCTTTCAAAGCTATTCAGAGTTATTTTTATTACCTCTTCACCAGGTCAAGTGTGGGTTAGGGTTAAGGTCAAGTGTGGGTTTGATGAAAGTTATTTTTCTGTGGGACGAACTGGATTTTAACTTGGTACACCCAGATTTTCATACCATGTCATAAATTGGGATTCAGAGTTATGCCCCTTTAGAAAAGGAGTCGTCAAGTTCCCAAATCTCTGATAGTTTATAAGACTAGTTGTTGATGGGCAGAAATCACAAGCTATTTGTATCTATATTATTTAATTGGAATTCATTATTGAGATTATTATTATTTATTTATTTATTGCAGATACTTTTTTTCTTTTTTTTTTAGTTGTTTCACAAGGTTTCGGCCAACTATTCCTCTGGCCTTCTTCAGGTGGTACTCATAGTATCTATTGGAAATTAATCAATGTTGCTGGAGTTTTAATGCTTGAAGAGTTGTCTCTCTTTGATTCTTTTTTTTTTTTTTTTTTTTAGTTGTTTCACTAGGTTTCGGCCAACTATTCCTCTGGCCTTCTTCAAGTGGTACTCATAGTATCTATTGGAAATTAATCAATGTTGCTGGAGTTTTAATGCTTGAAGAGTTGTCTCTCTTTGATTCTTTTTTTTTTTTTTTTCCAGTGCTGCAAGCAATTTAGAGTTGTCTCCCTTTGTTAAATGATGACATAGGTTTTTAGAGTTGGGTAACTTGAAGTTATCTCCCTTTTCACAGTATTTATAAAAGGCACGTATGCAACATTTTTTCTCTTTCGTGTAAACATGTAAAATAAATAGACATGCCTTTCTGCATCTCCGTGTGTAAAAAAAAATGTTACTAATTAATTTGTTTTCTTTTGTCATTGTCGATATAACTTCCACTATGAAGTCATTTAAGGACGAAAAGGTACGTTTTCTTCATAATTAACTAAACAAAGGTTATTAATTAACCCAACAGCATCAACACTGTTACTCCTCAAGTTTCCAACCTGGACCCAACTCTCTTCCTCATCTTCATCAATGATCTCCTAAATAACATTCTTAAACAATTCGTAGACATTTATGCAGACGACATCACAATCTATGGCAACACTTCAAAGGCCAGCAATGACCAAGATCTTTCTGATTTTCTTTCTTATGATCTTGAGAATATGGTGCAATGGGGAAAAAGGTGGCTGGTTCATTTTTATGCATCGAAAACTAAGCTTCTCTCCTTTCATCATAATCGTACCGATCCCCATCATGCCGCATTTGATATCTATGGCTCTCGTCTTGAAATAAATGGATCTCGGGAAGCTCTTGGGACTGACTGTTACTCCTGATCTAAAACGGAACACTTACATCAAATCCTTTGCCAAGATCACAGCAAAAATGGTTGCAGTTTTGCAAAAGGAATTTGATCCGAAAAATTTATAGAGACAGGGACAGCGTTCAATAGAAAGGATGGTTGGTTGTTTTTGTTTTACGGCATATCAACCCTTTTCAGTTATTTAATGCCGAATCCAAAGATTTTGAAGAAAATTTTTTTAATAGAAGATATTTGTTATTTTCAAGTCGGTTTCTATTTAACCCATAGTTGGGACCCTAACAGGTACTACCACTCCGGGTCAGAGTGGACCTGGGAGCAATGGCAATTAAAGGGTGGCTCCACACTCCCCAAAGCCCGTGTTCAATAGAAAGGAGAGTGGGTAACGAAGAATATAAGAAGGAAATATGTTTCCCCTTTCTCGCAATATACAAATTGAGGTGCATGATCACTTCCATTTGTTATTTTGTTAAATTAGCAGACGACTTTTCAAAAAAAAAAAATAAATAAATAAATAAATAAAAAAATTAAAATAAAAAAAAATTGAACTGCTTCATTAAACCCTGGATCATTGTTTAAAATCCTTAACTCGGTAACAAAAACTAATCGACTTAAAAAAAAAAAAAAGATAACAAAAACATAAATAAACAAAACTAAATAACTAAGAAAATAATAATAAAAATAAATAGAGGAAAAAAGAAAACAAAAAAAGAACCGAAATACAAAAAAAACAAAAAAATAATATATATATATATATCACTTCCATTTGTTATTTTGTTAAATTAGCAGACGACTTTTCAAAAAAAAAAAAAATAAAATAAAAAAATTAAAATAAAAAAAAAAAATTGAACTGCTTCATTAAACCCTGGATCATTGTTTAAAATCCTTAACTCGGTAACAAAAACTAATCGACTTAAAAAAAAAAAAAGATAACAAAAACATAAATAAACAAAACTAAATAACTAAGAAAATAATAAAAATAAATAGAGGAAAAAAACAAAAAACAAAAAAAATAATATATATATACCAAACAATATTGCCAAGCTTTCAAAAAAAAAAAAAAAAAAAAAAGCATCGTACATATTTACACGAGATGATATTCGTATAAGAGACCAAATGGAAGGGAGATAACTCATGATTTGTACGCCTCACCATCGGATATAGTTAAAGGTCATATCCAGGACCGACCTGAAGACGTCTCTAGTTACTAAATACTAGAGGAACAAAACATTGGGTACAATATGATAATCAATAATAACCGATACAGAATTCAATAAGTACAAAATCTACATAAATTAAAATGTCCAAATTCAATTAATTTCTTCAAGTTGTTTAATCTATTTATATAAAAGGCAAAATGTGTGTTAGTGTGTGTGCACATTTTGTGTATGTCCGGCAAAGGCTTTTTTTTTGGGGGGGGGGGCTCAATCAGGTCACTCCTTAAAACTTTTTATATACTGTCTAAATCATAATATCTACGAGTTACGAATGAAGGTCGCATCTATCTTTAATTTGCCCGACTTTTACGCGATATTTTCGAGATGTTTTTTTTTTTTTTCGATCGCCGTGTCTTCGTTACACTTTTCAGTATAAAAAAAGCGAAACTGAATCGTATCAGCAGTTACCCAGCAAAGCGATGGACGTTTGGTCAATGTCGGTTTTCACCGTCATATCAGACAATTGCTTTCATTTGGACACTCCCCTTATAAACGGGGGGGCTGGTTTTCCCCCAGCACATTGGGGAAACAAAAAACCAGACAAAGTTGGGTAAAAAACAAACTCCAAACAACTATACCATAGTAAAAGGATTTGACCTCATAAAACGCGCACTTAAAACTGAATCCGCACCATCAGTTCCCTGGCACTCGTGGCAGGGACGTGCACAAAGCAAATCGGCTTTGATCAATGCGGCAAAAACTGTCATATTAGACAATTGCTTTTCAAATGAGAACCCCATTTTTTATCTTAGGGAAACAAACAGCCAACGTTGGGGAAAGAAAAACTGCCTCACAGCAAAACTTAACTGCCGAATGTTTGACCTCATTATCATTAAATTCACGCACCTGTCAATTTGATAAGTTTTCACTTCCTCTCCCCTTGTGGCCGAGCGGGTTAGAGGTCACGTTTTTTTTTCCCCTTTCTTTTCCACCTTCGCGTCAAGGCTTTTGGTTCAAGCCTACCTTCCTACCAAAACTTTTTTTTTTCTTTTTTGTTTTTGATCTACACCCATCCCCCCCCTACACCAACACACACAACTCCAAACACCCGGGCAGTATATAATATATATATATATATATATATATATATATAAAAGGCTTTTGTCGCCCCTTCAGATCACAAACACCGAAAAATTGGCTAAAAACATTAATTACCTCAACTGGGTACTTTTCTACAGGGAGGGGTCGCTTTTCTGAAAGTCATCCCCTCTTTTTGATTGTCTAGCCTTAATTTAAACCTACGTCACTTCCAGTTTGCCGGTGGTCGTAACAGCAAAGACGTCACATTTTCTCCTGTTCTTTTCTTCACTCGTTTTACGGGTTCGAGCTTGCTTTCCTACTACCACTTTTTTTGTTGTCGTTTTTGCTCAACACACACATCTCCAAACACCCGGGCAACGCCGGGCACCCATGCTAGTAGTATAAATAAAGTGAAACTAATTGAAACGAAGTAGGTTCTTTGGCTTTCCTGACAGGGACGTCTAAAAAGCTATGAGCTTTGATCAATGCGGTGAAAACCGTCATATCAGACAACTTGGGGAAACAAAACCAAAAAAAAACTGCCTCGCAGCCAAAATTAAGTGCGAGATTTCATTCCCCTATGAACGGGGAACGTCACTGTTTGTTAGAACCTGTTATATACTACCTAGATTATAATATTTCCGATTTATGAAACGAGGTCGCGTGTATCTTTTATTTGAACGACTTTTACACGCTATTTTCGCGACATTTTTTACTCTCCACGTGTTTGTTTAGCTTTTCAGTATAAAAGCGAAATCGGGCCCGTAGCAAAGCCAAGCTCTCTGGCACTCATGCCAGGATGTCCAGAAAAGCAATGAGCTTTGATCAATGTGGGAAAACCCCTTATATCAGACAATTACTAATCATTTGGACACTCCCCTTTTTATATAGAGCTGGTTTTCCCCAACATCTTGGGGAAACTGGCTTGCAGCCAAAGTTAAGTGCGGTATTTTATTTCTCTATGTTGTGATGTTTGACCTCTTTAAATTTACGCACCTGTCATCACGTAACTTTTTAATCGTTTAATTTCAATCATTCTCTGCCTTCTTAGTATCGTGGTAAAATGTCAGCCTTGTTTTTTTGCTTTTGCCTCAAGGAGTCGGATTCGAGCCTACCTGCTGACAAAAACGTTTTTTGTTCTTTTATACCTACAAACACCCGGGCAATGCCAAGCACCCCCGTTAATCTATAATATAAATCTCACCTGTCTGTTTAAATGTATGTATGTTTGTATGTCTGCCTAAAACTTTGACGGAGGTGACCGATTTTCACGAAATCGGTATCGTTTTGAAGCTCGACCCTTCGAACAACAAATAAAAAAAAAATATTAATTCCTTCACCCTCAACTACGTACTTTTCTACAAGGAGGAGGGGGGTCGCTTTTTTTCGGCGATATTTTTCGAACGTCATCCCCTTTTTTCGATTGACTAGCCGTAATTTAAACCTTCGCCACTTCTGGTTTGACTATGGATGCAACGTCAAAGATGTCACTTTTTTTTCACATTCTATTCCTCCGTCACGGTAAGGGTTCAAGCCTGCCTGCCTACTACCAATTTTTTTTTTTTTTGCTCAACACACATCTCCACGCAGACTAGTATTAAATTTCTGGCCGAAAATCGATTAAAAAGATTTTTCCAAATCTCAATACCCCTGTAGACCGAAAATTGACAGAGTAGTTTGGTAGGGAAATGTACACACACAGACAATTTCACTTTTATATGTATATAGTGAAAACGAGGCTTGATATTATTCTTTTAAATGGAACAAAAAATATTTGGTATGTCAATGTCAAGTGTTCTGTTTCCAATTTTTGACCTCTTAGCAGCAATTTTGGCAGCTACAAACCAAATCGAAAGTCTGCTACAGGTTCAAATATCCGATATATCAAATTTTAACTTAGTAGACCAAATATTCAGAGGAGTTTGGTAGAGAATTTTCGCACACACTATCAGGGGCATTTTTTTTTAATAGATATTTGTAGTACAAATTCTATTTTTTATTTTCTTTAATAAATAATTTTCTACCTTATCGAATTTCGTAATTTTTGTATATGATCATCTTAAAAATATGTAGATACCATTGTTTCCATGGGATATTCAATATTACGATTTCCAAAATTTCGTCCTAATAGTGCAGAAGTGCCAACTTTTCATATCTATAAGTATTTAATTACAACCAGAATGTGACAAAAGGTAGCAATTAGGGCAACCGAAAAATGTCATTTATTAATCAGGCTGAGTAATTTGACGACGTAATTATATAAAAAGATTTCATAAATCAATCAAGATATTTCAATTTTTACACTATAAAAACAATTCATTCCTTGCACTGAAGCCTCTATTTACTATTTGAATAGATGAGAAGCAGAGAAGGGGAGATAATCGTGTACAGTTGTTTTGTAGTTAAAAGTAGATTGTCTCCCTTTATCCAAAAATGAGAAAATTGAAATGTAGTTTTTTTTTTTTGAAATGTAGTTTTTTTGTTCTTCCTGATAGGTTTCATGAATAGTACCGGATTTCGGGTGTTTGGAGGTGTGTGTTGAGCAAAAAAAAAAAAAAATACAAAAGTGGTAGTAGGAAGGCAGGCTTGAACCTGTACCGCGAAGGAAAAAAAAAAAAGTGATGTCTTTCGAAAATATTGGCAAAAAAAGCAACCCCTCCCTGTAGAAAAGTGCCCAGATGAGGGTGAAGAAATTAATGTTTTTAGCCAATTTTTCGACAAGGGTCTAGCTTCAAAATGATATTGATCTTGTGAAAACCCGTCACCTCTGTCAAAAGTTTTAGGCAGACATGCAAATACATACATAGATTTATATATTTGTAACTCAAATTTTCAACCCTAACCAATTAAAAAGCTTGCCCTATCTCTGAATACCCTTTATGTAAAATTTCAAATGTTTAGACCAGAAAATGTCTTTAGTAATTCGGTAGAGACCGCAGAGGTCCAATTTTTTAAAAAAACTTTGACCCCTATTATGACTCCTTAACATTTATTGTTTTGGGCTCAAATCAAGTTATTAAGTTAGATCCATGTCCAAGGAACCTATATCTAAAATTTCAATTGTTTTATACCCCTAATTGTCAGAGGAGTTTTGTAGAGTTCTCAAAGGTCAAATCGTTGAACTTTGACCCGTTAACAACCAAATTTTTGGTTGAAAACCAATCACAAAGATTTCCCCAAATCTCAGTATATCAAAGTTCGAGTCTGTAGACTGAAAATTGACAGTTATTGTGTAGGGAAATTGTTGTTGGAACATTATTTCGCCCGTACATGAACAAACAATAGTACCCATGTTGTTGAAGGGATCATCAGTTGTTTACCATGAAACACTGTTTCTGGGATTTAAAAACAAATCATGGTTTCCCAGCAGTGTTGATCAAACACCACCTCCATCAAAACACATGACCAAAATTATGTTTAATACTGAATGTAGTTTTTTTCCTCCAGATAAATATAGGCTAACCAATTCATGCCCTTTAATATATATATATATATATATATATATATATATATATATATATATATATAATAAATTCCACAGCCAAACAACGTTGCAGCCCACAAAAGCTATGACAGTCCAAGACTCGAGTTTTACCCTCATTTGGACTCATCTGTTAGACACATCCAAACTCAGGATTCGAAACCCAAGATGTTTCTTGTGTGTGGGGCGTTTGCTTAGTTGGTAGAGTGCTTGCCTCGCCTGCAAGAGGCTCAGGTTTCGAATCCCAAGTTCGGATGTGTCTAACTGATGAGCCCAAATGAGGGCAAAACTCAAGTCTTGGACTTCCAATTCATTGACTGTCATAACTCTTGTGAGCTGCGACGTTGTTTAGCTTAAGAATTTATCTATCTACATATATAAAAGCGAAAATGTATGTATGTATGTTTGTGTGTCTGCTAAAAACTTTTGATAGACACGACGGAAATTCACAAACTCAGTATCATATTGAAGCTCCATCCTTCGCTCGAAAAATACCGAAAAATTGGCCAAAAACGTTAATTTTTTCACCCCGAAATCGACAATTTCAACGGGGGTGAGGTGGGGGGTGTCAACAAAAACGGTCTTCTCGTGACGATGAGCGGTTCTATGCATGCGCCAGATGACGGCATGACCTGATTTACTTTAAATAGTTGAAAAACTGATTAAGTTTCATGTACGTCGCGTTAAGTCAATTTGGTTCTTACTTAAATAAATTCAAGTAACTCATTCTGGCTGGCCGATTTCATTTTCAAGCCTCGCCTCAGGGCTTCGGGTTCGATCCTAAAAGTTTATTTTTTATTTAACACCACACACATACACACACACACACACACCTACAAACACCCGGGCAACGCCGGGTACCCCCGCTAGTTATATATAACGAGAATAATGGAAATAAAGAAATAAAAAAAGGAACAAACTCGAAATAAAGATGGAACGTTTATTCCTTTTTATTTCTGTCTTTCTCTCTCTTTATATATATATATATATATATATATATATGTATATATATATATATATATATATATATATATATATATATATAGAGAGAGAGAGAGAGAGAGAGAGAGAGAAAGCAAAAGAGAGAAAAGTTTTGAAAAAATATCTATATAGCAATCAAGCTACATAGAATTTTCCACGTTCCATCCTCGTGAAGATTTGTTAGTCTATTGCAGAAAATTGATGTTACTTTACGTTTTTACATATTCCCATGGTTTTGAATCTGCTAGTGAGCCAATCTGATTCTTTGTTATCCATTTATTGTAGTCGATGGCAAAGGGTTCACTTGACTTCTAATTCATCTGTTTCTTTGTTCATTTTGGCAAAGATCGGATTTCTCTTTTTCTAACATCTACATAATAAATAACTGATTTTAATTTGTACAGGAGTGAGATGTCACCATTATACAACAAGATAAACATCTGGGAAAGGAAATGGTTGTTAAAAGGCATAGTTTACTGCCGAGTCTCCCAAAGTGTAGCATTAAAAAAAAAAACAAATGCTATAGCAATAGTCCCCAGCGATCGTTATAGCAAGTAACCTCATATACGAACATCAAATCAGTAAAGAAACAAGGGCGACCAATTAATAACAAAAAACAAAAAAATAAAAATTAATAAATAAACTAAAACAAAACAACCAAAAATGCAACCAACATAACAATTGGAAGAGAGAGAGAGAGAGAGAGAGAGAGAGAGAATCAGAGAGAGAGAGAGAGAGAGAGATGGACAGACAAAAGTGGAGAAAATAAGAAAAATAAAATTATAAAAATGTTAGTAAAAAAAAAAAAAAAAAAAAAAAAAAATTAAAATAAATAAGTAGAAAAAATAATATCAGGAACTATTTTTTTTTTCTCAAAAGGGACATTTTTAAAATTGATATTTTATTTGTATTACTGAAACTGTAATCTTGGATATCATTTTCACAAACACACGCATATATAAATAATGGCAGCAAACTCGTTCTTGCCATAACTTAATACATCTCTGAATGAGGCAGACATGAGCGCCACCAGCAGCACGTGCCGGACGGTCACTTCTATGAACCTTCTACAATCCTGCACAAGGATGGAATACTGTTACCATATCTGGGCAGGAGCTGCTAAAAACAGCCTATCATGCCTTGACAGAGTACAAAATAGACATTAGCTTAGTGGGGGATGCCCTTTTCTCTACCCTGCAACCTCTCTCCCACAGAAGAGACGTTGCGAGCCTATCCTTGTTTTATCGTTATTTCCATGGCAGGTGCTCATCTGAACTCCAATCTCTGGTCCCCCCCTCGCCAATCTTTCACGAAAAACACCCGTCTGGCTGAATCCACTGTGAAAAATTTCCCCCACTCTATATCTGTGCCTAAATCAAAACGCGGATTCCATGAACAAAGCTTGTTTCTTAGAATTGCACGCCTGTGGAACTCTGTTCCGTCTGCCTGCTTCCCACCGGACTACAACTTGGATGTCTTCAAGTCCAACGTTAACAAATTCCTAATGAACCGCCCCCTTAAGTAAACACTTCATCAAATCTCCACACTAACGTAATGTACTTGCAATAACCCTTATCCCTGAGCGGCTTCCGGGCCTTGATAAGTGGTGATCACTGTGTAAAAAAAAACAAAAAAAACATCTGCTCATGACTGGGTTCAGGCTGTGGTGCCCTGAACACCTGCCAATCCAGACCTAGGATGTTCCAGAGCCTTTGTTTCCATTGACACCCATATCCGCATCAGACCTCATCGAGTGTCCGTTTGCCGTTTTTTTGTTATCGAGATACACACTGATGATAAAATGTGTATTCCATTGCATATCAAGGTTGTCTGTGCTTGAAACTTTTTATAGTGGGGAAAAACTTTGCACCGAAACAATCCCACTCTCTAAACAACTGCCACATTGAACCAAAAAGAAGAGCAAGTCAACATCATTGGATGCAGCAGTCGCCGCAGGTTTTATATCAGAGTTTTCCTTCTTCTACAGAAGTTGCCTTCACCACGGCTTACGGAGCCCTCTCTACCCATCATGCCATTTGATCCATGATTGGGACTTAGGTTACTGGGCATCAGAGCATATTCCACACGCCGGTGGGTCATGTATGCCGCAGCTTACAGGGCCTAAGCTTCTCTGGAGGTTTCTGTCAGGGTTACCTCACCCTTAGCCTATATATATAAGTGAACATGTCTGTGCGTGTGTGTGTGTACATTTCCCTACGCAATAACACTGTCAATTTTAAGTCTACAGACTCGAAACTTGATATACAGGGTATTGAGATTTGGGGAAATCTTTGTGATTGGTTTTCAGTCAAAAATTTGGCTGTTAAGGGGTCAAAGTTCAATGATTTGACCTTTGAGAACTCTACCAAACTCCTCCGACAATTTTGGGTATAAACAATTGAAATTTTAGATATGTGTTCCTTGGACATGGATCTAACTTAATAATAAATGTTAAGGAGTCATAATAGGGGTCAAATTTTTTAAAAAATTGACCGTTTTCTTTTTGTTTTTTTGTTTTTTTGCTCAGCATACACCTCCAAACACCCAGGAAACGCCGTGCTGAAACACACACGCACACACACACACACAACTGTTTCTGTATCCTTATTCATTCAACCCTGGAGTATCCTTTTCACATTTGCATTTCAAATTTAATTTTCACTTTATGTGCCGATAAGCATCTATTTTGCCAACAACATTTATCTAAACATTGATAGCAACTCCCACACAATTAGTTATCGAGGTATAAAGACCTGTATTCTGCACTGTAATTCTCTGGTGGCTATGTTATTGCACAAAGTATCGAGAAAATATGACTTGTTTCTTGCATAAAAACATGGCCGCCAGAGAATTACAGTGCAGAATACAGGTCTTTATATCTCGATAACTACTTGTCTCTGCAAATTTTAAACGTGATTTTCGTATTTAGCATAGTCGAAAATTTGTAAAAGTCGTCATTTTAAAGAAAATGTACCACATTGTGTCTTTTGAGAAGATATTCAAATGGTCTGTGATGTATTTATTTATACTAGGTAGCATTCCATAACTTTCACTGATGACCTCAGACAAATTATTTACCCACAACTATATAATTTATCACCGCCTACGGGTAAATTTACCTCTGGTTCAGAACCACTGCTCTAAGATATTGTACGGCGCAATTATATCCAACCATACTTAAAGCCTACGTTTATATTTTCTTCTTTTGTACAGGGGGGAACGATAAAATTGTCGCCTTAGCAAAGACAACATTGATTTCGTTTGACGAAAACTCGTTTTCCTTTTTTTTTTTTTTTTTGTTGCATACCATCTACCAGTCGGCTAGTGATGTACAAATCTCAAGACCCAGAAGAGTCACCACTTATCAAGGCCCAGAGGCCACTCGAGGATAAGGGTTAGTGAGTGTACAGTGATAAAAGGGAACATGTCGTAGTCATTGTTAGTAGTGGAAATTTGGTAAATTGAATTACTTATCAAGAATTTGTTTATGTTGGACTTGAAGACAACCATATTGTAGTCAATTCGAAAGCAGGAAAACGGAACAGAGTTCGACAGGCATACAGTTCTAAGAAAGAAGCTTCGTTCATGGAATCTACCTTTAAGGTTTAGGTACAGATAAAGAGTGCGGGAAATTATTGGTAGTAGTTTCAGCTAAATGAGTGTTTTTCGTGAAAATTAGGACCGGTGGGGGGGGGTCATAGATTGGAGTTCAGCCGAGCACTTGCCATGAAAATGACGATAAAGTAGAGACAGGCTTACAATGTCTCTTCTGTGGGAAAGAGGCTGCAGGAAAGAGAAAAGGGCATCCCGAATAGATTACAAAGTCTATTTTGAACTCTGTCAAGGCAGGATAAGATCTTTCTAGCAGCTCTTGCCCAGATGTGGCAATAGTACTCCATTCTTGGATGTACTTGGCTGTTATACAGGGATAGGAGCCTTCAATCATCTCTGAAAGTGACACAATGTTCAACGAGCAAGATCGGAGATGCGCCGCTGTACAACTCATGCTCTCTACCAATCCGAGTTATGACAACAGGATCGTTGCCAGCATCCTTAAAATGCATCGCTGGATTGCCACGAATAACGGGAACGGGCCCAGGTTGATAAAAACAAAATTTCTGTATACGGTTATGGTCTTTGGTTTCAAGTAAAGACCACATTATGTCACCTCACATCTTCGAAGTCTGCGTGAAAGTCAACACCAAAATGTACTTGGATGTGCTGAAGAGTATGGTGATCCCCTAGTGTAATAAGGTAACTGCTGCCAGATACTGGGTGTGGCAGCAGGACTCAGTGCCAGCCCACAAGTCCAAAGAGACCCAGGCTTGGCTTCATAAGGAGTGCTACGACTTTGTAGCCTTCTCTTACTTACCCCCTCTTCCCCAGACCTGAACCTGATGGACTACTTCATTTGGTCACACGTCAAGAACATCAATATTATCTCCCACAACACCAAAGCCAGCCTGATCGCTGCCAACTGCTGAGTATTTGCTGAGCTCTCGTCAGTGCTTGCGGAAAAGGCTCTCAGTTCTGGACCTGTATCAAGGTAGTGATTGAGGCTGAAGGCGGCTACATTGGATAGATGTCAGCTCTACTACATAAGTTAAAAAAAAAAAAAAAAAAGTTGTTTAGGGGGGAAAATTTTATCACTCCATCCTGAGTTGAGTAAGTATTCTAAGGGTCTATTAGCAATGGTGAACGTCGCGCTATGCAAGTCATGGTTTAGTTTATGAAGGGCACAGTTTGACACATGCTTCCTTCTCTATGATTGACCATCTTTGTGTATCACTCAGCTTATGGGCTAAAAAAAAAAAGTAACTTGGTTTTTCTACCTCTTTAGCCGATCACAATTATAAGCATACATGACAATCTTTTATTAAAAATCCGCACTCCTTAATTAACCATGCTCTAGTCCATCACCTTACAGATGCTAAACTTCTGACTGACCAACAATATGGATTTAGACAAGCCCGTTCCACAGCAGACATTCTAACTGTAATCTCTGAACGTATATACCATTCACTGGACAAAGCGGGGGAGGGCAGAGCAGTAGCTCTAGATATATCTAAGGCTTTTGACAGGGTATGGCATGAGGGTCTCCTCAGGAAAATTAAGTCATACGATATTACTGGTAGAATACTTAACATAATTAAACCCTTCTTAGATAAGAGAAAAATCCAGGTTGTCCTCGACGGTCGTACATCTAAACAATATGATATAAATGCTGGAGTGCCCCAGGGGTCTATCCTTGGACCTCTACTGTTCCTGATATTCATAAATGACCTCCCCGACAAAATTGCCTCTGAGATGGGTATATATGCTGATGACACCACACTCTATAACAGGCACATCAGGAAGACGAATGAACACATAACTAAAGAAATGGCAAAAACACTAGAGGATGATCTCCAATCTGTAGTGGAATGGGGACAAAACTGGTTGGTCACATTCAATGCTGCCAAGACTAAACTAGTTTCATTCAATAATTACAAGAAACCCTCTCTACCACCTATAGCAATGGCCAATGACTCTTTATCTGAGAGTACATCTTTCAAACTCCTTGGCCTAACGTTCACAGGAAACATGAGTTGGAACAATTACATTGAAGGCATTGCCAGGGCCGCTGTAAGAAAGGTAGGCTCTCTCTACCGTGCTAGACAACTACTAAGACCCGAAAGTATCCTGTACCTCTATAAGGCCACCATTCGCCCATGTATGGAGTATTGTTGTCACATTTGGGCTGGTGCATCTGCTACTAGTCTCTCGCTCCTAGACAAGGTTCAAAAGAGAGTCGCAAACTTGATAGGCCCTGAACTGGCATCTAAGCTTCAGCCTCTGTCCCATCGACGAAATGTTGCATCCCTCTGCCTTTTCTACAAGTATTTTAGTGGTGAATGCTCTGACGAACTGCAATCACTTATGCCCCCACGACGTGAGCACCCTCAACAAACCAGACAGGCTGCTAAATCCCATCCGTACACTGTACAGATCCCTAGATGTAAAAGATCTTTCTAATCCAGTAGTTTCTTTCCCAGAACCGCTAGACTTTGGAATTCCATTCCAGGTCCCTGCTTCCCCAACAGTACTGACGTGCAGAAGTTCAAGTGTAACGTGAACCGACATCTTGCTGCCCAAATCCCTACATAGTACCCCAGTATTTGCTGCCCCCCCTGATAGTAGCCCCCTACACCAAAGTAGCAATTTGCCTTGTTTGGGGCGAAAATGTAATAATAAAAAAAAAAAACTTCCGGCCAGGTAGGTGCCTGTAAATCAATCCATTCTTATGTCCAATAATTCAAACTAACAGAAAATAAAAAATTAAAAACATTTTTTTTAACATTTGACAGTATTTTAAAAAAAAAAAATTCATTCTTAACTATTTGCTTGCAAAGTTAACCATTTTTGCTGGCATATGTGTACCCGAGGAAAAACAAATTTCTATTTCATAGTTTATGTTCAGCTGCATAAAATAACCAGATGGTTTATTCTTCCGGCCAGGTGGGTGTCTGTTTAAGTTTATCATTTTTGCTGGCATATAATGTATAAAACTAATTACTCTTTAATGGTGCCTTTTCAGGTTTCCCTGCATAAAATAAGTTTATTCTTCCAACCAGGTGGATATTTGTGTAATTCAGACAAACAGACAGACTTAAATTTTTTCTAGTTTATTTTTTGTCCTTTTCTTCCCCCCCCCCCCACTAAAGCCTGAAGATCGTTTGCAAATAATTAAGGATTTTTTTCATAAGGGTAACCACATATCAAGGCCTGGATGGCACTCAAGGATAAGGGTGTGTATTGAAGTCATTGGGACAGTTATATAATAATCATTTGTGGTAGAAATTTGGTATAATCAGCTTATTTACGAAGATGGCTCAATAAGAACTTACCACCAGTTGGTTAGTGCGATCTCTGACTTTTTGGTTGGTAGCTCTAACATTCCATTTTTTTTTTTACATAGGCATCACCACTTATCAAGGCCCAGGAGCCACTCGAGGATAAGGGTTAATGAGTGTACAGTAGTCAATTGGACAATATAGTAATTGTCAGTAGTGGAAATTCAGCAAATTTGTTAATTTAACGGCTTATCAAGAACTTGTTTACATTGGACTTGAAGACAACCATATTGTAGTCAGCTGGAAAGCAGGAAAACGGAAGACAATTCCACAGGCGTGCAGTTCTAAGAAAGAAACTTTGTTCATGGAATCTACGTTTAGGTTTAGGCACAGATAAAGAGTGGGGGGGATTATTAATAGTGTTTTCAGCTAGACGAGTGTTTCTTGTGAAAGTTTGGCGAGGGGGGGGACCATAAATTGAAGCTCAGTCGAGCACTTGCCATGAAAATAATGGTACAGCAAAAATAAACTCGCTACGTCTCCTCCGTGAGAAAGAGGTTGAAGGGAAGAAAAAAGGACATCTATGAGGCTACAAAGTCTATTTTGAACTCTATCAAGACAGGATACGTTCTTTCTAGCAGCTCCTGACCAGATGTGGCAACAGTACTCCATCCTTGGAAGAACTTGGCTCTTATATAAATAGAGAATTGCATCAGCAGTGGGATATCTACTGGATTGATAGAAGGATCCCACCATTTTCCCAGCAGCTTTGGCAACAGATTTGATGTAGGTGTTCCATTTCAGATCAGGAGTAAAGGTCAAGCCCAGAAGCTTGTCAAAACATGAGGCCTCCTGAAGACGAGAGCCATTCAATTCAATTGATGCCAGATGGTGATCAGAGCATTGATGATGTAAAATCCTGATGAACCGCCCCCACAACAACTTGGATGTCTTCAAGTCGAACATAAACAAATTCCTGATAAACCGCCCCCTTAAGTAAGACACTTTATCAGATCTCCATTACTAACGATTACTATATATTATCCCATTGATTACTGTACACGCAATAACCCTTATCCCAGAGTGGCTTCCGGGCCTTGATAAGTGGTGACTACCATGTAAAAAAACAAAAAAAAAAACAAGTTTCTGATATAGAATGGCCATTGTTTTGTAAATATCTTAAATTTCCACCAGCTTTTGTCCCCAAAATTCAATAGAATTTAATGGCTCTTTGCTTATTCAAGCTGTAGTGATTTCAGGGGGAGATAAATCATGGCTTACTTTATATTTTTTTTCTTATTAAGTGTTTCCTTTTCAGATTAAATATGTTTTTAACTCTTTTTCAAAGTGTTTTTTTAACATGTTTTATTAACTGTTTGCTCTTGTTATAAGCTCTATCTCCTATTTGTTTTATCGAGCTTTTACATCTGGCTGAGATAATTTTATAAATATTAATTCTTTAATATTTATAATATACTTTAATTTTACCATCTTGGATCATTTTGGTAAATTTAATTGTAATTTTTATTTTATATATATATGTGTGAATATATATATATATATATATATATATATATACACACACACACACACACATTAGATAGATCCTATGTTGAGAGAAAAGATATCTGGCTATTTTTTGCTAATTCCTACCTTCTGATGAGAAGGAAAGTATTTCTTCGAAACTCCGTGGATTAAGGACTATCCACTTATTTAGTGTTTCCTTTTCAGATTAAATATGTTTTTAACTCTTTTTCAAAGTGTTTTTTAACATGTTTCATTAACTATTTGCTCATATATATATATATATATATACACATATGTATATATATATATATACACATATATACATACATACACATATATATATATACATACACATATGTATGTATATATATATATATATATATACATACATATATACATACACATATGTATATATATATATATACATACATACATATATATGTATATATATAGATATTACATATGTATATGTAAGAACAAGTAGTTAATAAAAGATTTTGAAAAAGAGTTAAAAACATATTCAATTTTAAAAAGGAAGCACAAAATAAGTGGATAGTCCTTAATCTGCAGAGTTTCGAAGAAATACTTTCTTTCTCATCAAAGGGTAGGATTTAGCAAAATGCGGAATCAGATTTTGCTTGCAAAGTATTTAATGAAACTGCAAGTAAGTCATAGATCTTACTTGGTAACAAAAAATGAAGCAGAGGGATTAGAGTGAAGAAAAAAGTAATTTCACTTGAATGCATAAGGGGAAATTACACCAGTTCACACATATATATATATATATATATATATGAATAAAAAAGAATACGAAAAGTATAAAAGCTTATAACTTTTCTTTATTCGTTTTCAATTGCTGACGTGCAGGAATACAAAATAATATTGTGAAAATATATATATATATATATATATATATATATATAGTGAGAACCGATGTAATTTCCCTTATGCATAGAAAGACCGGTATAACAGATACCTATAGAAGGGGCAGCTGCGCATGTAATTGTGAGGCAAAGGTTGAGCAATCTCTAACCACACCTCCCCTGAATCGGCACTGCTTGAGTCCAATATATATATATATATGTAAACTGGATTTAGCATGCTTCATTCAACGCTTTATTATTGAAATTAAGCAACATTGAGCCTGGCCAGTACCAGATGGGTGACCATTTGGGAAGGCTAGGCACTGTATGTACTGTGCAGAGTCATAGAAATTTCCAGATTGGTATCTAGCGGTGCAATTATTCACTGAGAGAGATACACTTCCAGTCTTTGTTAAGACGTGTATCTTGGAGAAGGAAACTCTGATGTAAAAGGTTAGCAGTAATACAAAGAAGTGTAATTGGTTCTACACAAAGCCTTCACCACTATAAACAAATCATTTCCAAGCCACATGGTTTTTGTGGCGAAACCTCATACGTCGAAATCGATGGGAGAGTTCATATAGTAATTGAACATGCAACCTTTCTAATAATAGGACCCCTAGCCTATAACTGGCAACAACTCCACACTGGGGTCCCCCACAAAGTGGTAGATCCCAATGTTAAACTATCAGGTGTCTCTGCATCAATTTAACCAGATGTTTTATTCTTCTGGCCAGGTGGGTGTCTGTGTTAATTAGCTAATATTCAACAAACATGCAAGTGGTCATAAAGATCACATTTTATCTGATGATAAAGTTAAAACTAAATTTTTGAATGAAATTTTTTTTGTCCCTTTATGTCGAAAAAAAAAATGGATAAAAAAAAGTGAGAAAAGAGATGGAGCAAAAAAAAAAAAAAGTCTTGGAAAAAAAAAAAATAAAAAACCAAAAACAAATTTTGTTTCGAAAAAAAAAAAAAAGAAAATTTAAAGAAAAATTAAATCAGAAAATTAAAAAACAAAACGCAAAATTTAAAAAAAATCAGAAAATAATTAGAAAATTTAACAAAAAAAACAAAGTTAAAAAAACAAAGTTAAAAAAAAACAAAAAAAAAACAAAGAAAAATTAAAAAACCAAAATTTTTTAAAATCCGAAAATTAAAAAAAGTCGAAATTAAAAAAAAATTAAAACAGAAAATTGAAAGACAAAAACAAAATTTAAAAAAAATTCAGAAACTTAAAAAAAAATTCAGAAACTTAAAAAAAAATTCAGAAACTTAAAAAAAAATTCAGAAACTTAAAAAAAAATTCAGAAACTTAAAAAAAAATTCAGAAACTTAAAAAAAAATTCAGAAACTTAAAAAAAATCAGAAACTAAAAAAAAAATCAGAAACTAAAAAAAAAATCAGAAACTAAAAAAAAAAATCAGAAAATTAAAAAAAAATCAGAAAATTAAAAAAAAATCAGAAAATTAAAAAAAGCAAAATTTGAAAAAAATTTTAAATCAGAAAATTAAAAAAAAAATCAGAAAGCTAAAACAGAAAGAAGCAAAATTTAAAAAAAATTTAAAAAAGTAAAGAAAACATATTTATAAAAACATTAGTTTTTTATAGAAGAGAAATAAAGAACTGGGTTAGACAGTCTGACCACAAGCCATCAAAAACAACCACTATATTAGGATAGGAATATATAGATATGTATATGTATATACGTAGGAAAAAAAAGCCAAAATTTTCCAATATCTCTTACTGATCTCCAGCTGTCGTTGTATACGTCCCTTGCATCTTTCTCTGTAGTCTATTTGGCATGTGTTGTAATCGTTCATAACTTCGACAAATTTACGCGACAATGTGGCGTGCTAGAGCAGGAAAAAACGAGAAATAAAAAGACGAACACCTCAAAAATAGCAGTTCGTTTTTTGGGTAGGATGCAGGTTTCTTTTTTTTTTTTTTTGGCGATCAAATTTTGGAATAGCTAAAAAACAAATTTAAATAAAAAAAATTCCGATTTTTGAAAACAAAAAAAATTAAAAAAACAATTTTTTATATAAAAGGTAAAAAAATTTTTTTATAAATCTTCTGATTTAAAGAAAAATATTTTCTACGATTGCTCAATCTTTTTTGTTTAAATCAAAAGATTATTTTTAAACATTTGTTCCGAATGAAATTTTTCTAGAAAAAAACATTTTTGTTTTAAGATTTCATATTTTTTTCCCAAAATATTTTGTAACTAATATTTTTTTATTAAAACTAAATTAACATATTCTTTTTCAATTTTTCATCTGTTGGAAACTTTTTTTCCATCATTCAATTTTTTTTTTTTTTAACAGAAGCAAATATCTGTAATTAAAAAGACTTGTGACACATAAAAAACAGCCCTTTAATGAAACAAAGATTTTCACCCTAAAAAAGAAACATTCATTAAAACAGTTTCACAAAATAAACGCAAACAAGGCAACAAAGCATATTTATGAGAAAGAAACAAAAATTGTTTTCAATCGTAAATATAAAAAAAAGGTAATAAAAACAATAGACACGTTTATAAAAATAGAATTTGATTGCAATATCATAAAAAAAAAACATAATGGCATCCAAATTTAAAATATAAAAAAAAAAAAAAAATCACAAAATTTATATAAAACACGTAAAAACATAAACATATAAAAACACATTAAAAAAATATGAATGATGAATAAAAATTAAGTTGAAAATATGAGAAATTTTACCTTTTTTTTTTTTTAAATTCCTCATAACATGCACAACAATACAAAAAATACATCATCTTAGTTGCAAATGACGTAAAAAAAAAGAGATGCAAAAAATATTAATAAATAAAAAAAATTTAAAACATGGAAAAATTTTTTTTTTGATGAAATATAAATATTTAAAAAAATAAAATAAGAGAAAAAAACATTTGGATGCTTCGTATAATAACAAGCAAAAACTACAATATATGTGTGTGTATATATATATATATATATATATATATATATATATATATATATATATATATATATAACTACATATTTAAACCTGTCCAGTGAAGTGTGTATGTGTGTAAACGTGGGTATCTAAATGTGTATAAATATACACGTACATGCGAGAAATAAGTGTAAACTGCAAAATATAAACTAATGTCAAAAACTAAAAACGAAAAAGAATATATATATATATATATATATATATATATATAAACATTACACTACAAATAAAAAGTGAAGGAAATGCATGAATGTGAGAAAAAAGTATGAATAGATTACAATGTGTATGTCAGTGTATATGTATTTTGCTAATCTATATATTTGTGTGTGTGTGTGTGTGTATCTATATATATATAATATAAAGCTGAATGTCTGTGTGTGTGGTCACGAATAGGCTCCTATATGATTGACTATTTTAAAAAACTGATTACATATAATGATAGGAGATGTATCGAGACACAGGAATGGGTATGTTTGATCTAGCAGAATGGGGATTCATTAAAATTGTGGGGTCTGCGTTCACGCCTGGTCCACAAAGTATGGAAATAAAAAATTTAAAAATTAAAAGAAAAAACATTTACTAGGGTTTTTGATATAGATGTACATAATAATACTTTGATAAGTATGTTTTAACTTAAATAGGGATGGTATAATAAAATTGTGGGGTCTGCGTTCACGCCTGGCCTCCATAGAATGGAAATAGGCACAAACTTTAATAAAGACTTTTCATATCTATCTGCGTAAGTTTACTTTGATAATTATGTTTCAGTTTGAAGAAATATGGTATAATAAAATTATGGGGTGTTCGTTTGCACCTGACCTCTATAGAATGGAAATATGTCACAAAGTTTAACAAGGTTTTTTAATATAGATCCACAAAATATTGTGATAAGTGTTTCAGTGTGAACAGGTATGGTATAATAAATTATAGGGTTTATCTATTTTATTTTTACTTTCATCATATTTTGCTTTGGTTTTGATACCCCCAAATTCAATCCAAATTTACAACCCTTCCTTTTCATAACCTATCATACTTTCATAAATCAGAGTCCATTTTCTGTAGGCTGTTTTTGAACCCAGTCAACGACGGGTACTTTTGCTAGTATCTATATATCTATAAAAGTGTGTGTGTCTGTGTACATTTCCCTACGCAATAACTGTCAATTTTTAGTCTACAGACTCGAAATTTGATATACAGGGTACTGAGATTTGGGAAAATCGATGTGATCGGTTTTTGGCCAGAAATTTGGCGATTAAGGGGTCAAAGTTCAATAATTTGACCTTTGAGAACTCTACCAAACTCCTCCGACAATTTTGGGTCTATGCACTTGAAATTTTAGATCTAGGTTCCTTGGACATGGATCTAACTTAATAACTTGATTTGAGCCCAAAACAATAAATGTTAAGGGGTCATAATAGGGGTCAAAGTTAAAAAAAATTGACCTCTGCAGTCTCTTCCAAATTACTTAGACAATTTCTGGTCTAAATATTTGAAATTTTACATAAAGGGTATTCAGAGATAGGGCAAGCTTTTTCATCAGTTTGGGTCGAAAATTTTTAGTTACCAATATATAAATGTATGTATGTATGTATGTATGTATGTATGTATGTTTGCATGTTTGCCTTAAACTTTCAATAGAGGCGACGGATTTTACCAAGGTCAGTATCGTTTTAAAATTCGACCTTTCATACAACAAATATCGAAAAATTGGCTAAAAACATCAATATGTTCCCCTTCAACTAGGCACTTTTCTGCAGGGGGGAGGGGTCACGTTTTTTGCAGATATTTTTTAAAGTTATCCTCTCCTTTAGATTGTCTAGCCTTAATTTTAAAAAATGTCGCTTCCGGTTTGGCGGTGGTCGTAACAGCATAAACGTTAGGTTTTACCCCGTTCTTTTCCTCCTTTGCGGTACGGGTTTGAGCCTGCCTTCCTACTACCACTTTTTTTTTTTTGCTCAACATACCCATCCAAACACCCGGGCAACGCCGGGCTGAAATGCTAGTATATATATTATTTAAACCTGTTCAGTGAAATGTGTATGTGCGTGAAAATACATTTAAAAACTACAATATATGTGTGTGTGTATAAATATATATATATATATATATATGTCAGGTCATGTCATATACTACTGGTACCATGTAACCCAGTATTACCTGCCTCATGGTCGGGTCACCGGCGACTAAACTGGTTCCCCCACCAGACTTGTTTGGTGAGGAGGGTGGCTAGTCTTCCTGAAGGTTTAAAAACAAGACCTTCCAAGGGGCGAATGAACCCTTTTTCAGGGTCAACGGCCAACTAGCACCGTGTGTGTTTGTGTGTATGTATGTATGTGTGTGTTGGGGTGGAGAGGGATCCCGTAAGCCGTGGTGAAGGCAACCTTTCTAGGAGAAGCAAATCTTTGATTTAAAAAACCATAAAGCGGGAGACCAGTACCCGCATCAAGCTGGTTTGCAGTTTTTGTTGCTGGATCTCAACATTTTGAACCGAGAGAGAGACTTAGCATCTGTGTATAAAAATGGTCCTGTGTGTATATATATATGTCATACGCAAAATAAAATTAATATGGATGTATATTCAATGACTTGAATTCCCAAATTGGTCACCCATCCGGTACTGGCCAGGCTTAGCATTGCTTAACTGTAGTGATATAAGGATGTGTCAACATGATTATGCCGATAAGTCCATTTCATAAATCTTTCAATATTCTTCAAACACCTATAATACAGAGTATCCCAAAAGTCTTCGGCACATTTCAAGTCCTCATATCTGCTTAACTATGAATGGTACCAGTAGAAACGGAGGATTTTGTTAATTTGTGATTTGATGGATGAAACATGGATCCATCGCTTTACTTCAGAGTCAAATTGAACAACAACAGCAATAAAGCGGCTAAAGATGCAAACATCAGCAGGTAAGGCTTTAGCCTCCATGTTTTGGAGTGCGGATATACACTTCAAACCCTCATATCTGCTAAACTATGAATGGCGAAATGCATTAAGTTTTTGGTAAAACTATTGATTTTTTTTTTTCCATTTCTTTTCAAGCCCAGTAATACCGTTCACGCAACCAGAAAAGGCATTTTGCGTGCTTGAATTATGTTTCCTTATAATATATACCAACCCTTATTTAAGAAGCTCAATGTAATTACAGAGCAATATAGAGAATAAATGACAACAAGTTATATTCCAAATTTCATTATGTTGACCATCTTACAATTTAATCCTTTAAATCAATTAACATTTACAATTCTTGACAGTATCTGTTTCGTAGCACAAAATCAATCACTTAATTATTATATCAATCAGTGAATCTATTATGCCCTTAACTCGTCAGAAGAAATAGCAACAATCAATCCACCGAAAGAAAATAAAATGCGTTTGGGCATGATTAAAATATCCGAAAATTGGAAAAGAAGTTGTAAATACCTTATAGTTATTTTTCATTACGCCATTTTCTATTTTAAACATGAAGTCACTAAAACCTGCACATATGTATTAACAAATTCCATTAATTTATATGGATTTTAAATGTCTGAGGGAGTTGCACTTGTCTGACAAGACGTTGCAATCATCATATATATATATATATATATATATATATATATATTATGCATATATGCATATGTTTATATTATATTTATACTAGTCTATATATATATATATATTATGCATATATGCATAATATATATATTATATTTATACTAGTTTGGGTGCCTGGCATTGCCTGGGCGTTTGGAGATGTGTGTTGCGCAAAAAAACAAAAAAAAAGTGGTAGTAGAAAGGCAGGCTTTAACTTGCAACGCGAAGGAGGAAAAGAACGTGAAAAAAAAAAAAAAAAAGTGGCGTCTTTGCCGTTGCGTCCATCGCCAAACTGGGAGTGGCAAAGGTTTAAATTAAGGCTAGTCAATTGAAAGGAGGGGACGACTTTCGAAAAATATTGGCGAAAGAAAGCGACCCCTTCTTGTAGAAAAGTGCACAGTTGAAGATGAAGGAATTAATGTTTTTAGCCAATTTTTCTGATATTTGTTATCCAAAGGGTCGAGCTTCAAAACGATACGGATCTCGTCAAAATGCATGGCCTCTGTTGAAAGTTTTAGGCAGACATACATACATACATTTAAACAGACAGGTGAGATTTATATAATAGATTATGCATATATTTATTTACTAGCATTTCAGCCTGGCGTTGCCCAGGTGTTTGGCGGTTTATGTTGAGCAAAAAAAAAAAAAAAAGCAGTCAATTTTTTAAAAACTTTGATCCCTATTATGACCCCTTAAAATTTATATTCTAGGGCTCAAATCAAGTTATTAAGTTAGATCCATGTCCAAGGAACCTATATCTAAAATTTCAAGTGTTTAGACCCAAAATTGGCGGAGGAGTTTGGTAGAGTTCTCAAAGGTGAAATCGTTGAACTTTGACCCCTTTAACTGCAAAATTTCTGGCCGAAAACGGATTACAAAGATTTTTCCAAATCTCAGTACCCTGAATATCAAATTTGGAGTCTGTAGACTTAAAATTGACAGAGTTATTGCATAGGGAAATGTACACAGACACACACAGACTCACAGATACATACACACAGACACGTTCACTTTTATAGATATATTATTTTTGTATTTTATATGTATATATTTTTTTTCAGCTATCTATAAATATAAAAGCAAAAATGTGTGTGTGTGTATGTTTTCGTGTATGTCCAAGAAAGGCTTCTTTCTGAGAACCGATCAGTCGCCTCACAACTTCTTAAAACATTTTATATCGCGCCTAAATGATAATATCTACGAGTTAACAACCAGGGTCGCCTGTCTATTTAATTTGCCCGACTTTCAAAAGATAAATATTCAACAATTTTCGATCGCCGTGCATTAAGCTTTTTCGTATAAAAAAAAGAACCGAACAGACTCGCGGTAAATAAAACACTGTCCCGCACTCAAAGTTTCCGTTATTAAGTCATCAAAAACAGGCACCTGCCAAGTCACATGTCTGTTTTTTTTTCACTTTATTATTTTCCAACTGCGCGTCAAGACTTCGTTTTTTTTTTTAAAAACAACCAACGATTTTTCTTTTCATTCACCCAAAAACACTCGGGCAACGCCGGGTACACCCCCCTCGCTAGTATATATATGAGATTAGAGAATATGGCAGGTGCTCGTCTGAACTCCAATCCCTCGTCCCCCCCCCTCGCCAATATTTCACGAGAAACACCCGCCTCGTTGAAACTACTGTCAATAATTTTCCCCATTCTTTATTTGTGCCTAAATCCAAACGTAGATTCCATGAGCAGAGCTTCTTTCTTAGAACTGCACGCCTTTGGAACTTTCTGCCTACAACTTGGACGTCTTCAAGTCCAACATAAACAAACTCCTGACAAACCGCCCCCTTAAGTACCTATTTACTATGCCTCCCCACGGGACAGCGTTAGACACCAGGGTCGTTTTTTAACGTGGAGAAAAGGTACAAAAATAAAAATTGTCTCAGTCGTGAAGGATTTCTCCTCCACCGAAAGAGAACAAGAAATAGAAGTGCAGCATCTGGAGAACAGATACTGCACTTTGATCTTGTCCCGAAGGCCAAACCGCCCACTTAAGTAAGACACTCTATCAAACTCCCGCAATACTAATGATTACTACAATACTATCTCATTGATTACTCTACACGCAATAACCTTTATCCCTGAGTGGCCTTCGGGCCTTGATAGGTGATGACCCCCCCCCCCAATGTAAAAAAAAAAAAATTTATAAAAAATATGTGTGAGAAAAGAAAAAAAATTTTTTTTTTTTTTTTAATACATCTACTTGCATCTGGTGAGATTTTTTTTGCGAGTGAGATAAAAAAAAAGGAGAGTGTGAGCATAACAGAGTGAGAGTGAGAGATCATACGTGTGTGCGTGTGTGTGTGCGCGTGTGTGTGTGTGTGCGTGTGTATGAAATGACGATTAAATGCTGTCGATGAGGAGGAGGAGGAGGAGGAGAAGGAGGAGCGAAAATACAAAGCCTTACTGATTTCCATCTGTCTCTTTATGCGAGCTTTACACCGGTCTCTGTAGTCAATTTGCGTCGTGTTGTAATCACTCATCACCTCAACAAATTTACGTGATATTGTAGAGTACTAGAAACAAAATAAACACCTGGTTAACAAAAAAAAAAAAAAAAACGACGACGCCTGGCCTCACACAGAGGGAGAAAAGGGAAGTTCAAAAAAGAAAATGAAGAAAAATAAAGCAGGAAGAGACGGAAGAAAGTGGGAGGTGGGGGGGGGGGGAATATACATATACATCTTATATTTTATAGAGAGAATTAGACCTGGAGTCCTAAGAGCAGAGTTCATTTTAATGCATTAATAAATGCAGTAATACTTCTAAAAGAAAAGTGCCCATACTACTGTAGATATATAATAAGCTCAATAGGTGTAGGTACCCCAGAGCTATATAGATATTGAGTAAAAAAATTAATTGTTAATGATCTTGTTCTTTTTTCTTTTTGAATTATTATTAATTTCTTTTACTTAATATTAATATATATATATATATATATATATATATATATATATATATATATATATATATAAGTAGATTGTAGTTTGCTTGAAGCATTGTTGAAGAAAATTATAAGTAAAAAAATTAATTGTTAATGATCTTGTTCTTTTTTCTTTTTGAATTATTATTAATTTCTTTTACTTAATATTAATATATATATATATATATATATATATATATATATATATATATATATATATATATATATAAGTAGATTGTAGTTTGCTTGAAGCATTGTTGAAGAAAATTATAAGTAAAAAAATTAATTGTTAATGATCTTGTTCTTTTTTCTTTTTGAATTATTATTAATTTCTTTTACTTAATATTAATATATATATATATATATATATATATATATATAAGTAGATTGTAGTTTGCTTGAAGCATTGTTGAAGAAAATTATAAGTAAAAAAATTAATTGTTAATGATCTTGTTCTTTTTTCTTTTTGAATTATTATTAATTTCTTTTACTTAATATTAATATATATATATATATATATATAAGTAGATTGTAGTTTGCTTGAAGCATTGTTGAAGAAAATTATAAGTAAAAAAATTAATTGTTAATGATCTTGTTCTTTTTTCTTTTTGAATTATTATTAATTTCTTTTACTTAATATTAATATATATATATATATATATATATATATATATATATATAAGTAGATTGTAGTTTGCTTGAAGCATTGTTGAAGAAAATTATAAGTAAAAAAATTAATTGTTAATGATCTTGTTCTTTTTTCTTTTTGAATTATTATTAATTTCTTTTACTTAATATTAATATATATATATATATAAGTAGATTGTAGTTTGCTTGAAGCATTGTTGAAGAAAATTATAAGGTAAAATTAAAAGCCAAGAACAATGCGAGATTTTTTTTTTATATATAGAGTAAAATTAAATGAAAACAAAAGAAATAAATTTCTTTTTTTTTGTTGTTTGTTTTTTCTTTTTCACACAAATTTTAACTCTAAACAACAGTCATTTTTTTTTTCTGTTGTCTTCTCTTGAAAAAGGACTAATAGGTCTGAAATATATTGAGATTTATAACACCATTGAATACAACAGAAAAAAAAAATGACTGTTGTTTAGAGTTCAAATTTGTGTGAAAAAGAAAAAACAAACAACCAAAAATAAGAAATTTATTTCTTTTGTTTTCATTTAATTTTACTTTATATAAAAAAAAAATCTCGCATTGTTCTTGGCTTTTAATTTTACCTTATATATATATATATATATATATATAATATTGAGTAAGATGATTAATAATTTATAATTAAAATTAAAAATCGGTTTCATAAGCAAGAGCAAACAAAATCAATAAATTGTACGATCGTTTCGGAAACAATGTTTTTTATTGAGATAGACAATAAGTCTTGGACAATAATTTTATCAGTTTTTTAAAACAAAGTCTATATGATAAAATTATTGTCCAAAAAAACTATATGATAAAATTATTGTCCAAAAAAACTATATGATAAAATTATTGTCCAAAAAAACTATATGATAAAATTATTGTCCAAAAAAACTATATGATAAAATTATTGTCCAAAAAAACTATATGATAAAATTATTGTCCAAAAAAACTATATGATAAAATTATTGTCCAAAAAAACTATATGATAAAATTATTGTCCAAAAAAACTATATGATAAAATTATTGTCCAAAAAAACTATATGATAAAATTATTGTCCAAAAAAACTATATGATAAAATTATTGTCCAAAAAAACTATATGATAAAATTATTGTCCAAAAAAACTATATGATAAAATTATTGTCCAAAAAAACTATATGATAAAATTATTGTCCAAAAAAACTATATGATAATATTATTGTCCAAAAAAACTATATGATAAAATTATTGTCCAAAAAAATATATGATAAAATTATTGTCCAAAAAAACTATATGATAAAATTATTGTCCAAAAAAACTATATGATAAAATTATTGTCCAAAAAAACTATATGATAAAATTATTGTCCAAAAAAACTATATGATAAAATTATTGTCCAAAAAAACTATATGATAAAATTATTGTCCAAAAAAACTATATGATAAAATTATTGTCCAAAAAAACTATATGATAAAATTATTGTCCAAAAAAACTATATGATAAAATTATTGTCCAAAAAAACTATATGATAAAATTATTGTCCAAAAAAACTATATGATAAAATTATTGTCCAAAAAAACTATATGATAAAATTATTGTCCAAAAAAACTATATGATAAAATTATTGTCCAAAAAAACTATATGATAAAATTATTGTCCAAAAAAACTATATGATAAAATTATTGTCCAAAAAAACTATATGATAAAATTATTGTCCAAAAAAACTATATGATAAAATTATTGTCCAAAAAAACTATATGATAAAATTATTGTCCAAAAAAACTATATGATAAAATTATTGTCCAAAAAAACTATATGATAAAATTATTGTCCAAAAAAACTATATGATAAAATTATTGTCCAAAAAAACTATATGATAAAATTATTGTCCAAAAAAACTATATGATAAAATTATTGTCCAAAAAAACTATATGATAAAATTATTGTCCAAAAAAACTATATGATAAAATTATTGTCCAAAAAAACTATATGATAAAATTATTGTCCAAAAAAACTATATGATAAAATTATTGTCCAAAAAAACTATATGATAAAATTATTGTCCAAAAAAACTATATGATAAAATTATTGTCCAAAAAAACTATATGATAAAATTATTGTCCAAAAAAACTATATGATAAAATTATTGTCCAAAAAAACTATATGATAAAATTATTGTCCAAAAAAACTATATGATAAAATTATTGTCCAAAAAAACTATATGATAAAATTATTGTCCAAAAAAACTATATGATAAAATTATTGTCCAAAAAAACTATATGATAAAATTATTGTCCAAAAAAACTATATGATAAAATTATTGTCCAAAAAAACTATATGATAAAATTATTGTCCAAAAAAACTATATGATAAAATTATTGTCCAAAAAAACTATATGATAAAATTATTGTCCAAAAAAACTATATGATAAAATTATTGTCCAAAAAAACTATATGATAAAATTATTGTCCAAAAAAACTATATGATAAAATTATTGTCCAAAAAAAACTATATGATAAAATTATTGTCCAAAAAAACTATATGATAAAATTATTGTCCAAAAAAACTATATGATAAAATTATTGTCCAAAAAAACTATATGATAAAATTATTGTCCAAAAAAACTATATGATAAAATTATTGTCCAAAAAAACTATATGATAAAATTATTGTCCAAAAAAACTATATGATAAAATTATTGTCCAAAAAAACTATATGATAAAATTATTGTCCAAAAAAACTATATGATAAAATTATTGTCCAAAAAAACTATATGATAAAATTATTGTCCAAAAAAACTATATGATAAAATTATTGTCCAAAAAAACTATATGATAAAATTATTGTCCAAAAAAACTATATGATAAAATTATTGTCCAAAAAAACTATATGATAAAATTATTGTCCAAAAAAACTATATGATAAAATTATTGTCCAAAAAAACTATATGATAAAATTATTGTCCAAAAAAACTATATGATAAAATTATTGTCCAAAAAAACTATATGATAAAATTATTGTCCAAAAAAACTATATGATAAAATTATTGTCCAAAAAAACTATATGATAAAATTATTGTCCAAAAAAACTATATGATAAAATTATTGTCCAAAAAAACTATATGATAAAATTATTGTCCAAAAAAACTATATGATAAAATTATTGTCCAAAAAAACTATATGATAAAATTATTGTCCAAAAAAACTATATGATAAAATTATTGTCCAAAAAAACTATATGATAAAATTATTGTCCAAAAAAACTATATGATAAAATTATTGTCCAAAAAAACTATATGATAAAATTATTGTCCAAAAAAACTATATGATAAAATTATTGTCCAAAAAAACTATATGATAAAATTATTGTCCAAAAAAACTATATGATAAAATTATTGTCCAAAAAAACTATATGATATAAAATTATTGTCCAAAAAAACTATATGATAAAATTATTGTCCAAAAAAACTATATGATAAAATTATTGTCCAAAAAAACTATATGATAAAATTATTGTCCAAAAAAACTATATGATAAAATTATTGTCCAAAAAAACTATATGATAAAATTATTGTCCAAAAAAACTATATGATAAAATTATTGTCCATAAAAACTATATGATAAAATTATTGTCCAAAAAAACTATATGATAAAATTATTGTCCAAAAAAACTATATGATAAAATTATTGTCCAAAAAAACTATATGATAATATTATTGTCCAAAAAAACTATATGATAAAATTATTGTCCAAAAAAATATATGATAAAATTATTGTCCAAAAAAACTATATGATAAAATTATTGTCCAAAAAAACTATATGATAAAATTATTGTCCAAAAAAACTATATGATAAAATTATTGTCCAAAAAAACTATATGATAAAATTATTGTCCAAAAAAACTATATGATAAAATTATTGTCCAAAAAAACTATATGATAAAATTATTGTCCAAAAAAACTATATGATAAAATTATTGTCCAAAAAAACTATATGATAAAATTATTGTCCAAAAAAACTATATGATAAAATTATTGTCCAAAAAAACTATATGATAAAATTATTGTCCAAAAAAACTATATGATAAAATTATTGTCCAAAAAAACTATATGATAAAATTATTGTCCAAAAAAACTATATGATAAAATTATTGTCCAAAAAAACTATATGATAAAATTATTGTCCAAAAAAACTATATGATAAAATTATTGTCCAAAAAAACTATATGATAAAATTATTGTCCAAAAAAACTATATGATAAAATTATTGTCCAAAAAAACTATATGATAAAATTATTGTCCAAAAAAACTATATGATAAAATTATTGTCCAAAAAAACTATATGATAAAATTATTGTCCAAAAAAACTATATGATAAAATTATTGTCCAAAAAAACTATATGATAAAATTATTGTCCAAAAAAACTATATGATAAAATTATTGTCCAAAAAAACTATATGATAAAATTATTGTCCAAAAAAACTATGATAAAATTATTGTCCAAAAAAACTATATGATAAAATTATTGTCCAAAAAAACTATATGATAAAATTATTGTCCAAAAAAACTATATGATAAAATTATTGTCCAAAAAAACTATATGATAAAATTATTGTCCAAAAAAACTATATGATAAAATTATTGTCCAAAAAAACTATATGATAAAATTATTGTCCAAAAAAACTATATGATAAAATTATTGTCCAAAAAAACTATATGATAAAATTATTGTCCAAAAAAACTATATGATAAAATTATTGTCCAAAAAAACTATATGATAAAATTATTGTCCAAAAAAACTATATGATAAAATTATTGTCCAAAAAAACTATATGATAAAATTATTGTCCAAAAAAACTATATGATAAAATTATTGTCCAAAAAAACTATATGATAAAATTATTGTCCAAAAAAACTATATGATAAAATTATTGTCCAAAAAAACTATATGATAAAATTATTGTCAAAAAAAACTATATGATAAAATTATTGTCCAAAAAAACTATATGATAAAATTATTGTCCAAAAAAACTATATGATAAAATTATTGTCCAAAAAAACTATATGATAAAATTATTGTCCAAAAAAAACTATATGATAAAATTATTGTCCAAAAAAACTATATGATAAAATTATTGTCCAAAAAAACTATATGATAAAATTATTGTCCAAAAAAACTATATGATAAAATTATTGTCCAAAAAAACTATATGATAAAATTATTGTCCAAAAAAACTATATGATAAAATTATTGTCCAAAAAAACTATATGATAAAATTATTGTCCAAAAAAACTATATGATAAAATTATTGTCCAAAAAAACTATATGATAAAATTATTGTCCAAAAAAACTATATGATAAAATTATTGTCCAAAAAAACTATATGATAAAATTATTGTCCAAAAAAACTATATGATAAAATTATTGTCCAAAAAAACTATATGATAAAATTATTGTCCAAAAAAACTATATGATAAAATTATTGTCCAAAAAAACTATATGATAAAATTATTGTCCAAAAAAACTATATGATAAAATTATTGTCCAAAAAAACTATATGATAAAATTATTGTCCAAAAAAACTATATGATAAAATTATTGTCCAAAAAAACTATATGATAAAATTATTGTCCAAAAAAACTATATGATAAAATTATTGTCCAAAAAAACTATATGATAAAATTATTGTCCAAAAAAACTATATGATAAAATTATTGTCCAAAAAAACTATATGATAAAATTATTGTCCAAAAAAACTATATGATAAAATTATTGTCCAAAAAAACTATATGATAAAATTATTGTCCAAAAAAACTATATGATAAAATTATTGTCCAAAAAAAC
>NC_136527.1:105078696-105104684 GCF_053919585.1 Euprymna scolopes | reverse complement strand
GCCCCCTTAAGTAAGACACTTTATCAGATCTCCATTACTAACGATTACTATATATTATCCCATTGATTACTGTACACGCAATAACCCTTATCCCAGAGTGGCTTCCGGGCCTTGATAAGTGTTGACTACCATGTAAAAAAACAAAAAAAAAACAAGTTTCTGATATAGAATGGCCATTGTTTTGTAAATATCTTAAATTTCCACCAGCTTTTGTCCCCAAAATTCAATAGAATTTAATGGCTCTTTGCTTATTAAAGCTGTAGTGATTTCAGGGGGAGATAAATCATGGCTTACTTCATATTTTTTTTCTTATTAAGTGTTTCCTTTTCAGATTAAATATGTTTTTAACTCTTTTTCAAAGTGTTTTTTTAACATGTTTTATTAACTGTTTGCTCTTGTTATAAGCTCTATCTCCTATTTGTTTTATCGAGCTTTTACATCTGGCTGAGATAATTTTATAAATATTAATTCTTTAATATTTATAATATACTTTAATTTTACCATCTTGGATCATTTTGGTAAATTTAATTATAATTTTTATTTTATATATATATGTGAATATATATATATATATATATATATATATATATATATATATACACACACACATTAGATAGATCCTATGTTGAGAGAAAAGATATCTGGCTATTTTTTGCTAATTCCTATCTTCTGATGAGAAGGAAAGTATTTCTTCGAAACTCCGCGGATTAAGGACTATCCACTTATTTAGTGTTTCCTTTTCAGATTAAATATGTTTTTAACTCTTTTTCAAAGTGTTTTTTAACATGTTTCATTAACTATTTGCTCATATATATATATATATACATATATACATACATACACATATGTATATATACATATATACATACATACACATATGTATATATACATATATACATACATACACATATGTATATATACATATATACATACATACACATATGTATATATATATATATACATATATACATACATATGTATATATATACATATGTATGTGTGTGTATATATATATATACATACATACATATATATGTATGTATATATATAGATATTACATATGTATATGTAAGAACAAGTAGTTAATAAAAGATTTTGAAAAAGAGTTAAAAACATATTCGATTTTAAAAAGGAAGCACAAAATAAGTGGATAGTCCTTAATCTGCAGAGTTTCGAAGAAATACTTTCTTTCTCATCAAAGGGTAGGATTTAGCAAAATGCGGAATCAGATTTTGCTTGCAAAGTATTTAATGAAACTGCAAGTAAGTCATAGATCTTACTTGGTAACAAAAAATGAAGCAGAGGGAATAGAGTGAAGAAAAAAGTAATTTCACTTGGATGCATAAGGGAAATTACACCAGTTCACACACATATATATATATATATATATATATATATGAATAAAAAAGAATACGAAAAGTATAAAAGCTTATAACTTTTCTTTATTCGTTTTCAATTGCTGACGTGCAGGAATACAAAATAATATTGTGAATATATATATATATATATATATATATATATAGTGAGAACCGATGTAATTTCCCTTATGCATAGAAAGACCGGTATAACAGATACCTATAGAAGGGGCAGCTGCGCATGTAATTGTGAGGCAAAGGTTGAGCAATCTCTAACCACACCTCCCCTGAATCGGCACTGCTTGAGTCCAATATATATATATATATATATATATATATATATATATATATATATGTAAACTGGATTTAGCATGCTTCATTCAACGCTTTATTATTGAAATTAAGCAACATTGAGCCTGGCCAGCACCAGATGGGTGACCATTTGGGAAGGCTAGGCACTGTATGTACTGTGCAGAGTCATAGAAATTTCCAGATTGGTATCTAGCGGTGCAATTATTCACTGAGAGAGATACACTTCCAGTCTTTGTTAAGACGTGTATCTTGGAGAAGGAAACTCTGATGTAAAAGGTTAGCAGTAATACAAAGTGTAATTGGTTCTACACAAAGCCTTCACCACTATAAACAAATCATTTCCAAGCCACATGGTTTTTGTGGCGAAACCTCATACGTCGAAATCGATGGGAGAGTTCATATAGTAATTGAACATGCAACCTTTCTAATAATAGGACCCCTAGCCTATAACTGGCAACAAATCCACACTGGGGTCCCCCACAAAGTGGTAGATCCCAATGTTAAACTATCAGGTGTCTCTGCATCAATTTAACCAGATGTTTTATTCTTCTGGCCAGGTGGGTGTCTGTGTTAATTAGCTAATATTCAACAAACATGCAAGTGGTCATAAAGATCACATTTTATCTGATAATAAAGTTAAAACTAAATTTTTGAATGACACTTTTTTTTGTCCCTTTATGTCGAAAAAAAAAATGGATAAAAAAAAGTGAGAAAAGAGATGGAGCAAAAAAAAAAAAAAAAGTCTTGGAAAAAAAAAATAAAAAAACCAAAAACAAATTTTGTTTCGAAAAAAAAAAAGAAAATTTAAAGAAAAATTAAATCAGAAAATTAAAAAACAAAACGCAAAATTTAAAAAAAATCAGAAAATAATTAGAAAATTTAACAAAAAAAACAAAGTTAAAAAAACAAAGTTAAAAAAAAACAAAAAAAAAACAAAGAAAAATTAAAAAACCAAAATTTTTTAAAATCCGAAAATTAAAAAAAGTCGAAATTAAAAAAAAATTAAAACAGAAAATTGAAAGACAAAAACAAAATTAAAAAAAATTCAGAAACTTAAAAAAAAATTCAGAAACTTAAAAAAAAATTCAGAAACTTAAAAAAAAATTCAGAAACTTAAAAAAAAATTCAGAAACTTAAAAAAAAATTCAGAAACTTAAAACAAAATCAGAAACTTAAAAAAAATCAGAAACTTAAAAAAAATCAGAAACTAAAAAAAAATCAGAAACTAAAAAAAAAATCAGAAACTAAAAAAAAATCAGAAACTAAAAAAAAAATCAGAAAATCAAAAAAAAATCAGAAAATTAAAAAAAAATCAGAAAATTAAAAAAAGCAAAATTTGAAAAAAATTTTAAATCAGAAAATTAAAAAAAAAAATCAGAAAGCTAAAACAGAAAGAAGCAAAATTTAAAAAAAAATTAAAAAAAGTAAAGAAAACATATTTATAAAAACATTAGTTTTTTATAGAAGAGAAATAAAGAACTGGGTTAGACAGTCTGACCACAAGCCATCAAAAACAACCACTATATTAGGATAGGAATATATAGATATGTATATGTATATACGTAGGAAAAAAAAGCCAAAATTTTCCAATATCTCTTACTGATCTCCAGCTGTCGTTGTATACGTCCCTTGCATCTTTCTCTGTAGTCTATTTGGCATGTGTTGTAATCGTTCATAACTTCGACAAATTTACGCGACAATGTGGCGTGCTAGAGCAGGAAAAAACGAGAAATAAAAAGACGAACACCTCAAAAATAGCAGTTCGTTTTTTGGGTAGGATGCAGGTTTCTTTTTTTTTTTTTTTGGCGATCAAATTTTGGAATAGCTAAAAAACAAATTTAAATAAAAAAAATTCCGATTTTTGAAAACAAAAAAAATTAAAAAAACAATTTTTTATATAAAAGGTAAAAAATTTTTTTTATAAATCTTCTGATTTAAAGAAAAATATTTTCTACGATTGCTCAATCTTTTTTGTTTAAATCAAAAGATTATTTTTAAACATTTGTTCCGAATGAAATTTTTCTAGAAAAAAACATTTTTGTTTTAAGATTTCATATTTTTTTCCCAAAATATTTTGTAACTAATATTTTTTTTATTAAAACTAAATTAACATATTCTTTTTCAATTTTTCATCTGTTGGAAACTTTTTTTTCCATCATTCAATTTTTTTTTTTTTTTTAACAGAAGCAAATATCTGTAATTAAAAAGACTTGTGACACATAAAAAACAGCCCTTTAATGAAACAAAGATTTTCACCCTAAAAAAGAAACATTCATTAAAAGAGTTTCACAAAATAAACGCAAACAAGGCAACAAAGCATATTTATGAGAAAGAAAAAAAAATTGTTTTCAATCGTAAATATAAAAAAAAGGTAATAAAAACAATAGACACGTTTATAAAAATAGAATTTGATTGCAATATCATAAAAAAAAAACATAATGGCATCCAAATTTAAAATATAAAAAAAAAAAAAAAATCACAAAATTTATATAAAACACGTAAAAACATAAACATATAAAAACACATTAAAAAAAATATGAATGATGAATAAAAATTAAGTTGAAAATATGAGAAATTTTACCTTTTTTTTTTTTTAAATTCCTCATCACATGCACAACAATACAAAAAATACATCATCTTAGTTGCAAATGACGTAAAAAAAAAGAGATGCAAAAAATATTAATAAATAAAAAAAATTTAAAACATGGAAAAATTTTTTTTTTTGATGAAATATAAATATTTAAAAAAATAAAATAAGAGAAAAAAACATTTGGATGCTTCGTATAATAACAAGCAAAAACTACAATATATGTGTGTATATATATATATATATATATATATATATATATATATAACTACATATTTAAACCTGTCCAGTGAAGTGTGTATGTGTGTAAACGTGGGTATCTAAATGTGTATAAATATACACGTACATGCGAGAAATAAGTGTAAACTGCAAAATATAAACTAATGTCAAAAACTAAAAACGAAAAAGAATATATATATATATATATATATATATATATATATATATATAAACATTACACTACAAATAAAAAGTGAAGGAAATGCATGAATGTGAGAAAAAAGTATGAATAGATTACAATGTGTATGTCAGTGTATATGTATTTTGCTAATCTATATATTTGTGTGTGTGTGTGTGTATCTATATATATATAATATAAAGCTGAATGTCTGTGTGTGTGGTCACGAATAGGCTCCTATATGATTGACTATTTTAAAAAACTGATTACATATAATGATAGGAGATGTATCGAGACACAGGAATGGGTATGTTTGATCTAGCAGAATGGGGATTCATTAAAATTGTGGGGTCTGCGTTCACGCCTGGTCCACAAAGTATGGAAATAAAAAATTTAAAAATTAGAAGAAAAAACATTTACTAGGGTTTTTGATATAGATGTACATAATAATACTTTGATAAGTATGTTTTAACTTAAATAGGGATGTTATAATAAAATTGTGGGGTCTGCGTTCACGCCTGGCCTCCATAGAATGGAAATAGGCACAAACTTTAATAAAGACTTTTCATATCTATCTGCGTAAGTTTACTTTGATAATTATGTTTCAGTTTGAAGAAATATGGTATAATAAAATTATGGGGTGTTCGTTTGCACCTGACCTCTATAGAATGGAAATATGTCACAAAGTTTAACAAGGTTTTTTAATATAGATCCACAAAATATTGTGATAAGTGTTTCAGTGTGAACAGGTATGGTATAATAAATTATAGGGTTTATCTATTTTATTTTTACTTTCATCATATTTTGCTTTGGTTTTGATACCCCCAAATTCAATCCAAATTTACAACCCTTCCTTTTCATAACCTATCATACTTTCATAAATCAGAGTCCATTTTCTGTAGGCTGTTTTTGAACCCAGTCAACGACGGGTACTTTTGCTAGTATCTATATATCTATAAAAGTGTGTGTGTCTGTGTACATTTCCCTACGCAATAACTGTCAATTTTTAGTCTACAGACTCGAAATTTGATATACAGGGTACTGAGATTTGGGAAAATCGATGTGATCGGTTTTTGGCCAGAAATTTGGCGATTAAGGGGTCAAAGTTCAATAATTTGACCTTTGAGAACTCTACCAAACTCCTCCGACAATTTTGGGTCTATGCACTTGAAATTTTAGATCTAGGTTCCTTGGACATGGATCTAACTTAATAACTTGATTTGAGCCCAAAACAATAAATGTTAAGGGGTCATAATAGGGGTCAAAGTTAAAAAAAATTGACCTCTGCGGTCTCTTCCAAATTACTTAGACAATTTCTGGTCTAAATATTTGAAATTTTACATAAAGGGTATTCAGAGATAGGGCAAGCTTTTTCATCAGTTTGGGTCGAAAATTTTTAGTTACCAATATATAAATGTATGTATGTATGTATGTTTGCATGTTTGCCTTAAACTTTCAATAGAGGCGACGGATTTTACCAAGATCAGTATCGTTTTAAAATTCGACCTTTCATACAACAAATATCGAAAAATTGGCTAAAAACATCAATATGTTCCCCTTCAACTAGGCACTTTTCTACAGGGGGGGGGGTCACGTTTTTTTCAGATATTTTTTAAAGTTATCCTCTCCTTTAGATTGTCTAGCCTTAATTTTAAAAAATGTCGCTTCCGGTTTGGCGGTGGTCGTAACAGCATAAACGTTAGGTTTTACCCCGTTCTTTTCCTCCTTTGCGGTACGGGTTTGAGCCTGCCTTCCTACTACCACTTTTTTTTTTTGCTCAACATACCCATCCAAACACCCGGGCAATGCCGGGCTGAAATGCTAGTATATATATTATTTAAACCTGTTCAGTGAAATGTGTATGTGCGTGAAAATACATTTAAAAACTACAATATATGTGTGTGTGTATAAATATATATATATATATATATATGTCAGGTCATGTCATATACTACTGGTACCATGTAACCCAGTATTACCTGCCTCATGGTCGGGTCACCGGCGACTAAACTGGTTCCCCCACCAGACTTGTTTGGTGAGGAGGGTGGCTAGTCTTCCTGAAGGTTTAAAAACAAGACCTTCCAAGGGGCGAATGAACCCTTTTTCAGGGTCAACGGCCAACTAGCACCGTGTGTGTTTGTGTGTATGTATGTATGTGTGTGTTGGGGTGGAGAGGGATCCCGTAAGCCGTGGTGAAGGCAACCTTTCTAGGAGAAGCAAATCTTTGATTTAAAAAACCATAAAGCGGGAGACCAGTACCCGCATCAAGCTGGTTTGCAGTTTTTGTTGCTGGATCTCAACATTTTGAACCGAGAGAGAGACTTAGCATCTGTGTATAAAAATGGTCCTGTGTGTATATATATATGTCATACGCAAAATAAAATTAATATGGATGTATATTCAATGACTTGAATTCCCAAATTGGTCACCCATCCGGTACTGGCCAGGCTTAGCATTGCTTAACTGTAGTGATATAAGGATGTGTCAACATGATTATGCCGATAAGTCCATTTCATAAATCTTTCAATATTCTTCAAACACCTATAATACAGAGTATCCCAAAAGTCTTCGGCACATTTCAAGTCCTCATATCTGCTTAACTATGAATGGTACCAGTAGAAACGGAGGATTTTGTTAATTTGTGATTTGATGGATGAAACATGGATCCATCGCTTTACTTCAGAGTCAAATTGAACAACAACAGCAATAAAGCGGCTAAAGATGCAAACATCAGCAGGTAAGGCTTTAGCCTCCATGTTTTGGAGTGCGGATATACACTTCAAACCCTCATATCTGCTAAACTATGAATGGCGAAATGCATTAAGTTTTTGGTAAAACTATTGATTTTTTTTTTTCCATTTCTTTTCAAGCCCAGTAATACCGTTCACGCAACCAGAAAAGGCATTTTGCGTGCTTGAATTATGTTTCCTTATAATATATACCAACCCTTATTTAAGAAGCTCAATGTAATTACAGAGCAATATAGAGAATAAATGACAACAAGTTATATTCCAAATTTCATTATGTTGACCATCTTACAATTTAATCCTTTAAATCAATTAACATTTACAATTCTTGACAGTATCTGTTTCGTAGCACAAAATCAATCACTTAATTATTATATCAATCAGTGAATCTATTATGCCCTTAACTCGTCAGAAGAAATAGCAACAATCAATCCACCGAAAGAAAATAAAATGCGTTTGGGCATGATTAAAATATCCGAAAATTGGAAAAGAAGTTGTAAATACCTTATAGTTATTTTTCATTACGCCATTTTCTATTTTAAACATGAAGTCACTAAAACCTGCACATATGTATTAACAAATTCCATTAATTTATATGGATTTTAAATGTCTGAGGGAGTTGCACTTGTCTGACAAGACGTTGCAATCATCATATATATATATATATATATATATATATATATTATGCATATATGCATATGTTTATATTATATTTATACTAGTCTATATATATATATATATTATGCATATATGCATAATATATATATTATATTTATACTAGTTTGGGTGCCTGGCATTGCCTGGGCGTTTGGAGATGTGTGTTGCGCAAAAAAACAAAAAAAAAGTGGTAGTAGAAAGGCAGGCTTTAACTTGCAACGCGAAGGAGGAAAAGAACGTGAAAAAAAAAAAAAAAAAGTGGCGTCTTTGCCGTTGCGTCCATCGCCAAACTGGGAGTGGCAAAGGTTTAAATTAAGGCTAGTCAATTGAAAGGAGGGGACGACTTTCGAAAAATATTGGCGAAAGAAAGCGACCCCTTCTTGTAGAAAAGTGCACAGTTGAAGATGAAGGAATTAATGTTTTTAGCCAATTTTTCTGATATTTGTTATCCAAAGGGTCGAGCTTCAAAACGATACGGATCTCGTCAAAATGCATGGCCTCTGTTGAAAGTTTTAGGCAGACATACATACATACATTTAAACAGACAGGTGAGATTTATATAATAGATTATGCATATATTTATTTACTAGCATTTCAGCCTGGCGTTGCCCAGGTGTTTGGCGGTTTATGTTGAGCAAAAAAAAAAAAAAAAGCAGTCAATTTTTTAAAAACTTTGATCCCTATTATGACCCCTTAAAATTTATATTCTAGGGCTCAAATCAAGTTATTAAGTTAGATCCATGTCCAAGGAACCTATATCTAAAATTTCAAGTGTTTAGACCCAAAATTGGCGGAGGAGTTTGGTAGAGTTCTCAAAGGTGAAATCGTTGAACTTTGACCCCTTTAACTGCAAAATTTCTGGCCGAAAACGGATTACAAAGATTTTTCCAAATCTCAGTACCCTGAATATCAAATTTGGAGTCTGTAGACTTAAAATTGACAGAGTTATTGCATAGGGAAATGTACACAGACACACACAGACTCACAGATACATACACACAGACACGTTCACTTTTATAGATATATTATTTTTGTATTTTATATGTATATATTTTTTTTCAGCTATCTATAAATATAAAAGCAAAAATGTGTGTGTGTGTATGTTTTCGTGTATGTCCAAGAAAGGCTTCTTTCTGAGAACCGATCAGTCGCCTCACAACTTCTTAAAACATTTTATATCGCGCCTAAATGATAATATCTACGAGTTAACAACCAGGGTCGCCTGTCTATTTAATTTGCCCGACTTTCAAAAGATAAATATTCAACAATTTTCGATCGCCGTGCATTAAGCTTTTTCGTATAAAAAAAAGAACCGAACAGACTCGCGGTAAATAAAACACTGTCCCGCACTCAAAGTTTCCGTTATTAAGTCATCAAAAACAGGCACCTGCCAAGTCACATGTCTGTTTTTTTTTCACTTTATTATTTTCCAACTGCGCGTCAAGACTTCGTTTTTTTTTTTAAAAACAACCAACGATTTTTCTTTTCATTCACCCAAAAACACTCGGGCAACGCCGGGTACACCCCCCTCGCTAGTATATATATGAGATTAGAGAATATGGCAGGTGCTCGTCTGAACTCCAATCCCTCGTCCCCCCCCCTCGCCAATATTTCACGAGAAACACCCGCCTCGTTGAAACTACTGTCAATAATTTTCCCCATTCTTTATTTGTGCCTAAATCCAAACGTAGATTCCATGAGCAGAGCTTCTTTCTTAGAACTGCACGCCTTTGGAACTTTCTGCCTACAACTTGGACGTCTTCAAGTCCAACATAAATAAACTCCTGACAAACCGCCCCCTTAAGTACCTATTTACTATGCCTCCCCACGGGACAGCGTTAGACACCAGGGTCGTTTTTTAACGTGGAGAAAAGGTACAAAAATAAAAATTGTCTCAGTCGTGAAGGATTTCTCCTCCACCGAAAGAGAACAAGAAATAGAAGTGCAGCATCTGGAGAACAGATACTGCACTTTGATCTTGTCCCGAAGGCCAAACCGCCCACTTAAGTAAGACACTCTATCAAACTCCCGCAATACTAATGATTACTACAATACTATCTCATTGATTACTCTACACGCAATAACCTTTATCCCTGAGTGGCCTTCGGGCCTTGATAGGTGATGACCCCCCCCCCCAATGTAAAAAAAAAAAAATTTATAAAAAATATGTGTGAGAAAAGAAAAAAAATTTTTTTTTTTTTTTTAATACATCTACTTGCATCTGGTGAGATTTTTTTTGCGAGTGAGATAAAAAAAAAGGAGAGTGTGAGCATAACAGAGTGAGAGTGAGAGATCATACGTGTGTGCGTGTGTGTGTGCGCGTGTGTGTGTGTGTGCGTGTGTATGAAATGACGATTAAATGCTGTCGATGAGGAGGAGGAGGAGGAGGAGAAGGAGGAGCGAAAATACAAAGCCTTACTGATTTCCATCTGTCTCTTTATGCGAGCTTTACACCGGTCTCTGTAGTCAATTTGCGTCGTGTTGTAATCACTCATCACCTCAACAAATTTACGTGATATTGTAGAGTACTAGAAACAAAATAAACACCTGGTTAACAAAAAAAAAAAAAAAAACGACGACGCCTGGCCTCACACAGAGGGAGAAAAGGGAAGTTCAAAAAAGAAAATGAAGAAAAATAAAGCAGGAAGAGACGGAAGAAAGTGGGAGGTGGGGGGGGGGGGAATATACATATACATCTTATATTTTATAGAGAGAATTAGACCTGGAGTCCTAAGAGCAGAGTTCATTTTAATGCATTAATAAATGCAGTAATACTTCTAAAAGAAAAGTGCCCATACTACTGTAGATATATAATAAGCTCAATAGGTGTAGGTACCCCAGAGCTATATAGATATTGAGTAAAAAAATTAATTGTTAATGATCTTGTTCTTTTTTCTTTTTGAATTATTATTAATTTCTTTTACTTAATATTAATATATATATATATATATATATATATATATATATATATATATATATAAGTAGATTGTAGTTTGCTTGAAGCATTGTTGAAGAAAATTATAAGTAAAAAAATTAATTGTTAATGATCTTGTTCTTTTTTCTTTTTGAATTATTATTAATTTCTTTTACTTAATATTAATATATATATATATATATATATATATATATATATAAGTAGATTGTAGTTTGCTTGAAGCATTGTTGAAGAAAATTATAAGTAAAAAAATTAATTGTTAATGATCTTGTTCTTTTTTCTTTTTGAATTATTATTAATTTCTTTTACTTAATATTAATATATATATATATATATATATATAAGTAGATTGTAGTTTGCTTGAAGCATTGTTGAAGAAAATTATAAGTAAAAAAATTAATTGTTAATGATCTTGTTCTTTTTTCTTTTTGAATTATTATTAATTTCTTTTACTTAATATTAATATATATATATATATATATATATATATATATATATATATATAAGTAGATTGTAGTTTGCTTGAAGCATTGTTGAAGAAAATTATAAGTAAAAAAATTAATTGTTAATGATCTTGTTCTTTTTTCTTTTTGAATTATTATTAATTTCTTTTACTTAATATTAATATATATATATATATAAGTAGATTGTAGTTTGCTTGAAGCATTGTTGAAGAAAATTATAAGGTAAAATTAAAAGCCAAGAACAATGCGAGATTTTTTTTTTATATATAGAGTAAAATTAAATGAAAACAAAAGAAATAAATTTCTTTTTTTTTGTTGTTTGTTTTTTCTTTTTCACACAAATTTTAACTCTAAACAACAGTCATTTTTTTTTTCTGTTGTCTTCTCTTGAAAAAGGACTAATAGGTCTGAAATATATTGAGATTTATAACACCATTGAATACAACAGAAAAAAAAAATGACTGTTGTTTAGAGTTCAAATTTGTGTGAAAAAGAAAAAACAAACAACCAAAAATAAGAAATTTATTTCTTTTGTTTTCATTTAATTTTACTTTATATAAAAAAAAAATCTCGCATTGTTCTTGGCTTTTAATTTTACCTTATATATATATATATATATATAATATTGAGTAAGATGATTAATAATTTATAATTAAAATTAAAAATCGGTTTCATAAGCAAGAGCAAACAAAATCAATAAATTGTACGATCGTTTCGGAAACAATGTTTTTTATTGAGATAGACAATAAGTCTTGGACAATAATTTTATCAGTTTTTTAAAACAAAGTCTATATGATAAAATTATTGTCCAAAAAAACTATATGATAAAATTATTGTCCAAAAAAACTATATGATAAAATTATTGTCCAAAAAAACTATATGATAAAATTATTGTCCAAAAAAACTATATGATAAAATTATTGTCCAAAAAAACTATATGATAAAATTATTGTCCAAAAAAACTATATGATAAAATTATTGTCCAAAAAAACTATATGATAAAATTATTGTCCAAAAAAACTATATGATAAAATTATTGTCCAAAAAAACTATATGATAAAATTATTGTCCAAAAAAACTATATGATAAAATTATTGTCCAAAAAAACTATATGATAAAATTATTGTCCAAAAAAACTATATGATAAAATTATTGTCCAAAAAAACTATATGATAAAATTATTGTCCAAAAAAACTATATGATAAAATTATTGTCCAAAAAAACTATATGATAAAATTATTGTCCAAAAAAACTATATGATAAAATTATTGTCCAAAAAAACTATATGATAAAATTATTGTCCAAAAAAACTATATGATAAAATTATTGTCCAAAAAAACTATATGATAAAATTATTGTCCAAAAAAACTATATGATAAAATTATTGTCCAAAAAAACTATATGATAAAATTATTGTCCAAAAAAACTATATGATAAAATTATTGTCCAAAAAAACTATATGATAAAATTATTGTCCAAAAAAACTATATGATAAAATTATTGTCCAAAAAAACTATATGATAAAATTATTGTCCAAAAAAACTATATGATAAAATTATTGTCCAAAAAAACTATATGATAAAATTATTGTCCAAAAAAACTATATGATAAAATTATTGTCCAAAAAAACTATATGATAAAATTATTGTCCAAAAAAACTATATGATAAAATTATTGTCCAAAAAAACTATATGATAAAATTATTGTCCAAAAAAACTATATGATAAAATTATTGTCCAAAAAAACTATATGATAAAATTATTGTCCAAAAAAACTATATGATAAAATTATTGTCCAAAAAAACTATATGATAAAATTATTGTCCAAAAAAACTATATGATAAAATTATTGTCCAAAAAAACTATATGATAAAATTATTGTCCAAAAAAACTATATGATAAAATTATTGTCCAAAAAAACTATATGATAAAATTATTGTCCAAAAAAACTATATGATAAAATTATTGTCCAAAAAAACTATATGATAAAATTATTGTCCAAAAAAACTATATGATAAAATTATTGTCCAAAAAAACTATATGATAAAATTATTGTCCAAAAAAACTATATGATAAAATTATTGTCCAAAAAAACTATATGATAAAATTATTGTCCAAAAAAACTATATGATAAAATTATTGTCCAAAAAAACTATATGATAAAATTATTGTCCAAAAAAACTATATGATAAAATTATTGTCCAAAAAAACTATATGATAAAATTATTGTCCAAAAAAACTATATGATAAAATTATTGTCCAAAAAAACTATATGATAAAATTATTGTCCAAAAAAACTATATGATAAAATTATTGTCCAAAAAAACTATATGATAAAATTATTGTCCAAAAAAACTATATGATAAAATTATTGTCCAAAAAAACTATATGATAAAATTATTGTCCAAAAAAACTATATGATAAAATTATTGTCCAAAAAAACTATATGATAAAATTATTGTCCAAAAAAACTATATGATAAAATTATTGTCCAAAAAAACTATATGATAAAATTATTGTCCAAAAAAACTATATGATAAAATTATTGTCCAAAAAAACTATATGATAAAATTATTGTCCAAAAAAACTATATGATAAAATTATTGTCCAAAAAAACTATATGATAAAATTATTGTCCAAAAAAACTATATGATAAAATTATTGTCCAAAAAAACTATATGATAAAATTATTGTCCAAAAAAACTATATGATAAAATTATTGTCCAAAAAAACTATATGATAAAATTATTGTCCAAAAAAACTATATGATAAAATTATTGTCCAAAAAAACTATATGATAAAATTATTGTCCAAAAAAACTATATGATAAAATTATTGTCCAAAAAAACTATATGATAAAATTATTGTCCAAAAAAACTATATGATAAAATTATTGTCCAAAAAAACTATATGATAAAATTATTGTCCAAAAAAACTATATGATAAAATTATTGTCCAAAAAAACTATATGATAAAATTATTGTCCAAAAAAACTATATGATAAAATTATTGTCCAAAAAAACTATATGATAAAATTATTGTCCAAAAAAAACTATATGATAAAATTATTGTCCAAAAAAACTATATGATAAAATTATTGTCCAAAAAAACTATATGATAAAATTATTGTCCAAAAAAACTATATGATAAAATTATTGTCCAAAAAAACTATATGATAAAATTATTGTCCAAAAAAACTATATGATAAAATTATTGTCCAAAAAAACTATATGATAAAATTATTGTCCAAAAAAACTATATGATAAAATTATTGTCCAAAAAAACTATATGATAAAATTATTGTCCAAAAAAACTATATGATAAAATTATTGTCCAAAAAAACTATATGATAAAATTATTGTCCAAAAAAACTATATGATAAAATTATTGTCCAAAAAAACTATATGATAAAATTATTGTCCAAAAAAACTATATGATAAAATTATTGTCCAAAAAAACTATATGATAAAATTATTGTCCAAAAAAACTATATGATAAAATTATTGTCCAAAAAAACTATATGATAAAATTATTGTCCAAAAAAACTATATGATAAAATTATTGTCCAAAAAAACTATATGATAAAATTATTGTCCAAAAAAACTATATGATAAAATTATTGTCCAAAAAAACTATATGATAAAATTATTGTCCAAAAAAACTATATGATAAAATTATTGTCCAAAAAAACTATATGATAAAATTATTGTCCAAAAAAACTATATGATAAAATTATTGTCCAAAAAAACTATATGATAAAATTATTGTCCAAAAAAACTATATGATAAAATTATTGTCCAAAAAAACTATATGATAAAATTATTGTCCAAAAAAACTATATGATAAAATTATTGTCCAAAAAAACTATATGATAAAATTATTGTCCAAAAAAACTATATGATAAAATTATTGTCCAAAAAAACTATATGATAAAATTATTGTCCAAAAAAACTATATGATAAAATTATTGTCCAAAAAAACTATATGATAAAATTATTGTCCAAAAAAACTATATGATAAAATTATTGTCCAAAAAAACTATATGATAAAATTATTGTCCAAAAAAACTATATGATAAAATTATTGTCCAAAAAAACTATATGATAAAATTATTGTCCAAAAAAACTATATGATAAAATTATTGTCCAAAAAAACTATATGATAAAATTATTGTCCAAAAAAACTATATGATAAAATTATTGTCCAAAAAAACTATATGATAAAATTATTGTCCAAAAAAACTATATGATAAAATTATTGTCCAAAAAAACTATATGATAAAATTATTGTCCAAAAAAACTATATGATAAAATTATTGTCCAAAAAAACTATATGATAAAATTATTGTCCAAAAAAACTATATGATAAAATTATTGTCCAAAAAAACTATATGATAAAATTATTGTCCAAAAAAACTATATGATAAAATTATTGTCCAAAAAAACTATATGATAAAATTATTGTCCAAAAAAACTATATGATAAAATTATTGTCCAAAAAAACTATATGATAAAATTATTGTCCAAAAAAACTATATGATAAAATTATTGTCCAAAAAAACTATATGATAAAATTATTGTCCAAAAAAACTATATGATAAAATTATTGTCCAAAAAAACTATATGATAAAATTATTGTCCAAAAAAACTATATGATAAAATTATTGTCCAAAAAAACTATATGATAAAATTATTGTCCAAAAAAACTATATGATAAAATTATTGTCCAAAAAAACTATATGATAAAATTATTGTCCAAAAAAACTATATGATAAAATTATTGTCCAAAAAAACTATATGATAAAATTATTGTCCAAAAAAACTATATGATAAAATTATTGTCCAAAAAAACTATATGATAAAATTATTGTCCAAAAAAACTATATGATAAAATTATTGTCCAAAAAAACTATATGATAAAATTATTGTCCAAAAAAACTATATGATAAAATTATTGTCCAAAAAAACTATATGATAAAATTATTGTCCAAAAAAACTATATGATAAAATTATTGTCCAAAAAAACTATATGATAAAATTATTGTCCAAAAAAACTATATGATAAAATTATTGTCCAAAAAAACTATATGATAAAATTATTGTCCAAAAAAACTATATGATAAAATTATTGTCCAAAAAAACTATATGATAAAATTATTGTCCAAAAAAACTATATGATAAAATTATTGTCCAAAAAAACTATATGATAAAATTATTGTCCAAAAAAACTATATGATAAAATTATTGTCCAAAAAAACTATATGATAAAATTATTGTCCAAAAAAACTATATGATAAAATTATTGTCCAAAAAAACTATATGATAAAATTATTGTCCAAAAAAACTATATGATAAAATTATTGTCCAAAAAAACTATATGATAAAATTATTGTCCAAAAAAACTATATGATAAAATTATTGTCCAAAAAAACTATATGATAAAATTATTGTCCAAAAAAACTATATGATAAAATTATTGTCCAAAAAAACTATATGATAAAATTATTGTCCAAAAAAACTATATGATAAAATTATTGTCCAAAAAAACTATATGATAAAATTATTGTCCAAAAAAACTATATGATAAAATTATTGTCCAAAAAAACTATATGATAAAATTATTGTCCAAAAAAACTATATGATAAAATTATTGTCCAAAAAAACTATATGATAAAATTATTGTCCAAAAAAACTATATGATAAAATTATTGTCCAAAAAAACTATATGATAAAATTATTGTCCAAAAAAACTATATGATAAAATTATTGTCCAAAAAAACTATATGATAAAATTATTGTCCAAAAAAACTATATGATAAAATTATTGTCCAAAAAAACTATATGATAAAATTATTGTCCAAAAAAACTATATGATAAAATTATTGTCCAAAAAAACTATATGATAAAATTATTGTCCAAAAAAACTATATGATAAAATTATTGTCCAAAAAAACTATATGATAAAATTATTGTCCAAAAAAACTATATGATAAAATTATTGTCCAAAAAAACTATATGATAAAATTATTGTCCAAAAAAACTATATGATAAAATTATTGTCCAAAAAAACTATATGATAAAATTATTGTCCAAAAAAACTATATGATAAAATTATTGTCCAAAAAAACTATATGATAAAATTATTGTCCAAAAAAACTATATGATAAAATTATTGTCCAAAAAAACTATATGATAAAATTATTGTCCAAAAAAACTATATGATAAAATTATTGTCCAAAAAAACTATATGATAAAATTATTGTCCAAAAAAACTATATGATAAAATTATTGTCCAAAAAAACTATATGATAAAATTATTGTCCAAAAAAACTATATGATAAAATTATTGTCCAAAAAAACTATATGATAAAATTATTGTCCAAAAAAACTATATGATAAAATTATTGTCCAAAAAAACTATATGATAAAATTATTGTCCAAAAAAACTATATGATAAAATTATTGTCCAAAAAAACTATATGATAAAATTATTGTCCAAAAAAACTATATGATAAAATTATTGTCCAAAAAAACTATATGATAAAATTATTGTCCAAAAAAACTATATGATAAAATTATTGTCCAAAAAAACTATATGATAAAATTATTGTCCAAAAAAACTATATGATAAAATTATTGTCCAAAAAAACTATATGATAAAATTATTGTCCAAAAAAACTATATGATAAAATTATTGTCCAAAAAAACTATATGATAAAATTATTGTCCAAAAAAACTATATGATAAAATTATTGTCCAAAAAAACTATATGATAAAATTATTGTCCAAAAAAACTATATGATAAAATTATTGTCCAAAAAACTATATGATAAAATTATTGTCCAAAAAAACTATATGATAAAATTATTGTCCAAAAAAACTATATGATAAAATTATTGTCCAAAAAAACTATATGATAAAATTATTGTCCAAAAAAACTATATGATAAAATTATTGTCCAAAAAAACTATATGATAAAATTATTATCCAAAAAAACTATATGATAAAATTATTGTCCAAAAAAACTATATGATAAAATTATTGTCCAAAAAAACTATATGATAAAATTATTGTCCAAAAAAACTATATGATAAAATTATTGTCCAAAAAAACTATATGATAAAATTATTGTCCAAAAAAACTATATGATAAAATTATTGTCCAAAAAAACTATATGATAAAATTATTGTCCAAAAAACTATATGATAAAATTATTGTCCGAGACTTATTGTCTATCTCAATAAAAACATTGTTTCCGAAACGACCGTACAATTTATTGATTTTGTTTGTTCTTCCTTTTGAAACCGATTCTTAATTTTAAATTATCAATCATTTTACTCAATGTTAAAATAGCTCTATCGAGCTTATTATATATCTACATTACAACGAGCACTGTTTTCTTTTTTATTTTAATTGTATCAATGAATTTACTAATACATTAAAATATACTCTGCTCTTCAGACTGTCGTTCTAATCCCCTTAAAATTATATATATATATATATACATATATATATATATATATATGTATATAATCTGAGGTTATTGTTTTCCAGAGGTTAAGTAACCAAAGAGTGCTCAATAAGGAGTAGAGCAGGGTAGACACTTTTTTTTTTACATAAGCTGTAATATGTTGCTACACAGTTATGAGTATGTTTCGGTCAGCTAGAGACCTCTTCAGGCGATACAGCTTATATGAAAGCAAAGTTTCCAATGAAAGTATCAGGTCTTCCCGGTTACAGAGTTTATATATATATATATATATATATATATACACACAGGGTGATCCGAAAGTAACCCCCTATTCTAAAATAACTATAATTTATTCGAATGCTGTAATATTTTTCTCAATTTTTGGGTATATCTTACTTAATGTGTGGTAATTAAATCTGTGCTTTTTTTTATTTTCAAATCTGTTATATGAATTTGGTTTTTAATCTTGAATGGGAGAATACGTGAAGTTATTAGTTTCATCCCGCAAGAGGTCCTGGATATGACCTTAAACTATATTGAGTGGTGAGGCCCCAGCTTATGGGCTTTGGGGAGTGTGGAGCCACCCTTTAATTACCATTGCTTCCAGGTCCACTCTGACCCGGAGTGGTAGTACCTGTTAGGGTCCCAACTATGGGTTAAATAGAAACCGACGTGAAAACAACAAATATATTCTATTAACAAAAATTTTTTCTTCAAAATCTTTGGATTCGGCATTAAATAACCCGAAAAGGGTTGATATGCCGTAAAACAAAACCAACCAACCAATCCATCCCGCAAGAGTTTTTATGTGAAATCAGTGGATGCGGTTCATGGTCGACTTGAAAAACTGGTAGCGAATGGTGGTGGCCATATTGAATTTAAAATAAAAGTCCACGTAATATACTTTTTTTTAGGTATTTATTTATTATTATTCATCGGACTACTGTTCTCATCTTACTTTTTGAGGCTTGCCTACTTATTCCGTTTTGCTATTTGTAGTATTCCAGGCACAAGTTTGAATGGTCACGGGTCTAATAAGATATGACGGGTTAACATGTGGATATAATAAACACAGAACAATCATTACTCACAATGTAACTGACGGAAGTAAACATTACATTCCCGAGTTCGACAGAAACATTCCAGAGTTCGACAGAAACATTCCAGAGTTCGACAGAAACATTCCAGAGTTCGACAGAAACATTCCCGAGTTCGACAGAAACATTCCAGAGTTCGACAGAAACATTCCAGAGTTCGACAAGATACACCTGAAGAATGTTAACTGGAAACACGAGTTGGAACAATTACATTGAAAGCATTGCCAGGGCCGCTGAGAAGAAGGTAGGCTCTCTCTACCGTGCTAGAAAACTACTAACACCAGAAAGTATTCTGTACCTCTATAAGGCCACCATTCGCCCATGTATGGAGTACTGTTGTCATATTTGGGCTGGTGCATCTGCTACTAGTCTCTCACTCCTAGACAAGGTCCAAAAGAGAGTCGCCAATCTGATAGGCCCTGAACTGTCATCTAAGCTTCAGCATCTGTCCCATTGACGAAATGTTGCATCCCTCTGCCTGTTCTACAAGTATTTTAATGGTGAATACTCTAGTATTGCTGTCATATTTGGGCTGGTGCATCGGCTGCTAGTCTCTCGCTCCTAGACAAGGTTCAAAAGAGAGTCGCCAACCTGATAGGCCCTGAACTGTCATCTAAGCTTCAGCATCTGTCCCATTGACGAAACGTTGCATCTCTCTGCCTGTTCTACAAGTATTTTAATGGTGAATGTTCTTACGAACTGCAAGCACTTGTGCCCCCATGACGTAGACACCCTCGACAAACCCGACAGGCAGCTAAATCCCACCTCCACACAGTAGAGATCCCTAGATGTAAAAGATCTTTCTACTTCGGTAGTTTCTTCCCCAGAACCGCTAGACTTTGGAATTCCATTCCAGGTCCCTGCTTCACCAACTGTACTGACATGCAGAAGTTCAAGTGTAACGTGAACCAACATCTTGCTGCCCAAATCCCTACATAGTACCCCAGTATTTGTTGCCCCCCTGATAGTAGCCCCCTACACCAAAGTGGCAATGTGCCTTGTTTGGGTGAAAATGTAATAAAAAAAAAAAGAAGGTCGGAGGTTATATCGACCGAAACATTGTGAAAATCACACTTAAGATTAGAACAGTAGTCCGATGAATAATGATACATATAACCAATCCTCATCTCAAAAATTCAGAAGCGTCACTTTCTGTTAATATTCATTAATTGGAGAAATTATATTTAAAAAAATATATTGTTATTTTAGAATAGGGAGTTACTTTTGGATCACTCTGTATAAGAGAGGGAGCATGAGAAAGCGAAAATGTGAAGAAAAAAAAGAAAAACAGAGAGAGAGAGGAGGGAAGAACATATAGGGAGGAGAACAAAGTAGGAAGAAGAGAGAGGGAAGGAAGAGGGGAAAATAGAGAGGTTGGAGAAGAGAGGGAAAGAGTATGGGAGTGAGAGAATAAGAAAAAAGGTGAAGAGAAAGAGAGGGAGGGAGGTAGAGATGAAGGGACAAAGAGAGAGGAAAGACAGAGCAGAAGGAAAGGAAGAGTGAGAGGGAGAGAGAGAGAAAGGCAGAGAGGGAGAGAGGCAGAGTAGGAGAGAGGCAGAGAGGCAGAGAGGGAGAGAGAGAGGCAGAGAGGGAGAGAGAGGCAGAGCAGAGAGAGAGAGGCAGAGAGAGAGAGAGGCAGAGAGAGAGAGAGAGGCACAGAGAGAGAGAGAGAGAGAGGCACAGAGAGAGAGAGGCACAGAGAGAGAGAGAGAGAGGCACAGAGAGAGAGAGAGAGAGGCACAGAGAGAGAGAGAGAGGCACAGAGAGAGAGAGAGAGACACAGAGAGAGAGAGGCACAGAGAGAGAGAGAGAGGCGAGAGAAAGGGAGGGAATGAAAGAAAGACAGAGAGGAAGGTAGAGAAGGAGAGAAAGACAGAGGAAGGAAAAGAAAGGAAGAGAGGGAGAGGAGGAGGAGAAAGTGAGAGGGGGGAGGAGGAGAAAAGTTCAAGGCATTTAGAAAGAAAAACGAGCAGAAAAGAAATATTTAAGATTGAAAAAAAAAAAAAAAAAAAAAGAAAGCTAAATTAAAATTAAAAAAAAAAAGGAAGAAAACCGGGTTGAGGGCGGATTTTCCGACTGCCTGAAAAAGAACTAAAGAAAAAAAGAGAAAACAAACAAACGGCAGGGCACATATCCTACAAGAAAACATGAAAAGAAACAGAAAATCACACATTTATGTTATTCAGATGGCCTGAATAATATAACTTTCCTCCATCTCTTGCGAACATGAACCCAGTCTAATAATAAAACAGCACTGACAATAGGCATATATATATATATATATATATATATATATATATATATTGTGCAGTTAGACACACCTAAAAAAAAAGAAGAAAAATGCATTCACTTCTTGTTCTAAAAATAACAAATAAATAAATTAAAACACAATTACACAAATAAACAAACAAACAAAAAAAAGAAGATAAATTTCAGAGGTGCAAAGATTTTTTTTTTTTAAATACGCCCATGCAAATTCTGCGGGGAACAAAACTTAAAATGCGTTTTGTTTGGCGGACATAGTTGAAAGCATACCACGTGACAGAAGAGTGCGCTTCTCGGCCAATCAACGTTCACACAAAGATTTAATTTTCAAAACCTTTTTTTCCTCCCATCGCCTGGGAGCCGATCGACAAATACTTAAACGAATTCACTTCACTCACTCATTTTCACTCGGCGTTTCCCACCCTTCGCTCACTTTTCTATTCACGTCAACGACTCCGTTGCTTTGTATTTTTCTATAAGGGATAGGGCGTGAGGGAGGTACTCCTTAAACCTTCTTAAGATGCCGTTTAGTTTGTTGTTATTTGTTTTATTTTCCTTAGAAACATCCGTTTCCCATAACTCACCCTGTCAAGTATAAAACAAAAAAAGAAAAAATGGCTTCACTCGAGCATCGATAATCGCTCAATAAACGCAAATTAAACATAACACTGATGGAAACTTGTTTCCTTCAATAATTACAAGAAACTATCTCTACCACCAATAGCAATGACCAAAGACACTTTATCTGAAAGTACATCTTTTAAACTCCTTGGCCCAACGTTCACAGTAAACATGAGTTGGAACAATTACATTGTGAGCATTGCCAGGACCGCTGCGAAGAAGGTGGGTTCTCTCTACCGTGCTAGAAAGCTACTAACGCCTAAAAGTATCCTGTACCTCTATAAGGCCACCATTCGCCCATGTATGGAGTATTGTTGTCATATTTGGGCTGGTGCATCTGCTACTAGTCTCTCGCTCCTAGACAAGGTCCAAAAGAGAGTCGCCAACCTGATATGTCCTGAACTGTCATCTAAGCTTCATCCTCTGTCCCACCGACAAAATGTTGCATCCCTCTGCCTGTTCTACAAGTATTTTAACAGTGAATGCTCCGACGAACTTCAAGCACTTGTACCTCCTCGACGTAAATACCCCCCCGACAAACCCGACAAGCAGCTAAATCCCACCCCCTCACAGTAGAGATCCCTAAATGTAAGAGAGCCTTCTACTCCAGTAATTTCTTCCCCAGAACGGCTAGACTTTGGAATTCCCTTCCGGGTTCCTGCTTTCGCAACTGTACTGACGTGCAGAAGTTCAAGTGTAACGTGAACCAACATCTTGCTGCCCAACTCCCCACATTGTACCCCTGTAGCTTATGTCCCTGATAGTGGCCCCCTACACCAAAGTGGCAATGTGCCTTGTTTTGGAGTGAAAATGTAATAAAAAAAAAGAAAAAGAAAGAAACACATCCAATAAATGTCACCCATGGTGTGAAAGTGCAATGTTTCATCAACATTTTGTTTAACTTTCGATTTTTGAGTGATTATCTCTCTAACGAGATCACCATTTTTTTTTTTTTCCAACTCCGTCTTTACACTGTTTCTAATTTTATATATATACAAAAAAAGAGTTCCAAAGTCTAGCAGTTTCGGGGAAGAAACTATTGGAGTAGAAGGCTTTCTTACACCTAGGGATATCTACTGTGTAGGGATGGGCTTCAGCTGCTTATCAGGTTTGTTGAGAGTATTTACATCTAGGAGGTACAAGTGCTTGTAGTTCGTCAGAGTATCCACTATTAAAGTACTTGTAGAACAGGCAGAGAGATGCAACATTTCGCTGATGGGACAGAGGCTGAAGCTTAGATGACAGTTCAGGACCTATCAGGTTGGCGACTCTCTTTTGCACCTTGTCTAGGAGTGAAAGACAAGTAACAGATGCACCAGCCCAAATGTGGCAACAATACTCCATACATGGGCGAATGGTGGCCTTGTAGAGGTACAGGATACTTTCGGGCGTTAGTAGCTTTCTAGAGAGAGCCCACCTTCTTTGCAGCAGCCTTGGCAATGCTCTTGATGCATCTTTTACAACTCATGTTCCCTGTGAACATTAGACCGAGGAGTTAAAAAAAAAAGTACTTTCAGGTAATGTGTTTTTGGCCACTGCTATCGGTGGTTGAGAAGGTTTCTTGTAATTATTGCACGAAACAAGCTGAGTCTTAGCAGCATTTACTGTGACCATCTATTATTGTCCCCATTCCACTACAGATTGGAAGTCTTCCTTTAGTGTTTCTGCCATTTCCCTAGATATGTGTTCATTGAATTCTCGAATTGTCTCCCTTGGGTCTGACGAATGGTCATGCAAAACAGAAAATGACCAAAATAGAATAGAGAGAGTATAGATAGATAGTGTTCAGGTTACATGGAGCAATATACAAGATTATATCTTTCTCATTCAACCTGAGCCAAGTTTTGCAATACTAACCAAGTTTTGCAATACTAACCAAGTTTTGCAATACTCACCAAGTTTTGCAATACTCACCAAGTTTTACAATACTAACCAAGTTTTGCAATACTAACCAAGTTTTGCAATACTCACCAAGTTTTGCAATACTCACCAAGTTTTGCAATACTAACCAAGTTTTGCAATACTCACCAAGTTTTGCAATACTCACCAAGTTTTGCAATACTAACCAAGTTTTGCAATACTCACCAAGTTTTGCAATACTCACCAAGTTTTGCAATACTCACCAAGTTTTGCAATACTCACCAAGTTTTACAATACTAACCAAGTTTTGCAATACTCACCAAGTTTTGCAATACTAACCAAGTAGTGTTAATGGAAAGTAGAGGCAAAGAACATAAATTATAAATATGGAAAAAAATAGAAAGAAAACAGAACTAAAAATGAGTAATAATAAAGGGACAAAAGGGAAATAGCAATCAACAAAGAAACAAGGGGGGAAATAGCAATCAACAAAGAAAGAGGGGAGGGGATAGCAATCAACAAAGAAGCAAAGGGGGGAATAGCAATCAACAAAGAAGCATGGGAGGAATACCAATAAACAAAGAATACCAATCAATAAAGAAACAGGGGGAGGGGGGAAATAGCAATCAACAAAGAAACAGGGGGGAAATAGCAATCAACAAAGAAACAGGGGGGAAATAGCAATCAACAAAGAAACAGGGGGGAAATAGCAATCAACAAAGAAACAGGGGGGAAATAGCAATCAACAAAGAAACAGGGGGGAAATAGCAATCAACAAAGAAACAGGGGGGAAATAGCAATCAACAAAGAAACAGGGGGGAAATAGCAATCAACAAAGAAACAGGGGGGAAATAGCAATCAACAAAGAAACAGGGGGAAATAGCAATCAACAAAGAAACAAGGGGGAAATAGCAATCAACAAAGAAACAAGGGGGAAATAGCAATCAACAAAGAAACAGGGGGAATAGCAATCAACAAAGAAACAGGGGGAAATAGCAATCAACAAAGAAACAAGGGGGAAATAGCAATCAACAAAGAAACAGGGGGGAAATAGCAATCAACAAAGAAACAGGGGGGAAATAGCAATCAACAAAGAAACAGGGGGAAATAGCAATCAACAAAGAAACAGGGGGAAATAGCAATCAACAAAGAAACAAGGGGGAAATAGCAATCAACAAAGAAACAGGGGGGAAATAGCAATCAACAAAGAAACAGGGGGGAA
>NC_136527.1:105058696-105076196 GCF_053919585.1 Euprymna scolopes | reverse complement strand
ACATACCAGATAACTTAACTTGTTAAAAACAGGCAAAAGTTATAACTCGTTGAGTGTTTTATATCAAACTTTTAGCGTAAATGTGGTATTGTGGTGACTAATTCCTATTAATGTAACTATGCATCAGTGTGTGTGTTTGGATTCTTAATCCGGCAAGGAGATGTGATGCGTCTAGTGTGTTAGGTATAAGTTAGTGTTAAGTCCATGCTTGCATGCCTTCTCGCTTCCAGCTAACACTGCTGCCTAACCTCACGGTGAAAAGGGAGCAGCTATGCATGTCTTTCCTGCCAGTACATAGCCTCTCCATCATCAAAACTCCTACAGTGTCTCCACGTTGGCCACACACAGTGACTGGGTGCCTTGCGGCCCCAGGCTAAACTTGTAGGAGATCTCGGAGTAGTAAGGGACCCCAAAGGTAATGCGTTATGGCCCAGCGATGTGTGAACATGCCCTGGCACACTACCAGCCCCTAACCCACTGTCTTGTGGGTGCCCTTGGTTGGGCGAAGACTAGGGGAACCAACCCCAAAATCAAACACCGTTTCCTTGTGGGCCTTATCACAGCAAAAGGCTAAGAGATGGGAACTCTGACTTCAAATCCTACTGCTGTCTTGCAGTTTTCCTTAAAAGGCTATGGAACCTCATCCAGAAAGAAAAGGCATATTAGCAGACATGATAGGGCGACTGTATACCTCACTAAGATTAGTTTTGGCCAGAAGCTGTGGCCTCCTCTGCTGCCAGTCGTCGCGGGTTCACTCCACTGTGCATGAGCATTGGAGGTTCAGAGGGTGTTTATCTGATGTGCAACAGATACTACACCTAAACTGCGCAAGCAAGTTTGGGGCAAAGGTTGGTTGGTTGTTTTTGTTTTACGGCATATCAACCCTTTTTAAGTTATTTAATGCCGAATCAAAAGATTTTGAAGAAATTTTTTTTTAATAGAATATATTTGTTGTTTTCACGTCAGTTTCTATTTAACCCATAGTTGAGACCCTAACAGGTACTACCACTCCGGGTCAGAGTGGACCTGGGAGCAATGGTAATTAAAGGGTGGCTCCACACTCCCCAAAGCCCACAAGCTGGGGCCTCACCACTGGATATAGTTTAAGGTCATATCCAGGACCCCCATTGAGGGACTTTTACCCTCTGCAGGGGGGCAGTCGGCATATTCTAATGCCCCACCGACAGGGCCTGGGGCAAAAGTGGAAAGTCCTGTACCGGAGGATACAGCACTGAGGCCCCGACTAGTCATCATCAAGGCTGACGGACTACATGATGATGATGATGATGATGAACTATGCATCAAATGTATACCACAACACTTAGTTTGCTGTACCTTATCATAATAAAGGTCGATGCAAAATTTCAATCAGATTGACTTAATACCTTCTGAGAAAATTTCTAGCGTAAATGTGGTATTGTGGTGACAAAGCTAATTTATAAAATTCATTCTGTCCGCCTCCATATTTTCAAACTATCTCTTCCGAAACTAGAAGTCGAAGAGCAGCACTATATCTGCGTTTTCGTACATTTCCATTGTCTGACACTTCTTGCATACAAAACTGGTTGTCCTCTCTCGACCTACCTGTAATTATACCGCACTTCTAATCCCAATAGTCTAATATATAAAAGGTTATATGCCTGTCTGTCTGTCCTCATATTTTCAAACTATCTCCTTCGAAACTAAAAGTCACAGAGCGGCACTAGGGGCCTCAAATGATTGGATTTTTTAATGGACCGTTCTTCTATGGGTCATTAGCTGGTTAAAATTGTTTTCAAGGGGTCAAGATTGAAAAAATCGTTGTACATTTTGTACATTCATATTCATTTTTGATCATATGTGTATCACGTTGGTACAGTGGTAACGTCACTAGCTTTGAATGTTACAGTTTTGATTCCAGTTTCGATTCTAGCTGATGGCACCCAAATATTTTTTTAATTTTTTAAAAACTTTTGAAATCACGACTATAATAATACATACAAAATCTGGAAAAATTAAAATATCATATTTAAGCGTATTTTACGACCGGGCAAAGCTGGGTGCTCCCCTTTTAGTTAAAAAAAAAAAAAAAAAATCGGTCCAGCAGTTTCAGAGTTCATAGGGAACGTACAACAAATGTTAAGAAAACTGTTTTTATATTTATTCCTAAAAACGTTTTCTAAATAAACTCCTTTCTTAAAACAATGTTCACTTCATCTTTACTCATACTGGGGGTGCCTCAAATCTATTTGATTTTTTTTTAGAATTTTTTTCTATTACACCTGAAAAGCACACAATTCATCACACCTCAGTCCTGTGACTAAAACAAGTCGATTAATCTCAAACGAGAAGAATGGTTTCTATCTTAACGTTGAATATTATCATTGAAAAGTTATTAACTAGCAAAACCACCTGGCGTTACCCGGGTATAGTTCAATTTGGATTCTTCAGACTAACATTCTCATTGAGTATGCTTTTCACAGCATTTCGACCGATGTAACCTCGGACCTTCTTCAGTTCTATCATGTCAGACGCAGGAATCTTTCTGTCGAACATGGGAATCTGCACAGAATTTGGAACGGAAACCTTTATTTAATCCATAAAGATAGTAGGCTCTTGTCATTCCATTAGCCATAACCAAGTACACATCTTAAATAATTCGCAATTGTGTTTTGAGTGCCGCCTGCGCTTTTTATTTATTTATTTTTTTTTACAAGGAAATTACCACTTATCAAGGCTTGGAAGCAACTCGGAGATAAGGGTTATTGCGTGTACAGTAGTCAATGGGACAATATCATAGTAATCGTTAGTAATGGAGATTTGATAAAGTGTCTTAAGGGGGTGGTTTATCAGGAATTTGTTTATGTTGGACTTGAAGACATCCAAGTTGTAGATGGGGGGAAACAGGCAAACGGAAGGGAGTTCCACAGTCGTGCAGTTCTAAGAAAGAAGCTTTGTTCATGGAATCTACGTTTTGATTTAATATTGTAGTGGAATGGGGACAAAAATGGATGGTCACATTCAATGCTGCCAAGACTAAACTAGTTTCCTTCAATAATTACAAGAAACCTTCTCTGCCACCAATAGCAAGGGCCAGTGACTCTTTATCTGAGAGTACATCTTTCAAACGGCTTGGCCTAACGTTCCCAGGAAACATGAATTGGAACAATTACATTGAAAGCATTGCCAGGGCCGCTGCGAAGAAGGTAGGCTCTCTCTACTGTGCTAGAAAACAACTAATACCCTAAAGTATCCTGTACCTCTATACCTCTGTCATATTTGGGCTGGTGCATCTACTACTAGTCTCTCGCTCCTAGACAAGGTTCAAAAGAGAGTCGCCAATCTGATAGGCCCTGAACTGGCATCGAAGCTTCAGCCTCTGTCCCATCGACGAAACGTTGCATCTCTCTGCCTGTTCTACAAGCATAAGTCCTTTCTAGCAGTTCCTGCCCAGATGTGGCAAGAGTATACTCCATCCTTGGACGTACCTGGCTCTTATATAGATAGAGAATTGCATCAGACTTAATTTCTCTTATGTTAATCAAATCAGAGTTAACTCCCCTTACGTTATATAATCAGAGTTAACTCCCCTTACGTTATATAATCAGAGTTAACTCCCCTTACGTTATACAATCAGAGTTAACTCCCTTACGTTATACAATCAGAGTTAACTCCCCTTATGTTGTATAATCAGAGTTAATTTCCTTATGTAATCTAAATAGAGTTAACTCCCCTTAGTGAAATAACTAAAAAACTTTGGCATTTTTTTTTTTTTACTGTAGACAACAAAATGAAGCCGCGAGTGCGCGTTCCCCCTCTGGCGCTGCATGTGAGATGACGCCACAAAAAATAGTGAAGAAACGATGAATGTAAGAAGTGTGAAGGTGGAGTTTGTCCTAAAAACAAATATTACTTTCGTCATAGTTAAAAATTGAGTAATTTGATTTAAACTTTTCACATTTTTTCGCTCATTTTGGCCTAATCATGGTGCCTGGTTGCCCTAAGAAATTACAGTGCTTTCGGGGTACTCCCCCAACCACTTCTCACGATTGCAATTCAATCTTCCCAATCAACACGCTTACCTCTGTTGAACTCGTCAACATTGGGAACACCTGTTTCTTCAATTCTGCGATGCAAAACTTTTTTTGTGACCCTGTTTGAGCTCCTGAGAATGCTGCATTCCAGTGAAAATGGACAAACGATGCAGTTTCATACCTTAAGACATGTATATTTGAATTCAATATCATTGAAAACCATTATATAGACATACATATCAAATTCTTGAGTAATATGAAAAAAGAGCTCCAAAAAGGCATATTTTTTTAGCCCTTAAAGTCCCAGGAGGATGCAAAGCAGAATTTTGCCAGGGTCACCCATACTGGATTTATATTAAGAACAATGGCCTGCACATTTTCGCCAAGTTTCAGAAATATCGAATGGATGAATCAAAAGTTATGGGGGAAAACGCGTAATTTTAGGCCATTTTGGGGTGTTCTTGATCTCTTTTGAACCCCTGGGGACGCAATGGGAATTTCTGCAAAAAATATTTTTTTACTGTGCACATCTATTTAATGAAATACAATTTGTGGCAAAATTTCAGGAAAAACTAATCGACGGTTATCTGGCAATAGTCCGGAATAATGGACGCATGGATGCCACTGAAAACATAGGTCCCTCTCCGATAAATTTGGTGGACCAACAAGATACACTTGACGAAGGTCGGAGGTTATATTGATTGAAACGTTGTGAAAAATGACACTCAAAATTACAGGAAAAACTAATGGACGGTTATCTGGCAATCGTCCGGACTAACGGCTGCACGGATGCCACTGAAAACATAGGTCCCTCTCCGATCAATCGAGAGACCAAAAATATTGATAGAAATCAGTGACATTTCTATCTGTATTTTGTTTTATTTTCGAGTTTAAAGCGATTAACAAGAATAGAAACATGACAGCATCATGTTGGCCATCTTGTCATTTTAATAAAACTTATCTGGGTAGGTAGAAAAATAACTTATCTTGCCTTTGGTAACATTTGCTGTATACTGGCGTGTTTCTAATGCTGAAATGCTAATCTCTCTGAGTTATAAATTACTTCATCTTCCTTATCCTATTCAACAGTATACTTGTTATTTTCAAAACTAATTACCATTCTTTATCCACATTATGATCCTCCCAGATATGTCAAATACTCCTACCTATGATACTGCCTAACAAAAGATCCCTAATTTATTGAACAGCTTGATTAAAGCATCAAACATGTATTGTTAAAATTTATATATATATATATAATGTGAAAAGGAAGCGGAAGACCGGAGGCTCGACATTTTGCTGAATTATGTGGGCTTTTTCACACTTCTTGAAAAAGCCCACATAATTCGGCCGGGTAGCTGAAACAATAATATAACTTAACAGAAAGATACGGTAATAAAAAATAAAACGTGTATATATATATATATATATATATATATATATATATATATATATAGGACTATCCACTTATCTTGTGCTTCCTTTTTAAAATTAAATATGTTTTTAACTCTTTTTCAATATGTTTTTTAACATGTTTTATTAATCATTTGTTCATATATATATATATATATATATATATATATATATATATATATATATATATATATGAATTTTAAAATGGATACAATCCGACGTTATGATGTGAAAAGGAAGCAGAAGACCGGAGGCTCGACGTTTCGCCTGAATTATGCGGGCTTTTTCAAGAGGTGTGAAAAAGCCCACATAATTCGAGCGAAATGTCGAGCCTCCGGTCTTCTGCTTCCTTTTCACATCATAACGTCGGATTGTATCCATTTTAAAATTCATATATATATATATATATATATATATATATATATATAATGTCTCTCAGTTTTGTCCTTAAACAGTTATTTCCCTTGGCTCAACATTTTTCTTAAAGAGTTTCCCCTGACTCGACACCGGCAGATTAACCAGTGTTTTGTCCCCCAATTAGCTGCATTTCTAGCTACATGGCTTGGTTTCTTATTTCTCATTATCCTTCACCGTTTTAAGCCATCTCCGGTAAGAAACATTACTTATCCCCTTCTTAAAGACACTTTTTAATACTTTAATGTTATTTTTTTAATTATTTCATTTTAACTATGTTTATTTTCTTTATCCACGTGTTCGGCCTTATTTCTAGCTGTCGTTAATTTCCTTACATACGACTCCCCGATTCAGCCCCTTTATAACTTTGTTCGGGACTTTTTCTCTTTGTATTCTGAACAATGTTTTTTTTTTTTTGTTTCTTTCAGCTTTTTACCGTATCTACGTTCAATAAACCTGTTTATGGGATTTCCTGTCTTCAGAGTTTTGATTGCTAGTACGCGTTTAATGCTAACTGTTTAAGGATCGCATGTTTCTAATCAAACGCATCCTGGAGACAGCATATATATATATATATGTATCGTATTTATAATATTCCGATGATTGCAATGTCTTGTCAGACGAGAGCCACTCCCTCAGTCACTAAAATCCATGTGCCCGAATATGACTTTTTAGCCCTGCCAGCAACTTCCACACCCTCAAGCAGACATGACACTGAAAACGTTCACTGATTTGTATGAAACTAACAGCAGTGGAACTTGTATTATCGTGGGCTTTCATGTGATTAACAAAACCTGCCTTAGACAACAGAGCCCGATCACACACCTTAAAGATCCACAGATCTCCATGGTTGAGCGGCAAGGTTTGGCATTTCCTACATGCTCTCTTAAGCTTCGCTCGGTCTATTTTGGCTGCTTCAAAGTGTTCTGCACCCCTTTATATCAGTGTCCTCCACTGCTTGCGATCATACGCTAGGGACTCCCAACTGTATACACACATATGTAATCAAAAATAAATACATAAGTTAAAAATGTATGTTCATAATTATACATAAAAAATATATATATATATATATATATATATATATATCAAATGAACTATTCTTATGAAGCTATTTCTTTATTCTGCCCGAATGCGTTGTTATAGTCATTGAATTTATGCATTCATAACCTGAAAGTTTCGTCTCTCTGTTGCAGATAATGACGGTGTTCAAATCGAAGAAAGCAAACTCTGTCATATATATATACACGCAAATCCAACTGTATACACACATATGTAATCAAAAATAAATACATAAGTTAAAAATGTATGTTCATAATTATACATAAAAACATATATATATATATATATATATATACACGCAAATAAAAAATATATACACACACATAACTGTGTGCGTTAAGGCAAATATTATTGAATAACAGTTTGTTTTTTGTTTTGTTTTATGAGGCTTTTAAAAACATTTCTTGAAAAATGTTTTTAAAAAGCTTCATAAGAATAGTTCATTTGATATTCCAATCAAATTAATGGGCGTGCTCCAAAAGTAATGCCTCCTATTTCTTTATTCTGCCCGAATGCGTTGTTATAGTCATTGAATTTATGCATTCATAACCTGAAAGTTTCGTCTCTCTGTTGCAGATAATGACGGTGTTCGAATCGAAGAAAGCAACCTCTGTCATGAACGTGCATCAGAAGCAGAGATACGCCATCGAATCACTAGCAAAAATGCATTGAGAATGCTGGTGACTATGCAGAAAAAGAAATTCTGAAGCACAAAACGTCACTCGTTTTAATGGTACTACTCCCGTTTTTGTAGCTTTTCAAATTTTTGAGTTAGAAAAAATAGGAGGCTTTACTTTTGGAACGACCCTTGGATTTAAGGTCTATGGGTTTATTGGTCCCATATTATCACAAACACTTTTCATTTGACTAATTTAAGTGAAAATATGAAATAAGAAACCCATAGACAAAAAACAATTTCACTAAAATAGCAAAACAAGAAAAAAAGTTTGATCACAATATCAAATGGATTATTTGAAGAAAAACAATTTGGATCACAATATCAAATGGATTATTTAAGGAAAAACGATTTGGATCACAGTATCAAATGGATTATTTGAGGAAAAACAATTTGGATCACAATATCAAATGGATTATTTGAGGAAAAACAATTTGGATCACAGTATCAAATGGATTATTTGAAGAAAAACAATTTGGATCACAATATCAAATGGATTATTTGAAGAAAAACAATTTGGATCACAATATCAAATGGATTATTTGAAGAAAAACAATTTGGATCACAATATCAAATGGATTATTTGAAGAAAAACAATTTGGATCACAATATCAAATGGATTATTTGATGAAAAAAAATTTGGATCACAATATCAAATGGATTATAAAAAAAAAACAATTTGGATCACAATATCAAATGGATTATAAAAAAAAACGAAAAAGAAAACGCAGAAAGATCCAGAAAAAGCTGTTATTTAAAAACATTTGCCTGAATGCAAATAAATAATACATAGATGTGCAATTGCTTATAAATAATATACATAAATGATCCTTCATGTGTATTTATTTGTAGAGATAAATAAGATAAGTCACAGATTAGAAATCAAGTGAATTATCCTGTCAGATATCACATTGAGGTAATACTTTCAGGATGATGCTAGCCAAAAAAAAGGTAAAGCTCGATATTTAAAAAATAGAGCAATCTATAAGTTTAATGGTTGAAGTTAAATTCTGTAAATCAAATAACATTTTCAATATTTGCGCTGAAAAGCAAAATTCTTTTTTATTCATAGCTGAACATTTTGCTAATTGCATTTCATTTCCTCTGATGATATGAGCCATTATTGAAAATCCATGGATTAAGGAAATAAACATAATTTTTCTCTAAAGTTCAAGTGTAACGTGAACAGATATCTTGCTGCACAAATCCCTACATAGTACCCCAGTAGATGTGGCCCCTGATAGTAGCCCCCTACATCAAAGTGGCAATGTGCCTTGCTTGGGGTGAAAATGTAATAAAAAGAATATATATATATATATATATATATATGATTAGTTTTTTTGGAAAAAGAATTCCAGCAGAGTGCTCAATTAAAAGGAAAATCCAAATTTTAAGAGCGTACTTATATTTTGTGTACAGAAAGTTGTTAGTTGAGACAGGTCATTGGTACCGTCGGTTTCAAGCCCGATAATAAGGCCCGTTTAAGGTATCCTTATCGAGCTCTCTTCAGCCAATATTCGTCTATCTTATAACCGGAAGTGTGAAGTATATATACCTCGCGAATCCACGTTCAAATCTCGTTTTGTTTAATCCCCCCCTTAAAAAAAACATTTTTTCGAAATTAGATCTTAAATTTAAATAATTCAAAGTTGAAAATTAGGTATTACATTACCCGATATATATATATATATATAGATATATATAGATATATATATATAGATATAGATAGAAAAAAAAAAAAAAAAAAAAAAAAGGGGGGGATTAAACAAAACGAGATTTGAACGTGGATTCGCGAGGTATATATACTTCACACTTCCGGTTATAAGATAGACGAATATTGGCTGAAGAGAGCTCGATAAGGATACCTTAAACGGGCCTTATTATCGGGCTTGAAACCGACGGTACCAATGACCTGTCTCAACTAACAACTTTCTGTACACAAAATATATATATATATATATATATATATATATATATACGAGCAAACAATTAATAAAACATGTTAAAAAACACTCTTTGAAATGAGTTAAAAACATATTTAATCTGAAAAGGAAACACTAGAGAAGAGGATAGTCCTTAATCCTCGGATTTCCAAATAAATACTTTCCTTCTCATCAGAGGGTAGAAATTAGCAAAATGTGGGATCGGATTTTGCATGCAAAAGTATTTGATGAAACAACAAGTAAGTCAAAGATCTTACTTGAAAACAAAAAAAGTGAAGCAGAGGGAATATGGTGAAAAAAAAAGGTGATTACACATGAATGGATAGTCTGGTGGAAGATAAAAAAATCCAGTGATGGTAAAATCCAAATATGTAACTTCAAGAAAGTTATATATATATATATATATATATATATATATATATTCCTTGTTTCAAACAATAAATTCTTAACTTGAATATATTTTTATATATATTTTGATTTTCAGAATTTAACTTTAATCATTAAATTTATTTGTAGAGATATAAATGTTTATCTACACAAACGTTAGTAAGTAAAAAAAAAAACAAAAAAAAAAACACATGCTTAACGTGGATAAAACAATTTTCAGTGTTTTTTTTTAAATTCTTTAATTAAAAAAAATGATAATTAATAAATAATCAATGTAATTTTTTAAGCCATTTCTGAATTTTTGAGATGAGGTTAGGGTTAATTATTCATATTATTTTCAACCTTCTTCAGGCGTATCCTGTCACTCAGAGATGGTTCTACCCAACTCAGAAATTTGGACAAAATTTTTATACCAAAAACCCATGTCACAATGGTCAGAGTACTTGGAAAAATCAAATGTAAAAATGATATTCTCCTGAAAGTTGAAGGTTCAATCAGGATTATGGTTGTTTTTGTTTTACGGCATATCAATCCTTTTCGGGTTATTTAATGCCGAATCCAAAGATTTTGAAGAAATGTTTTTTAATAGAATATATTTGTTGTTTTCAAGTCGGTTTCTATTTAACCCATAGTTGGGACCCTAACAGGTACTACCGCTCTGGGTCAGAGTGGACATGGGAGCAATGGCAATTAAAGGGTGGCTCCACATTCCCCAAAGCCCGCAAGCTGGGGCCTCATCACTGGATATAGTTTAAGGTCATATTCAGTGTGGGCGACCGAAAAATACAATTGCTAATTACTTAGGACCTCTATCCAGTCGTGGCTGATGGAACAAGAGCATGCTAACCCCGTGAAGTAAATAAAGGGTTCCGTTTGAAATTCCATCCAAATTCCTGAGTTCGACAGAAACATTTCAGAGTTCAACAAGATACACCTAAAGAAGGTCAGAGGTTACATCGACTGAAACGTTGTGAAAATAACACTCAAGATGAGAACAGTAGTTCAATGAATCCAAATAATACAAAATGAATTTATATAACGTTTCTGAATCTTTGAAATGAAGACAGGTTAATAGTATATCCATATGGAATCATAAAATTGACTTCGGGATAGAGGAAAGGGCAAATAGATGGAGAACTATGCAGGAAATGAGAAACGAGAAATCCATGATCGGATGTGACGTTTCTGAATTTTTGAGATGAGGATTGGTTATTCATATTATTTGGATTCATCAGACTACTGATCTCATCTTGAGTGTGATTTTCACAACGTTTCGGTCGATGTAACCTTCAGCCTTCTTCAGATTTATCTTGTGGAACTCAGAAATGTTTCTGTCGAAATCAGGAACATGGACAGAATTTCAAACGGAACCCTTTATTTACTTCACATTAGCTATGATTAGATAAAGCACACACAAGGATCCACAACGCAATTGTTAGAGTACTTTGAAAAATGAAAACAGTAATATTCTCCTGAAGGTTGGAGGTTCAATTCTCAGTGTGGGCAGCCGAAAAATACAACTGCAAATTACTTAGAACCTCAATCCAGACATGGCTGATGGAACGAGAGCATGCTATCTTCATGGAGTAAAAAAAAAATTCTGTTTGAAATTCCACCCAGATTCTCCGAGTTCAACAGAAACAGTCCCTGAGCTCAACAAGCCGTGCGTGCATGGTCCCCCCCTATGGTGCTGTCTGCGAGATGATGCCACAAAGAAATTGTGAAGAAATGTGAGAAGTGTGAAGGGCCAATATTGCCTTAACATTTTAACTAAGTTTCAGAAAAATCTAATGAATGGGGCAAAAGTTATGGGGTAATAAAAAGTGTCATTTTTTGCAATTTGGGGGCATTTGTGACTCCTTTTGAGCTCCAGTGAAAATGGACAAATGGTATAGTTTTATGCCTTAAAACATGTATATTTGAATTCAGCACCATGGAAAACTACTATATATATATATATATATATATATATATATATAAAGTTTTTGAGTAATATGAAAAAAAAAAAAAAGCTCCAAAAAGGTATGATTTTTTAGCCCTAAAAGTCTCAAATCCAAGTGTAAATAGAAAACGGTGCAGTTTCAGGCGTTAAGTCATGTATATTTGAGTTGACCATCATGAAAAACCACTATATAGTCAGACATATCAAGTTTTTGTCGAGAAATATGAAAAAAGAGCCACAAAAAGGGGCGTTTTTAGCACTAAAAGTCCCCGGGGACGCGAACCAGAATTTTGCCAGGGTCACCCATATTGGATTTATACTACAACAATGGCCTCCACATTTTGACCAAGTTTCAGGAAAATCTAATGGATGCATCAAACACAATGAGGCAAAAAATGTCATTTTTGGGACATTTTTGACCTCTTTTGAACCCCTGGGGATGCCGAATCCCAGTGTAATTGATAACGGTTCAGTTTCAGGCCTTAACACATGTATATTTGAGTTGACCATCATGCCAGGGTCACCCATACTGGATTTACATTAAAAATAATGAGTTCCACATTTTGGCCAATGGATGGATCAAAAGTTATGGGGCAAAACATGTCATTTTTGGCCATTTTGGGGCATTTTTGACCTTTTTCGAACCTCTAGGGACGCAACGGGAATTTTTTGCAAAAAATATTTTTTTACTGTGCACATCTATTTAATGAAATAAAATTTGTAGCAAAATTTCAGGAAAAACTAATGAACTTATCTGCCAATTGTCCGGAATAATGGACGCATGGATGCCACTGAAAACATAGGTCCTTCTCCGATAAATTTGGTGGACCAACAAGATACACTTGACAAAGGTCGGAGGTTATATTGATTGAAACGTTGTGAAAAACGACCCTCAAGACGAGAACAGTAGTCCAAAGAATCCAAATAAATTTGAATAACCAATCCTCATCTCAAAAGTTCAATAACTCAAACCAAACTGAATATGATGATGGTGATGATAAATTCTTTTCATGGATTAGTGATTATGTTAAACCAAGTTTAAAAAAAAAAAAAATGGGTTCCATTCGAAATTTTTTTCCAAATTCCAGAGTTCCACAAGATACACCTGAAGAAGGTCGGAGGGTATATCGTCAGAAACGTTGTTAAAATAACATTCAAGATGAGATACGGATATTATGGTATACACTTTTCTCCAGGAACTTTTAACAGAGAATATAGATTATTAGTAATCGATGCCTCCGTTCAGTCTCGAAAGACAAAGGATACCCCCTGTAGGGGCAGCTGCGCACGTAATTGTGAGGCAAGGGTTGCGCAATCTCCAACCACACCTCTCCTGAATTGGCACTTATTTGAGTCCAGTGGCAAGGAGAAGTCCAGGACGGCTGGAAACAATGCCGAGATAAGCGGAGAACGCATACAGCACCTGGAAGTCCCAAATGGTCACCCATTTAGTAGTGACCAGGTTCAACGTTGCTTAACTTCAGGAACTGGTGTGTCAAACGTGATTATGCTGTACTATTTAGTATATACATTTTTATTTATAACACCTTTTCCCAAACTTATCGTGTTAAAGAGAGAATCAGACGCCATCTTGAATTTTCCAATACATTGGTAAACACTGTATGTTTTTCGAGCTGAATAAATATGTTTCATTGAATAGAACCACAAAAAATGTATCCAGTTTGGTAGAAAAGTAATTTTACACGTGCGTGTGTGTGCGCGTGCTTTTGTGAATTTTTTATACATTTTTTGTTGCATATATTCTACATTTCTTAGAATGGAAAAGTTCCTAATGGTTGAATCCAAATTCACCGCGGAAAAAGAAAAGAAAAAAAAAAAAAAAAAAAAAAAAAAATTAACGTTGCTTAACTTCGGTGATCCAGCGGGAACCGGTGTGTCATACGTGATTAAACAATATTACACATATGCGTGTGCTTTTGTGGATTTTGGAGATGAGGATTGATAATCCATAATATTTTGATTCTTCGGACTGCTGTTCTCCTCCTAAGTTTTATCTAAGTGTATCTTGTCGAATTCCGGAGTCTTTCTGTTGAACTCGGTAATCCACAAGGAATTTTGAACAGCAGACTTTATTTTAATCTGCAGGTTGAATGTTCAACACTAGAAATACAATTGGGAATTACTAAGCACTTCTACGTAGGCATGACTCTGTGGATTAAATAAAAGGTTCTGCTGAAAATTTCCCAGAGTTTGACAATATACACCTGCAGAAGAACATTGTGAAAATGACAATCAAGGTGATAACAATAATCCAATAATTAAAATATATATAAATTAGGAATAATATATATATATATATATATTAGTGTTGGGACTATTAATCGGAATCGAGAATTTGAAAAATCAGAACTTTTTGGGGGTATCGGTATCGGAAAAATTTGAGCCTATTTTCCGATGCCAAAACCGATTCCGGGTTTGTATTACTGTCCACATACATTCGAAAAAGTTGTCAAAAAACAAATATATAACAAATAAATGTTATCAAAGACAAGATAAGTTACTTTTCTACCAAACTGGATATGTTTTTAGTGTTTTTATTCAATGTAACATGTTTATTCAGCTTGAAAACCATACAGTGTTTACCGATGTATTGTAAAATTCAAGATGGTGCCTGACTCTCTTTAACACGGTAAGTTTGGGAAAAGGTGTATAAATAAAAAACTGGATAAAAATACTGTTAAAAACTCGCTCAACATATGTTACCGTGACATAGGTTGACATATATTCGGTGTTTTTTTTTTTTTTAATAGTATTTTGTCCAGTCTTTTATTTATAACACCTTTTCCCAAACTTACCATGTTAAAGAGAGAGCTAGGCGCCATCTTGAATTTTCCAATACATCGGTAAACACTGTATGTTTTTCAAGCTGAATAAACATGTTACATTGAATAAAATCACAAAAAATATATCCAGTTTGGTGGAAAAGTAACTTATCTTGCCTTTGATAACATTTATTTGTTATATATTTGTTTCTTTGACAACTTTTTCGAATCTATGTGTACAGTAAAACAAACCCCCCAATTCCAGTAATTATTTTCTTTTTATTTGATTTAAGAAACATCTAATGCTTGTAATAATAATAAGATAAGATTTATCGATTTCAACTTCCAGTAAGACTAAAATCGATAGATCACCCCCTTCACAAGTGTGTTTTTACGTTTGAGAAAATACATGCATATTTAAGATGTATTTTTACAGTATTCGGGACAAAATGACAACTTTTATGAAATATTTAGAGATTTATGAAGAATCGGAATCAAGAATTTAGTATGGAATCAGTAACTGTATCGGAATCGGGAAAAATCTTGGAATCGTCCCATCACTAATATATATATTTATATATATATACACACAATTGCTAAAAATGAATAAAATTCAACGAAATGAAATTAAAATGGAGGCGGAGAGACCTAGAGGCTCGACATTTTGCCCGTTTTACGCGGGTTTTCTCAAGTGGGATAGTCAATGATGAGAGGGTCGAATGTTTAGGGCTATATATACTAATAGGGAGGAGTCGTCATATAAAGTAAACATATAAAGTTTATGATGGTTATAAATTTCTTTTTTTTACAACCATCATAAACTGTATATATGTATATACAGGCTTAATTTACGTAAAGACTCCTTCCTATTAGTATATAGAGCCCTAAACATTCGACCCTCTTGTCATTGACCATCACTCTTGAGAAAGCCCACATTAGATGGGAAAAATGTTAAGCTTCTAGGTCTCTCTGTCTTCATTTTAATCATATATATATATTAGACATACAAGGTGCATTAAATAAGTTTACAGACTTTTTTGTACAGGCAAAATTCAACGAAATGAAATTAAAATGGAGAGACCTAGAGGCTCTTTTATGGAGAGACCTAGAGGCTCAACGTTTTGCCTGTTTTATGTGGGTTTTCTCAAGTGGGATAGTCAATGATGAGAGGGTCGAATGTTTAGGGCTATATAAATTTCTTTTTTTTTTTTTTACAATCATAATAAACTGTATATATGTATATAAAGGTTTAATTTACATAAAGACTACTTCCTATTAGTATATAGAGCCCTAAACATTCAACCCTCTTGTCATTGACCATCCCTCTTGAGAAAGCCCGCATTAGATGGGAAAAACGCTGAGCCTCTAGGTCTCTCCGCCTTCATTTTAATCATATATTAGACATAGAAGGTGCATTAAATAAGTTTCCAGACTTTTTGGTACAGGCATTTAAAATTGTCGTAGACTTTTGAAAATTCAGTATGTTATTGCTATACATTGGGTTTGTATTACTGTACACATAGATTCTATGTTATAAATAAAAAAACTATATAAAATACTGTTAGAAACTCGCTCAATATATGTTACCGTGACATAGGTTGACATATATTCGGCGGGTTTTTAATAGTATTTTGTATAGTTTTTTATTTATAACACCTTTTCCCAAACTTACCGCGTTAAAGAGAGAATCAGACGCCATCTTGAATTTTCCAATACATTGGTAAACACTGTATGTTTTTCGAGCTGAATAAATATGTTTCATTGAATAAAACCACAAAAAATGTATCCAGTTTGGTAGAAAAGTAACTTATCTTGCCTTTGATAACATTTATTTGTTATATATTTGTTTTTTTGACAACTTTTTCGAATCTATGTGTACATTAATACAAACCCCTATACATCTTATGAGATTACTGACCAATTTTTATGATTTCATATTCAAATGAACAGCTACAGCAGAAATTGGAATACATCCTACTAAAGCCTGATTTTCACAGCTGGTGAATTTCAAAGATGTAAACTGGACGTGAGGACACCTAAGAACAAAGATACGCAATAAAATTCTGTTTTGAACTTGGAAGAACCGTATGAACTACTTCAAATCTTGCATGAATCAAGCATAAGTTCTTGTGTGGCATAAGAGATTCAAGGAAGGCAGGGAGTCTGTGAGAGATGAGAGGTGTGGGAAGAGTAAGGAAGTCAGAACACCAGAGTTGATTGGCCAAATAAAGAATCTCGTGGATAATTTTTAGTGTTTTTATTTTATGTAACATGTTTATTCGAGTCAAAAAACAGTGTTTGCCAATATATTTGAAAAATGCAAATGGTGGCATGCTCCCTGTTGAACACGGTAAGTTTTAGAAAATGAGTTAAAAATTAAAAAATTATACAAAATACTGTTAGAAACTCACTCAATATATGTTACCGTGACATAGGCTGACATATATTCGGTGGATTTCTAACAGTATTTTGTATAATTTGTTTGTTTGAACTCATTTTCCCAAACTGTCGTGTGTCTATAGAGACATTAAGTGCACAGTTTGATGTCAGTGTGTGAACTGTACACACAATTATTTGCAAGGAACTGAAGATGCAGAAGATTTGTGCGAAGTTTGTCCCAATGCACCAGTTCACAATTCCATCCTTGTCACATTATATTTAACCAATATGGGCATCAAGACAGTTTCTCACCCTCCTTATAGTACAGACCTTTCTCCTTGTGACTTTTGGTTATTTCCTAAGCTCAAGGAAAACCTTAGAGGAGATGAAAGAGGCTGTGATGGGGGTCATTGATACGCTTACATAAGACTTCTATGGGGCCTTTCAAAAGTTGTTGGAATGGTACAGTAAGTGCATCGCAGCCGGAG
>NC_136527.1:105051196-105053696 GCF_053919585.1 Euprymna scolopes | reverse complement strand
CAGACACCATTGTTGCAGTTGTTTGTAATAGGAAACTAGGTGCTAAAAAATTAACAGCCAGCATAGCCTAAGGGTTAATTAAGTCAGTTAAAATAAAGGGACCCCCCCACACCTCCATTCTTTAACTCACTTTCCCTCTCTTTCATGAATTGTTTGTTTGTTTGCTTGCTTGTTTAACCAGCATATCAACATTCTTTGGGTCATTTAAACCAGGCAAGATGGCTAACTTTAGCCATCAGACTCATGTGTGTATGGACTCACAAGAAAACTCAAGAGGTTAATAAATTATATTCTAAATGTGTATGACATTTGTTGGTTTGAAATTTAAAAAAAAAAGAATGAATTCCACAATCAGCAATAGCATATTTTTAATATGATCCAGAGTATTAAGGAGCAGCCCCATCATTATTAAAGTAGTGCACATTGATATTTTTTTTTTTTTAATATTCAATTAACTTTTATATTCTTTCAGGAGTTGGGAGTGAACCAATAAACGATTAAAAAAGAATACCAAATATTAATTTTAATTCGACTCATTGGACACAATTAATAGATTTGACATTGTGTGGTATTTTTGAACCACCAATGACGGAAGATTTTTCTGATTCTGAACTTCGAGAATCATTATGTAATGGGAAGAAGCTTGACTTGCCAGATTTTTCATCACATTCTCAGGGCGTAATCTTGTGTATATAGTTTATTCCGGTTTTACAATCAATTTTTTAACAATTAAAAGTAAAATTTTACAAACAAAAACAAACTTAGGCACAAGGCCCTACAAGAAGTTTGGGGATTGTAAGGGTGCAGGGTCTTTGGAACTATGGTAATTTGGAACTTTAGAAGAGTACTCTTGGACTGGTAACAGTTACCACAATACCACATTCACTTTATGGGGTTAAAACTACTTACTACACTACACTTTGATCTTGGCCCGAAGGCCAAGAACAAAAAAAAATAAATAAATAAATAAATAAATAAACAAGCGTTTTTCTATTTTTTTAGTTATTTATTTGCTTCCCCACTGAGAAAATTAGGCACAAGGCTGTTTTTTAATGTGAAGAGTGAGCGGAGGGGGTAACCAGTTCACCCGAGAGGGAACAGGATAGTGACAATTGGTATGAAGGGTTTCCCTTACACTGACCAAAACTGATTGCTCAAAAGCAATGGTCTGATATGTGGGGTTGCCCTCCCCCACCCCACCACATATAACTTTGATTGCAGCATCTGCAGAACAGATACTACACTTTGATCTTGTTTCTAGGTCCGAAGGCCAAGAACAACAGAAAAAAAAACAAGCCTTTTTCTATTTATTTAAAAAGAAGATACAACTTTGTTATATATGGGTCGTGGAATTACATTCATCTGCAAAGGATCTAGCTAATTAGTACAGACTTTTAAACATTCATTTTAATTAATTCCCTACTATTTTTTCCGTTTTTCTTATGGGATGATCATCTTTAGTTAACTATTAGTACGGCCAGTCGGTAAAGGATGAGAGAAAAGACGTAAGTGGCGCATGCCTCAGCTCTACCCTTTAAGGAAAGTTTCCTAGGAAGCCACGAATTGACTGTAGCCTCCACCTTTGACCGTACCTCCAACCAATTTTTGTCAAGCTCGAGACCCGGTCCGAACCACATGCCGAGGATCCGAACGGGGCCATCTGTCCAGCTGAAGGGCGCCGAGAGGTTTGCGTTGCCACCCCAGGCGCCCAACCGCAGTCCTACTGACTTGCTGCGGTTTATCTTGGACCCCGTGATTCTTTCATACGGTGCGAGTGCCTCCGGCATGATCTCAATATCTCTGAAGCCTAACACAAAGGCGGTGTATGTATCAGAACAGATACTTTGATCTGTGCCCAAAGGCCAAGAACAACAGAAAAAAGGCAAGCCTCTTTTCTATTTATTTAATGTATTTATTTGCTTCCCCACCAAAGCAAATTAGGCACAAGGCCGTTTTTAATGTGGGATAAAAACCAGCTCCCCTAAAAGTAGGCAAAAAGGGGGGGCACTCTGGTTACCAAAAATAATAATCGTCCCAGTATAGAGGCTTTCCCCTCCATTGACTGGTGCAAATTATCTTAAGTGCAGCATTGCAGAACAGATACTACAGTTTGATCCCGGCCCAAAGGTCAAGAACAACAGAAAAAAAGGCAAGCCTCTTTCCTACTTATTTAAAAAGAAAATATAATTTTCTTATATATGGCTTGTACAATTGCATCCATCTGCAAACGATCTAGCTAATTTGCATATTCGTTTAAACATTCATTTTAATTAATTCCCTATTAGTTTTTTTCGGTTTTCTTATGGGATGATCATCTTTAGTTAACTATTACGTGTAATTATATTCATGCAGATATTCTACATGATTTATACTTGCATAATATTTGCATAAAAGGTTATAGTAAACACAAACCTTTTTCTATATAGATTTATGTATACGTATATATTTTTCAAGATGTCTAGAAAGCAATCAGCTTTGATCAATGTGGGGGAAAACCTTC
>NC_136527.1:105036196-105046196 GCF_053919585.1 Euprymna scolopes | reverse complement strand
ATACGTCATTTCGTGTGTATATGTGTGTGTGAGTGTGTGTGTGTGTTGTGTGTGTGTATGTGTGTTGTGTGTGTGTATGTGTGCGTGAGTGAGTGTGTATGTGTGTTGTGTGTGTGTGTGTTGTGTGTGAGTGTGTATGTGTGTTGTGTGTGTGTGTGAGTGTGTATGTGTGTTGTGTATGTGTGTTGTGTGTGTATGTGTGTGAGTGTGAGTGTGTGTGTGTGTGTGTGGTAGTCTTGCTTTTCTCTACGTTTAAGGTTAGGCACAGATAAAGAGTGAGGGGGGGGGGATTATTAATAGTGTTTTCAGCTAGAGAGTGTTTCTTGTGAATGTTTGGCAAGCGGAGGGGGGGGGACTATAGATTGGTGCTCAGACGAGCACTTAAATTAAAAAGCATCTTTATTACAAGTATGAAAAAAAAATTGTTATATATTTTTTTTTTTAAAGAAATTTAAAAACATGGAGCCATTTTTATGATATGGTCTTTAACTTATTTTTTCTTTGAAACATTCAATCTTGTGGAGGAGATTGAAAGTGAGGGAAATTAGAAAGAAGAAACACCAAAAAACGTTTCACCAAGACTCTGAGATTACAAATGAGGGTTCCATCCTTTGAAATTTCATGGAAACAACCCAGTCAAGGAAATTGAAATATTTTTGTAAAAAAAATCACCACTAGACATCAAAGAATCCAAAATCTTGCTTGATACCTGCAAAAAAAAAAAGAAAAAAAAAAAAAAGGTTAATATTTTATCAACAAGGTCCTGTGGAAATATATAAAATGCAAAACGTGTGTTAGTGTGTGTGTGTGTGTGTTTCTGTATGTCCGCCAAAGGCTTTTTCCACCAGAGTTTCTTGGTCAGCTAACCCTTTCTCAAAACTTTTTATATACCCCCTAGATAATAATATCTACGAGTTATGATCGGGGTTCACGTCTATTTTTAATTTGCCCGACTCTAACGTGCTATTTTCAAGATTTTTTTTTTTTGATTGCCACGTCTTCGTTAAGCTTTTCAGTATAAAAAAAATGAATGATGGGGCGGGGGAAACAGAAACTGGCTTGCAGCACAAATCGCGTCATGTTTGACCGTAATAAGGTAAGACATCATGCGACTTAACTTTCTCGCACCTGTCAAGTTCACTTTATAAACCTTAAATTTAGACAGCTTTCACTTCCTCTCCCCTTGTGGCCGAGATGGTTAGGTGTCTGGGCTTTTTTTCCCCCTTCGCGTCAAGGCTTTTTCTTTCTTTTACACTTTAAACAAGGTTGTTTTGGTCTACCCCCCAACACACATACACCTCCAAACACCTAGGCCAACGCCGGGTACCCCCGCTAGAATTTTTACATGGACAATGTTTCCTGCAGACTTCGAGTCGCCTGTTCTTCTGATTTACCTTACTTACCTCCCCACAAGGGCAAAGCGAGATACAAATGTGGGAGAAAATCCGGAAGGCACTTTATATTGGAACAAAAATAAAAATTACCTCAGTCTAGAAATATTTCTCATTAACAAGATTAAGTGGAACATCAGAACAGATACTACGCATTGCAATATTTTTAGGTTCTCCTACTTTCTCTTTTCCTCGCTCACATGCCCTATTCTGAATTCGTAGTCGTGGATTTTTTGTACCAAAACGGTCATTGCACAATCGTGCACTTTTGCCACCTCGTCATTTTTCACTAGTATTTTCAGGTTAAATTCAATCTTCACGATATTTTTTATTTATTTATTATTAAATTGTTACGCTTCAGGCCTAGCTTCCTACTAAAACTTTTTCTTTCTTTTAAACAAGGTTGTTTTGGTCTACCAAAACACACATAGACCTCCAAATACCTGGGCCAACGCCGGGTACCCCCTCTAGTCTTAAATTAAAATACAATTTTATTTTTCAAAACGTCTGAATACTCCAAAATTAAAGAATCGTTTATGCAAAATGTACTAAACGCCACTGAAAAAAAAAAAATAAATAAATAAAAATAAAAATCTGTACATACCTGTGATGGAAAAGAAATATTGTACACCAAAAATCATATGAATTGATCAAGTAGTTTTATTTTATAACTATGGGGTTACCCGGCGTTGCCTGGGTGTTTGGAGGTGTAAAAGAAAAAAAAAGTGTTAGTAGGGAGGTAGGTTCGAACTCGTGACCAAACCGGATACGGAAAAGAAAGTGAACAAAAATTGACATTTTACCGCTATGCTACAAAGCCATAGGAAGTGAAAAGCATTCAAATTTAGCAATGTCAATCAAAAAGTTGGCTAGCTAGCAGGTGCAGAAACGAACATTGGCTGAAGGCCAGTTCAGCTTTCTGCCGTTTCATTTATTTGTTTCCCCATGATGTTGGGGAAAACCAAGCCCCCTGGAAAAAAGGGAGAACTCAAATGAATAGCAATTGTCTGATATGAAGGGTTTTCCCCACATTGATCAAAGCTAATTGCTTTTAAGACGTCCTGGCACGAAAGACCACTGACGGCTTTGCATTGGTGAGTTTCGCTTTATTTATACAAAAAAGACCAACAAACACGCGGAAGGACGGAACAGCGTGAATTTTATAAAAGTCGATGTAAATAAATCTAGAGACGACGTGCATTCACAAATCGTAGATATTATAATCTAGGGAGTTCTAAAACGTAGTACCCCCCCCCTCAAGAACCCCCCCGGACAAAAACGCGCACACCACTTTTGCCTTTTATATACATAGAAGGAAATAATTTTTAAGCAAATTAGAGTTTTTCCAATATCCCCTTCTCCAATGTTAAGAATAGCCATGAAATTTGATTTCCTCATTTGAAAATAAAACTACTTCATTAACTTTTTTTTTTTTTTTACACAGTGATCACCACTTATCAAGGCCCGGAAACCACTCAGGGATAAGGGTTATTGCAAGTACATTACGTTTGTGTGGAGATTTGATGAAGTGTTTACTTAAGGGAGCGGTTCATTAGGAATTTGTTAACGTTGGACTTGAACACATCCAAGTTGTAGTCCGGTGGGAAGCAGGCAGACGGAACAGAGTTCCACAGGCGTGCAGTTCTAAGAAAGAAGCTTTGTTCATGGAATCCGCGTTTTGATTTAGACACAGATAAAGAGTGGGAGAAACTTTTGACAGTGGATTCAGCTAGACGGGTGTTTTTCGTGAAAGATTGGCGAGGGCGGACCAGAGATTGGAGTTCAGACGAGCACCTGCCATGGAAATAACGATAAAACAAGGATAGGCTCGCAACGTCTCTTCTGTGGGAGAGAGGTTGCAGGGTAGAGAAAAGGGCATCCCTCACTAAGCCACGAAGTCTATTTTGTACTCTGTCAAGGCAGGATAGGCTGTTATTAGCAGCTCCTGCCCAGATATGGCAACAGTATTTCATCCTTGGACGTACTTGGCTTTTATATAGATAGAGAATTGCATCAGTAGTGAGATATCTTCTGGAGCGGTAGAAGGATCCCACTATCTTTCCATATTATGAGATCTTTAGCGTACAATATTTTCCTTCTGCTATGGGTATGTACATCATACAGACTTTTATTTTTATTTTATTTTTTTTTTCATAGCGGGAGTGAGGATTCGGGACAAGCCCCCATTTATTTTTTTATTTTTTTCATGGCGGGAGTGAGGATTCGGGACAAGCCCCCATTTATTTTTAGTAGCCATCTTAAAACAAAAATTTTATTTTTGTTATATCTATAAACTTTTAATGTGGTTACATAGATTTTTGCAAAACATAACTGTTGTTTTCGGAGAAATTGTGCTATCAGGATAATTGGATATTCTAATAACACGCAGACAAGTTCATTATAATTTTAACACAATTTATTCACGGCAGAAACATTAAATTATTTACAGATGATATTGAATGTCCATCGGTATCCACCATGTTGCTTTCGGTTTCCCAACTCTCTTGAATTTTCAAAGGATCTATAAGGGGCGATAACTCTTTATTTTTTTTATCGCTATAACAATAACTAATGCTGACAAATTTATTTTGGTAGCTGAAATAGCTAATGAATTCATTACAGCGTAAAGTTTGTTGGAAATTTAAAAATTTGTTGTCCGGTGTGCTATTAATTCCTACTTATACAATGAAAGGCACTTTGTGTGTGAGTTTGTTCCCTATAAACTCTGAAATGGCTGAGCCAATTTTTATGAAATTCCACACAAATATACTTTGTGTCTGGAAGTGTTCTCGCATAGATTTTGTATCGGAATGCCTCTGATAAGTATTGAAATCGCCAATCGAAAAATCTGATTAAAAAAAGGAACAGACTGATTTTGAACAAAGTTAACACCTTACAAAGCCTAACATCACAAGTGCATTTAAGAAGTTTTATCATTGCACAAGCAGAAAGGCCTCATGAAGAAAATCAACAGTAGATTCTTTGATAAGATGGGTGCATTCAAAATGAATGCTTCCGCTTAGAGCACAATTAAATGATGATACTTGACTTTTGCATTTTAAACTTTAATTCAACCCATTATATAAAAATATTTTTATAAAATCAACAGTAGGTTCTCTACAGTGCAATGTAGGATACAATATATCGTGGACTAAGTCATTGTGGGGAGGCATGTGAAGCATCCTTCTGGTGCAGTGCGGTGGATCCCCAACTACCGATTTTGATGACAATAAATTATGGGAGGATGAAATTTCATGAAAATCAGCCCAGCCGTTTCTGACTCAATAAGAAATGAACTCCAAAGATGGAGTACTGCTGCCACATCTGGGCAGGAGCTGCTTAAAACTATCCTATCCTGCTTTGACAGAGTACAAAATAGACTTCATAGCTTAGTGGGGGACGCCCTTTTCTCTTCCTTGCAGCCTCTCTCCCACAGAAGAGATGTTGCAAGCCTGTCTTTGTTTTATCGTTAGTTCCATGGCAAGTACTCGCCTGAGCTTCAATCTCTGGTCTCCCCTCGCTAATATTTCACGAAAAACACTCACCTAGCTAAAACCACTGTCAAAAATATTCCCCACTCTTTATCTGTGCCTAAATCAAAACGTAGATTCCATGAACAAAGCTTCTTTCTTAGAAGTGCACGCCTGTGGAATTCTCTTCCGCTTGCCTGTTTCCCATCTGACTTCAACTTGGATGTCTTCAAGTCCAACATAAACAAATTCCTGATGAACTGCCCCCTTAAGTAATGCCACTTTATCAAATCTCCAATACTAACGATTACTACGATACTATTCCATTGATTACTGTACACGCAATAACCCGTATCCCCCGAGTGACTTAAGTGGTGACCTCCATGTAAAAAAAAAAAAAGAGAGAGAGGTTGCAGGGAAGAGAAAAGGGCATCCCCCACTAAGCCACAAAGTCTATTTTGTACTCTGTCAAGGAAAGATGGGCTGTTTTTAACAGCTCCTGCCCAGATGTGGCAGCAGTATCCCATCCTTGGACGTACGTACTTGGCTTTTATATAGATAGAGAATTGCATATATATATATTTTATATAGATAGAGAATTGCATATATATATATTATATAGATAGAGATTTGCATCATTAGTGAAATATCTTCTGGAGCGGTAGAAGGATCCCACCATTTTCTTAGTGACCTTGGCAACAGACTTGATGTACGTGTTCCATTTCAGATCAGGAGTAAAGGTCAAACCCAGAAGTTTATCAAAACATGGGGCCTCCCCTCTCCTATTGTAGTTGTTTACGTTTATTTTTTAACATCTGCATACAATGGTAAATGAAGTTAAAAAAAACAAATACTGACCTGTGTTTTGCGTATTCTGAGATCAGCAGATGACTTGTTGGAATGTTCCTCTTGCTCTATATTTAATTCGATTGCTGAAAAACGAAAAAAAAAATAGAGATTTACTGCATATCTAGAAAAATTTAATGTACAACACATGAACATGTTCGTGTTGTTTTCATGTGAACTATGTGTTCGAGTCGGACATTGGTTGCAATATAAATTATGTTTCTATCATTAATGTAACAAAACAATCCTGCCTCCAAACGAAAACGAAACTCGAGTTTAAAACAAGTGACGATGTTTTAGTTTTGAGATACTTAATTTATGCATGAACGGTTCTAAGTTTTTTTTTAAGTTTCCGTATAAAATTTAATGGAGAATTCATTACTTTCCTGGATGAATTAATTAGTGTCTACAGTTATTACATATTTCATCTCTTTAATTCAGTACTTCATCTTTAACAAGAAACTTAAAATAGATTAAACAAAACAAATTCATAATGGTGAATACATTTTGTTTTTTGGTCTTATGAAAATCATGTTCACTGAAATTAACTATTCTACTGTAAGGGAAGTGTCGTTTTAAAAATAATGGGCAACAGAATTTGACGCCTGTCATTGAAGATTCCCTTAAAAGTATGAACTGTATTTGTCTTCGTTCGTGATAGATTTCATTCATTCATTTGCAAGCTTTGAACTTTTGTTACGAAAACTTCAAAATGTGAAGAAAGGAATTTTACTCAAAAACTAATGATTATTAATAATTTATTAGTTACAAAAAATTCTATTTTGTAAGAAAATAAACGTCTATTTTGTGTTATAATGGTCTTAAAATTATTTGAATGCAGTAAATGTTTCAAGAATGATGAGTGTCTACAGTTATTACATATTTCATCTCTTTAATTCAGTACTTTATCTTTAACAAGAAACTTATAAATAGCCAGTTTCACATTTAGACAAAGACTTGGACGTTGATATTTTATTTTCAGTGATTACGCACGGATATTTGTTTTTTCTACTGGATGACAGATTTGTGTATTGAAATAACCTGCTTAGCAATAAGATCTCATCCATTCACTGTTGATGCCAGAAACCTTTCTATTCTAATAGTTTCTTCCCTTGAACAGCTAAACTTTGGAATTCCCTTTCTGCTGCTTGCTTCCCTGGCTGTACTGATATAAAATTTAAATGTAATGTAAACAAATATCATGTTAATTTTTATTTATTGCGGACTATTATCCTCATCTTTTCTTAGTTGTTTCATGATGTTTCGGCCAACTATCCCTCTGGCCTTCGTCAGGTGGTAACCGTGACGGATAGGAACTCTGTATCTCCTGACTGCATTCCCTTCCTGCTGCTTGCTTCCCTGGCTGTACTGATATGCAGAGTTTAAATGTAATGTAAACAAATATCTTGTTAATTTTTATTTATTGCGGACTATTATCCTCATCTTTTCTTAGTTGTTTCATGACGTTTCGGCCAACTATCCCTCTGGCCTTCGTCAGGTGGTAACCGTGACGGATAGGAACTCTGTATCTCCTGACTGCATTCCCTTCCTGCTGCTTGCTTCCCTGGCTGTACTGATATGCAGAGTTTAAATGTAATGTAAACAAATATCTTGTTAATTTTTATTGGTCATCTCACCACGTTTTGGCCAAGTAAGCCTCTGGCCGGCTTTGGGTAGGATTGAAACAGCTATCTTCAGGCAATTCTCACCTGGAACTGTAGAGATTCAACGTGTCTATCAACTGCGCCATGGGCCCCAAGGGGCGATCAAGGTTGAATTTTTTTGGTCTTATAAATTCATGTTTTTTTTTATTTGATCTTCCATGATTGGGTCCGTACCGAATGGTATATATATTATTTAATTGGAATTCATTATTGAGATGATAATTATTTATTAATTTTATTTATTGCGGACTATTATCCTCGTCTTTTCTTAGTTGTTTCACGAGACGATAACAACTACAGAAGTCAGGAGATTCAGAGTTCCTATCCTGTCGCGGTAACCATCTGACGAAGGCCAAAGGAATAGTTGGCGGAAAGGTTGTGAAACAACAACTAAAAAGATGAGGATAATAGTCTGCAATAAATTAATTAATAAATCTCAATAATAAATTCCAAGATGTAGCGCAATTCAAGGCAACATAAAAAAGGTGATCTGGGAGGGGCACCAACGGGGTGATCCGAGATAAAACACAACTAAATACTAAAACGGGTAATCATTTGGGAATACTACATGCTGTAAGAGAATTGTCTGCTTATATTATTTCCAGTCATCGTAATATCAAGCAATATCAATTCTGGGAACGTGTAGCTGTGGAAATTGTTAACCATTACTTCACAACCGACCTCTTTGCACAGGCAGTCTTACAGAGGGTATCCATTGTCTCTATAGACTGAACGGCGACCTGAGGATTGCTATGGAATGATCTGTTAATCTCCGAGTTAAGACAGTTGAGTTATCCTCCCTTGTCTATAGATAAAGGAAAGTCTGTTTGGAGTGATCTGCTCTTGGTTGTTGTTGTTGCTACTGTTGTCATGCGAGTAAACTTTGAGAAAGGAGTATATAGCATTTTTACAATTTACTTTGTAGAACAATTCTGCCCAACCATTTATCTTAGAGAACGATTTAAGCTTTATTTATTTATTTTTTTTTTTGTATCATGTGGAAATGTTTATTTTACACAATGACTAGCGATCAATGTTGAATATCGAGGAATAAATAAATTATTTAAATTAAAACGGTTCTTATTTATTGGGATGAGGCTTTTAAAAATAATTTTTTGGGCTACAAGTACAACATGGGCACGGCAACCCGGAACAACACGGGCACGGCAATCTGGCTCAACACAGGCATGTCAATCCCGATCAACACAGGCATGACAATCCGGAGCAACACAAATAAGATGCTCTAAGCAACGAAAATCAGGTTCAACACCTCAAATAAATTGATCCATCATGGATGCGACAATATTAGGTGACATAAAAACAAGGTTTGGTTGTTTTTCTTTTATGGCATATCAACCCTTTTCAGGTTATTTAATGCTGAATCCAGTGATTTTGAAGAAAAAATTTTTAATAGAATATATTTGTTTTTTTCAAGCCGGTTTCTATTTAACCCATACTCGGGACCCTAATAGATACTACCATCCCAGGTCAGAGTGAACCTGGGAGCAATGGCAATTAAGGGGTGGGGCCTTACAATCGGATATAGTTTAAGGTCATATCCAGGACTTAAAAACGAGCTCCAATAAAGTTATATATGGATCAGATGTACGGCAAAGAAATTGCATTGGAGGTTTTATAGGCGAATTTCCGCAGGCGAATTGATACAGAGTATACATCATAATCATATTTATACACAGATCCCTGTCAGATCACCAAAGTTAAGCAACGTTTAATCTGGTCAGTGCTAAAATGGGTAACCATCTGGGAATAGCACGTGCTGTGAGAAAACCGTCTCCTTATCACAGTTATCCCAGATTTATTCCTTGCAGTTGGAATCAAGTGATGCTGATTTATTTGCAAGTACTTGTCTTTTTTTTTTTTTTTTACAAAGGAGTCACCACGTATCAAAGCCCGGAAGCCACTCGAGGATAAGGGTTAATAAGCGTACAGTGGTCAATGGGACAATGTCATAATCGTTAGTAGTGGAAATTTGGTAAATTGGATTGCTTAAGGGGAACGGCTCATCAAGAAATTGTTTACTTTAAGACGACCATAGTGTAGTCAGCCGGAAAGCAGGCAAAAGGAAGGGAGTTCCACAGGTGTGCAGTTCTAAGAAAGAAACTTTGTTCATGGAATCTACGATTACGTTTAGGCACAGATAAAGAGTGGGGGAAATTATTTATAGTGTTTTCAGCTAGACGAGTGTTTCTCGTGAAAGTTTGGCAAGGGGAAGGCCATGGATTGGAGCTCAGACGAGCACTTGTCATGAAAATAACGATAAAGCAGAGACAGGCTCGCAATATCTCTTTTCTGAGATAGAGGTTGCAGGGAAGAGAAAAGGGATTCCCCCACTAGGCTATGAAGTGGTAATTGTGCAACACTGTCAATAATTTTCCCCACTCTTTATCTGTGCCTAAATTTAAACGTAGATTCCATGCGCAAAGCTTCTTTCTTAGAACTGCACGCCAGTGGAACTCTCTGCCGCTTGCCTGTTTCCCACCTGACTACAACTTGGACGTCTTCAAGTCCAACATAAACAAATTCCTGATAAACCGCCCCCCTTAAGTAAGACACATTATCAAAACCCCCAATACTAATGATTACTACAATACTGTCTCATTGATTACTG
>NC_136527.1:105013696-105031196 GCF_053919585.1 Euprymna scolopes | reverse complement strand
TAGCTGGTTGGATGACCGCGTCCCTTGTTGAGACGAAGTAGGTCTATTTCACAGTCGGATTTCGGCGTGGTTTGCTTGATCTGTGTTGGTTAATAGAAATTCTTGTGTGCAGGGCGTTCGCTCAGTTGGTAGAGTGCTTGCCTTGCATGCAAGAGGCTCGGGTTTTGAATCCTGAGTTCGGATGTGTCTAACTGATGAGCCGAAATGAGGATATATACATATATATATATATAGGGTATCTGAACCCATGCAAAACTTTATATTTGAGTTTTAGCCGGGGGAAAATCGGTACAAGAGTGTGAAAATAAAAAAAAAAATGCAATTTCTCAGGCGAAGGTCAAACGACGGCATTACGAATATGCATGCATAACGTAGTAGTCATTAGTTCAGGTTTTAATTTTTAGCCTTGCAGCAAATATGGCTTCATAGCGTAGTCATTAACGGCAGAGGCGAAAATAAATTGTTAGCTAAATGTTTTGGTTTCGTTTCTTGGTGGTGGCACAGATGTCATTTTTTTAAAAAACTTTTTAAATCATTACTATAAATGGAGTTATCAGATAAAAACAACTGATTTTTTTTGTCAATTCTAATAAATTACAATGTGATCTGCCAACTTATGCAGTCGAAATTATCTGAATATTACTGAATTATTAAAAAAAAAACAACTGTAATCGTATTAGCAGGTGAAAAATTGCTGCCATCTTGTTTAAATCAAAACGGAAAATTACCTCCCTTTTGAACTCTCCTGTGTTTTACGATCGTTTTCATCAAATTCTATTTTTTTTTTCTTTAATAATTTCCTACCTTATCGATTTTCGTAATTTTTGGATATATTCATCTTAAAAATATGAGGAATACGTAGATGCCATTGTTTTCATGTGAAATTCAGTTTTACGATTTCCGAAATTTCGTCCCAATAGTGTAGAAGCGCCAAAAATACTACTTCAAGGTCAAAAACTTGCCAACAGTAAGTGTTAAATGGAATAGATTCCGACCTAGAAAAACAGCAATTCTTCCCACTTTGTCAGTAACATCTTTCCACAAATTTCTTATCCTTTTTTTTTTTTTTTTTTTAAATATTTGAAATACAAATATATCAGACTTGCGTTGATTTTAATCCATAACAGTTTGTTTTTTTTATGGAAATCACACCAAACAACGTATGAAGCCATTTGATGTAAAGTGTTAAAAAAGAAAACCTACAAAAAAAAATATGGCACTCCTACAGAATTGGGACGAAATTTTGTAGTCGATAAATAGAGTTTTCAGATAAAAACAATGGTTTCAACTGATTTTTTTGTCAATTCTAAAAAATTACAAACTATGCAGTCGAAATTACCTGAATATTATTGAATTTATATATTACTTACTTGGAATTCATTATTGAGATGAGTATCATTTATTAATTTATTTATTGCGAACCATTATCCTCATCTTTCTTGGTTGTTGTTTAACAACGTTTCAGCCAACTATTCCTCTAACCTTCGTCAGGTGGTAATCGCGACGGGATAGGAACTCCGAATCTCCTAACTGCATTCTCAGCAATTACGGCCTTCCATAGTTGTTGTTGTCTCACCACATTTTTGGCCAATTAAGCCTGTGGCCGGCTTTGGGTAGGATTGAAACCGCTATCTTCAGACAATGCTCACCTGAAACCGTAGAGATTCAATGTTTCTATCCACTGCGCCACAGGCCCATAATGGAGTTTGATCAAAATTGGAATAAGGATTCTAGACATGAGGTTCAATAGCAATTATATGTTGATTTCAATCTTTGTCAAAGAACGTAAAATTGGTGTGAAAAATTGTTCTGGTCGGGAAAATATTCGACCTGGGACAGGTAATATCTATAATAGTAAATTCGTATTTCTGTCCGTTTGTGTTCACAATATCTACTCTGATCATGAGATCAATGTTACATGATAAGGGCTGTCCCCTTTTCATGTAAGTATAAAAATGGAGAATTTAGTTTAAAATGAAAATGAAATGGCATAGGCGAAATTCGAACCTCGTAATCTAGTTTAGAAATAGATTACGTGTGAGAATTTAAAAATGTAAAACAAACTTGTTTAGAATATAGATAAAATATTCAAGAAAAGAATGTGAGCTGTCAAGTTTATTATGAAATTTTAAATTGAAAGAATGCAGCTTATAAGATAATGTTTTTAACATATTGGATAAATAGGTTACTGAGAAATAGGAAAAGTTTTGGACACGTATGTCCAGGACACGTGAAAGAATGCACATGTTTTAACATGTGTATGACGTCACGGAAAATAGGAAGTTCTCGGAATAGAGAAAAACTTTAGTTGAGGTTAGACAGTCAGTGAGAAAACTCAGGGACAGTCAGACGTCTAGCAGCGAGACGTCACTTCAAGAAAAAAATGTGAAACTTTGAATTCTTGGTGATGGAATCACGGCCGTGTGAAGAATAAACCATTATGTTTTTTGTAAAGCTCGTCTTGTGTCTTATGATTCCTACAGAAAGGTAAAGTCCAACTGTATTATATATTTGTGTTATATGTCTTTACATACACGTCTCAACATCATCAATGTCCTCACTCAAGAGCTCCTTCTTCTTCCATCAGCAAGATCTAAGAAAGAACATTTAATATATAAGAATCTCTTATAACATGAACAATATCTCTCTAAGTCTCTTACAACATCTCTCTCTCTCTCTCTCGTACAACAACTTATACAACTTCTCTCTCGCTACAACAACTTACAACATCCCTCTCTATAATAAGACAAGAACACTCACAAGAAAAAGCATCACTTATAATAAGACTCTCTAAAATGAAACCCCTATATAACAAACAGAATTTGGTGCCGAGACCCCTATATATAACATCAATATCTACAAAACGTACACCGTTTCACAAAATAATTTTCATGCTGAAAACGGACATTTGCACACTTACATTATAGCATGATTTATATATATATATTCATTTGTAGTCATCGACATACAGTCCTGTTCCGTTGTATCACAACTCATCAGTGCCGCTAGACTAGCACCTCTCCCAAGCCCAGGATCGAACCTAGAACCGTCGTGTTGACAGTCGGCAGTTCTACCCCTCGACGACGGAAGCGATGCCCGCAACTAATCTGTCCGAATGTCTATTTAAATAAACATCCGTCTGCTACTTGTATAGTGCTCAACCGCTTATTTATAAACAAACAGTGAGCCTCGCATTTTTCAGCCAATTAAGTAGCGGGTGAGATTATTTACGACAGTGCTCAACCCAAAGAGGGGGGGGGCTTTTTTTTTTATTTATTACCAAATGATAGGGAAGAAGAAGAAAAAATGTCAAAAATAAAAAAAAAACTCCAAATAAAAATCTTAATGTGAATTTCGCGTGACCAACGCACCGATCCGACATTTAAAAAACTACCGTAAAAACAACAAAACGGACTTCTACTTGCTGATTCTCTGCCCCAACAACAGCATGGCAAAAAAAGAAAGAAAAAATAGAAGGAAAGTCATACTGATGATGAAGTATATCTTCGAATATATCTTCTGAATTTCAATATAAATTTCAAACAAAATAAATGTCTGTTTTGTAATAATGCGTTGTTTTGGCTTCAAACGTATTTAATACGTATTTTATTATGTTCAAACTCAACCAGCGCTTCTAAGGAACAAAAATCTTAGGTGAGGAATGAAAGATGAATAAACAGGTAGACATTTCTCTACTCAAACATACCTGTCTATTTGTTTGTTTGTTTTCCTTTACTCTAATGATTCCGGTCTTTTCCGCATTGCTTTTGGCTTTTAAAACTTCCATATATTCCTTTACTAGCAATGTCGGTTAAAACAGGTGGAAATAGGTTGGTTGTTTGTTTTTGTTTTACGGCATATAAAACCCTAACCCTAACCCTTGTCAGGATATTTAATGCCGAATCCAGTTATTTTGAAGAAAAATGTTTTAATAGAATATATATTTTTTTCAAGTCAGTTTCTATTTAACCCATAGTTGGGACCCTAACAGATACCACCACTCCGGGTCAGAGTGGACCTGGGAGCAATGGCAATTAAAGGGTGGCTCCACACTCCACAAAGCCCACAAGCTGGGGCCTCACCATCGGATATAATTTAAGGTCATATCCAGGACCGTGGAAATAGGAGAAAATGGGGGAAAAGCAAACCGGGTATAGAAGATCCAGAGTACAAGGAGATTCACTCGATGGTAAATCCAAGCGGCGAAGAAAATTTATTTATTTTAGTATGTTATTTAATTTTATCTTTATAGAACTTCGCGGAATAAGGATTTTTTGAAAATATTTTTTTGGAGTATTCTGTCGACTAACAAATTTTTGTATGGAAATTTATTTTCTTTGTGACAAGCTCTACTTCCTATTGTGTACCCCTCGCTAGTATATATATAAAATAAATAAATAAAATTACCCCCAGCTCCATACCGTTTAAAGTAGTCATATCTTACTGCGGTCCTGACCTCTACCTGCAGCCCTATTCACTTCCGCCATCTTGAATATACGTTTGGAAAGGGGTGATGTTTTCTCCTGAAATTAATCAAAGTTCCATACCACCAACGGATTTTCTATACATTGGATATACCAACAACTTGGTTGCAAAATAATTATACAACGAGGTGTGGAATGATAGATGAATAAACTCTACTTAAACGTACCCGTCTATTTGTTTGTTTGTTTTTCTTTTCTTTACTCTCATGATTCCGGTCCTTTCCGCATTGCTTTTGGCTTTTAAAACTTCCATATATTCCTTTACTAGCAATGCTTGAAGCAAAGTAAACTCATTTGCATATTACATTAAAGAAAATTTATTTTAATAGTTTATGAATCGCTTTAATTGTTCTATATAGAAATCTATATATATAAAAGGCAAATGTGGCGCATTTTTTATGTCCAAGATCCTCGGGGGAGACTTACTTGTACTTGTACTTGAAACGACATTCACCCTAGAGGAGTTGAGTCGGCTTCATGAAGATGCACATCTCGTACTGCTGCGGCCCAAGCCCGGCGATCGGAGGCAAGATCCCGAGTGAGCAATAGCCAGTCACGTCTCCAACGAGACAGGCCATAGATGAGCGGGCCCGAAATAAGCTCAGCGTCGGCTTTGATAGTCCCGAGCCACGTTCTTAGCTGGCCACCGACACGTTTTTTCCAGCCGGGTAGAGGACGTGGGGAGAGGAGATAGCCTCGTGGATAAAGACCCCTGCATCACAGCGAGAGGCATGGCCGAACCATCGAAGGCGTCGGGCCCGCAGTAGGTCAGTAATTGCCTGAAGATTGCAGCGACGCCGGACTTCTTTGTTGGCGACGAAATCCAAGGGACGGACATGGAGAATGCGGCGGAGATTGTAGTGGTCGAAAACTTCTACGTGTCGCAGATCTGCTTTCCGTATGGGCCAGGTCTCACATCCATACAAAAGTATTGAGCGGACGAGGGCCTGGTAGATTCGTATTTTTGTCCTCAGACGTATTTCAGGTCGTGACCATAATCGCCTTTGGAGTCGACAAAAGGCAGCTCGTGCGGCATTAATGCGCGCTTCAATCTCATTCATGTCTTGACCGGTACCAATGAACGTGCAGCCCAGGTATTCGGGGGAGAGGTTTACTATGTCTTATATACCCCCTAGATCGTAATACGATTTGTGAATACGTGTCGCGTCTAGCTTTATTTGGATCGACTTTTATACAATTTGCGTTATTTCGTTGTGTCAGGTGTTTGTTTGGCTTTTTAGTATAAATAAAGTGAAACTAATCGGCCTCGTGCCAGGAACGTCCAGAAAGCAACCAGCTTTTGATTAATGTGGGGGAAACCCCTTATATCAGACAATTGCTATTCAATTTGGACAATCCCCTTTATATGGAGAGCTGGTTTTCCTCCTCAACATCTTGGGGAAACAAAACCAGCCAAAGTCGGGTAAACAAACCCAAAGAGACAGCCTCGCAGTAAAATTTAACTGCGGTATTTCTATTTGACCTCATTAAATATGTGCACATGTCAATTCAATTTTTAATGCTAAAATAAATTCAAACGTCTTTCTGGTACTCTCCCTTGCTGGCCTAGCGGGTAACGTGTCAGGTTTTTTTCACACTTTATTTTCCACCTTCGCCTCTAGGCTTCTGGTTTGATCCTACCTACCTACCAAACCCTTTTTTTTTCATCTTCCTCCCCCCAACACACACACATACAAACACCTGAGCAGCGGCGGGCACCCTCGCAAGTCTATATATATAAAAGTGAAAATGTGTGCTAGTGTGTGTGTGTGTATTTCTATATGTCTGCCAAAAACTTTTCGCCGGGCTTCTCAGTCGGGTACTCCTTAAAACTTTTTATATACCCCCTAGATAATAACATCTACCAGTTATGATCGGGAGTCGCATCTATTTTTAATTTGCCCGACTTTTCCGTGCTATTTTCGAGATTTTTTTGATTGAGGTGTCTTCGTTACGCTTTTCAGTATAAAAAAAGCGAATGCTGGGGCGGGGAAAACAGAAACTGGCTTGCAGCACAAAACTTAGTTTGACCTTAATAAGGTCAAACATCACACGACTTAACTTTCTCACACCTGTCAATTTCACTTTATAAATGTTAAATTAAGACGCTTTACACTTCCTCTCCCCTCGTGGCCGAGATGGTTAGGTGACACGTTTTTTTTTCCCTTTCGTTTCCACCTTCGCGTCAAGGCTTTGGGTTCAAGCCTACCTTCCTGCTAAAACTTTTTTTTTCTTTTACACCTCCAAACAAGGGTTGTTTTGATCTACTCCTCCCGCAACACACACACCTCCAAACACCCGGAAAATGCTGAGTACCCCTACTAGTCTGTCTATAGTATAAAAGGCAAAATGGTGCGTTCGTGTATGTCCAAGAAAGATTTTTTTCACTGGGCTTCTCGACAACGTTACCATTTCGGAGAACTTCCCTTGTACTCCCTAGATTGTAATATCTCAGATTTGCAAAGCGTATTGATTAATAGAGCAAAAAAAAAAAAATAGAAAAAGAAATGTTTCAAAACCTAAAAAACTGAAAATAGCAGCAAGTATCCGTGCAAGGGCAAAAAAAAATAAATAAAATAAATAATTGATCAACAGAGCCCTAAAAAAAAAAATAAAATAAAATAACCAACCTCCTAAAAAGGAATGAAAATAGCAGCAAGTAGTAGGCAGGCAGGCTTGAACCTGTATCGCTAAGAGAAAAAGGAAGTGCAAAAAAAAAAAACAAGCCAGACGACGTCACCGCCATTCAAATTAATGCTTAGTCATTGCCAAGCATATGATGTCTTAGCAAAATATTGACGAAAAAACTGACTCCTCCTTGTATAAAACGGCCAAGTTGACGGTCAAAGAATTAATGTTTCTTGCCAATTTTTGGAACTTTGTCGTCCGAGAGACAAAGCTTTCATACGATACCAATTTTATCAGTGTTGGTTGCGTGTGTCGAAAGTTTTTACGAGACATACAAACACACATTTTGCCTTTTATATCTATACTAGCGGGGGTACCCGGCGTTGCCCGGGTGTTTGGAGGAGGTGTCTGTGGTGTTAAATAAAAAAGAAACCGAGGGGGGGGGAGTTGGTAGGATCGAACCCGAAGCCCTGAGGCGAAGTTTGAAAATAAAATCGGCCAGCCAGAATGAGTTACTGAAAGATGTTTGAATTTATTTAAGTAAGAACCAAATTGACAGGTGCACGCAAATGAGGTCAATGACCAGGTTTGTTTGCTATAAGCGAAGTAAAAAAAGAAACTTAATCAAAACATCGAAAAAAACACAAAAAAAAAAACTAACGTAAGGCAAACGGACGATGTTAAATGTAAAACTCGAAAAAACAAAAAAGAAATGGCTTGAATAAGCCTGTTTCAATATTAAAATTTTAAAAATCGGTGGGTACCCGGGTGTTTTTGGGTGTGTGGTCGGGGGTGGATAAGCGAAGTAAAAAAAACAAAAAAAAAAAAACCAGAAAAACGAACATTATGTGAAAAATGGCTTAAATAACACTGGTTCAATATTTAAATTTTAAAAAATCGAAAAAAAAAAAAAATCTCACACCACGATTCGATCCCAAAACGTTTAGATAACGAACCAACGCGCTAATCAACTGATCTAACGCAACATACATGAAATTTGTTCAGTTTTTCAACTATTTAAAGTAAATCAGGCTATGACATCATCTGATGCATGCGTAGAACCGGTCGTCGTCACGAGAGGACCGTTTTTGTTGACCCTCCCCTGTCGAAAATTGTCGATTTCGGGGTGAAAAAATGAACGTTTTTGGCCAATTTTTTGATATTTTTCAAGCGAAGGATGGAGCTTCAATATGATACTGAGTTTGTGAATTTTCGTCGTATCTGTGGAAAGTTTTTAGTGGACACACATACAAACATACATACATGCACACATTTTCGCTTTTATATTTATCTATATATATAAAAGGCAAAATGTGTGTGACCATTTCATGTATGTCTCGCAAAGGCTTCTTCCGCACACGCTCCCGGGGAGGGGGGTTACAATCGCTTAGAACTGTTTATATAGCCCCTGGATAATAATATCTAGGATTTGGGAACGCGTATAGCGTCTAGATTTATTTACGTCGATTTTTACAAAATTATTGCTATTTTAGCCCATCTTGTGTTCGTTCAGCTTTTTCGTATAAAAAGCGAAACTAATTCAAAGCTAAGGCAGTGTTCCCGGCAATCGCACCGGGAAACGTCCAGAAGAAATCAGCTTTGATCAATGTGGGCCAAACTCCTCTTATTTCAGACATTTGCTATTCAATCTGGACAATGGGGAGCTGGTTTCCCCCCTACCCAACATCTGCTGGGGGAAAAAACGGTCAAAGTTGGGTAAACAAACCCAAACTGCCCCGCAGCAAAAGTTAACTGCGTAACTTCTATTTGACCTAATTAATGAGGTCAAATAGAAGCAGCAGAGTTAACTTTTATTGCGGCCACCTGTCAATGCTTAAATAAATAAATTCAAACGTGCTTCCGTTGTTTGCCGCCGTGGCCCATTGGTTAACGTCGCACGGTTTTTTTTTTTGTCACACTTTAATTTCCAACTTTGCCTCAAGGGTTCGGGTTCGATCCTCATACTCACCTACAAAAACTTTTTTTTTTTAACCCCCTCCCCACCCCAGAGTTTTGATTTACCCAAAACGACACACCCCTCAAAACACTCAGGGTATCGCCGGGTACCCCTCGCTAGTATATAGATAGAAGAACATTTATTTTCAATTATTATTAACCTACACCAGATGTTTTTACAAACCGAAGTTTATTTAAGCTGTGTGTATTTATTTGCTTCCCCACTGAGCAAATTAGGCACAAGGCCGTTTTTTAATGTGGAGAGAGAAGGAGGGGAAAGGGAAAAGGGGGGGGGTCAGCTCCCGAGAGGTGGGAAATGGGAGCTGGATAGTAACTGTTGGTCTGTAGGATGATCCCTACATTGACCAAGGTCTGATATGTGGGGTTACCCCCACATATGGTCTTTGCTTGCAGTATCTGTCTCGGAACAGATACTACACTTTGATCTTGTCGCCCGTGCCGCACAAGGCGGCGAGCCTGTGAGAGTTATTTCCCCTGCAAGCTATTCCTAGTTTAGGTTTTCGTAAATGAAAGTTGATGTATTTTCTGCTTCCAACATGTGACTCACTTTCAGAAAAATCGTGACATTCAGTGCATCTTAAACAGTGTGAGTAACCCTAACCCTCCGCCGCCAATATTTTTCAACCTGGGTATACACAGCTATAATGATTAGATCACTCTGACAGCCGTTAAAAATCATTTTACAAATGAATGTTTAAAATTCAACAGTATTTCTCGCGGTTAATGGTAGCCGAATGGATTAGGTTCTTGCTAATGAAGACAGGGATGGCTTCTGTTGCCGGGTTCGAATCTATCGACTAGTGTTAATCATGACACCCTGCACTGATGATTCACGAAAGGATGCAATACTAGTGTAGGTATTTAATAATTATTATAGTAAATACTTCTGTCAGCCCCTTTAAGAAATCGTTTCTTATTATTGAGCACTTTACAGTTGAATTAAGTTGGTCAATTTAGCTTGTATGCGCAGATTATCATATAAGGATTAGATCACTCTAACAGACGTTAAAAAGCATTTTAAAAAATGAATGTTTAAAATTCAACATTTCTCGCGATTAACGGCAGCCGAATGGATTATGTCCTTGCTAATGAAGCCAGGGAGGGTAGTAAATAATTTTATACACACCCGTCGTGCACACTCCATGCGTCAAAAAAAATAATATAAGTATACTTCACTATATTCAAAAAAATATTCAGTCAGTGAATAAAAAAAAATGAAGAAATATCTCAAATTTAAAAGATCGAAAAAAAAAAAATAAATAAACAATCACAATCGATATAGAATGAAAGGGAAAAAAGTTTTATTATGAAGAGAAAGTAAAGAATTTCGTTCTCAATTCATTTACGACTGTGGGTGGGTGGGGGCAGTGTACTTGCTATTTGCTTTCTTCCTTCCCTTTCAATGCATTTGATAGTTTTTATTTTACTTAAGTTTATTATATATATATTTGTGTGTGTATAATTAATGTATTAATTTTGTGTGAGTAAATGAAGTAGTTTATATATATATATATATATATATATATATATATATATATATATATATATATAACTATTTCATTTACTCACACAAAATTAATATACGAAAGTATAGATTTATGCGTAAACTTTAAGTATTTACTTCAAAAGTGCTCAATACGTAGGTAGAACTAGTTATATAAGCCTGAAGAATCCTAGAGTGGATGAAACGCGGAATATTCAGTGTAGCTTAATCGCCATATATATATATATATATATATATATATATATATATATATATATATATATATATATATATTAAATACGCCTTGGTCTTTATTATAGTGGGCGGAGGCTATACTTTAGGAAATTCAAGATTAATTTTTTTTGAATGGGCCATGGCATACTTAACCACTAAATCTCCCCCCCCCTCCCTCCCTCTTTTTCTCAACCCACGGGAGAAATAATAAAAGCTTCAGTAGCTATATCAGCGTTAATATATTCATTTGTTAAGGGCAGCAGTAATAGAGGTGCAAACAAACATCTATCCTGACGAAGGAGGAGGAGGGGGTAAGAGCAGCGGAACCCGACAACATCGGAATACAACATCATCATCCACCTCCTCCTCCTCCTCCCCTTCCTCCGACGCGTCTCTTTTCGTTTTTATCCATATATGGTTGTTCTGTCGAGAGGAGAAGTGGGAGGAGAGGGAACAAAAAAGAAAGGAGAAAATAAGAAAAAAGAGGCATCAAATAAGAAAGCAGAGGAGGAGGAGGAGGAGAAGTGAGATATAAGGGAGGATGCGATTGATGGTGGAAGGGGAGGTAGAAGTAGGAAGATGGGATCTTCTGCGTAACACATCTCGTGATCAGAGCTGGGCCATTGAGAAACATTGTGACGCGGTGTGGGGGCCCTAGGCTACAAGATTAAGACATTCGCATCACATCAAGAGCGGTAAGCCATTATATAGAAGCAATAAAGCAGTATTATATATATATATATATATATATATATATATATATATATATATATATATATATATATTAAAAATATATATATATATATATATATATATATATATATATATAATAATAATAATAATGAACGCGCCTGTGTGTGTACATTTTCCTACGCAATAACTCTGTCAATTTAAAGTCTACAGACTCGAAATTTGATATACAGAGTACTGAGATTTGTGATCGGTTTTCGGCCAGAAATTTGGCTGTTAAGGGGTCAAAGTTCAACGATTTGACCTTTGAGATCTCTACCAAACTCCTCCGACAATTTTGGGTCTAAACACTTGAAATTTTAGATATAGGTTCCTTGGATATGGATCTAACTTGATTTGAACCCCAAACAATAAATTTTAAGAGGTCATAATAGGGGTCAAATTAAAAAAAAATTGACCGCTTATTTTTATTTATTTTTTATTTATTTATTTATTTTTTTTTTTTTTGCTCAACATACACCTCCAAACACCCGGGCAACGCCGGGCTGAAATGCTAGTATATATATATATATATATATATATACACACACACACACACACACAGACACATACAAACGTGTATACATGCATATTCGTATATACAGGGTTTGTTCCTATTTACAATGCCTCCCCACGGGACAGAGTTAGACACCAAGGTCGTTTTTTAACGTGGAGAAAAGGAACAAAAATAAAAATTGTCTCAGTCGTGAAGGATTTCTCCTCCACTGACAGAGAACAAGAAATTGAAGTGCAGCATCTGAAGAATTAACAAAAGTGGTTTATATTGATTTTAACTTTGCTACAAAGAAAATTTGGCCCTCGGGACAAGATCAAAGTGTAGTATCTGTTCCGGCAGATGCTGCAGGCTATGACTAGCTATGACTAGCAAAGACCAGATGTGGGGGCAACCCCACATGCCTGACCATTAACCAGCTCCCATTTCCCACCTCTCGGGAGCTGGTCCCCTTTTTCCCTTCCCCCTCCCTTCACTCCTCACATTAAAAATCGGCCTTGTGCCTAATTTGCTCGGTGGGGGAGCAAATAAATACCATCTGTTCCGGCAGATGCTGCACTTAAGATAATTTGTACCAGTCAATGGAGGGGAAACCCTCTATACTGGGACAATTATTATTTTTGGTAACCAGAGTGACCCCTTTTAGGGGAGCTGGTTTTTACCTCACATTAAAAACGGCCTTGTGCCTAATTTGCTCAGTGGGGGAGCAAATAAACACCATCTGTTCCGGCAGATACTGCAGGCTATGACTAGCAAAGACCAGATGTGGGGGCAACCCCACATGCCTGACCTTTAACCAGCTCCCATTTCCCACCTCTCGGGAGCTGGTTCCCTTTTTCCCTTCCCCCTCCCTTCACTCCTCACATTAAAAATCGGCCTTGTGCCTAATTTGCTCGGTGGGGGAGCAAATAAATACCATCTGTTCTTCAGATGCTGCACTTCTATTTCTTGTTCTCTTTCAGTGGAGGAGAAATCCTTCACGACTAAGACAATTTTTATTTTTGTACCTTTTCTCCACGTTAAAAAACGACCCTGGTGTCTAACTCTGTCCCGTGGGGAGGCATAGTAAATAGGTACAATCTTCAAAGGAAGAAAATTAAAAAAAAAACAAAAACATTTAAACACACAGGTGAGATTTATATTATAGATACCTTTCTATATAAATTGTTGGATTTGTTCAAAATATATCTATGTATGTGTGTATGTATCAGTATGTGTGTATGTGTATGTATCAGTATGTGTGTATGTGTATGATTGTATATATGTGTGTGTGTATCAGTATGTGTATGTATGTGATTGTGTGTGTATGTATATGTATCATGTGTATATGTATCATGTGTATATGTATCATGTGTATAGGCATAGTAAATAGGTACAAAGAAAATACAGCATAATCAGGTTTGACACCGGTTCTCGTCATATCACCGAAGTTAAGCAACGATGAGCCTGGCCAGTACTAGAGGGATGACCATTTGGGACTTCCAGGTGCTGTATGGGCTCTCCGCTTATCTCGGCATTGTTTCCAGTCGTCCTGGACTTCTCTTCGCCACTGGACTCAAATAGTGCCAATTCAGGAAAGGTGTGGTTGGCGATTGCACAACCCTTGCCTCACAATTACACGTGCAGCAGCTGCCCCTACAGGGGGTATCCTTTGTCTTCCGAGACTGAACGCAGGCATCGAAGACAAAGAAAATAAAAAGAGGACAGACGCCTCTTTATGAAAATTCTAATTTTTGTGGAATTTTAACAATAGGTACTACAGTAGAACCCCGGTCCCGGTATTCGGCATTAAAAATTAGTAACAAACGCTAATCTTTGACGAAAAACACTCGTCTATCTGAGACCACTATCAATAATTTCCCCGCCTGTGGAATTCTCTTCCGTTAGTCTGTTTTCCAGCTGACTACAATTTGGTTGTCTTCAAGTCCAACGTAAACAAATTCTTGATGAACCGTTCCATTAAATAATCCAATTTACCAAATTTCTACGATTTAACGATTACTAAGAAATTTTCCCATTGACTACTGTACACTCAATAACCCTTATCCTCGAGTGGCCTCTGGGTCTTGATAAGTAGAGACCCCTTTGTAAAAATAAATAAATAAATAAATAAAAATAAAAAAATAACATTATGAATAATGCCGTAAGTATCGTATTCCACATTGTAACCTGAAAAAAAAAAAAAAAAAACCTATCCTAGGGCCACCGTATCTCGGGGTTCTACTGTATATATAAATTAATGAATATTCTTTAAATTTTATTCTTGTTAAAATATAGTCGAAAGATCAATTTCTTTTCTTTCTTTTTTTCTTTTTTTTTTTTAAATATGTCGTTTTAAGCAAAAACAACAGCACTCACTTGCCATGTCGAAAATAGTAATGTATCAAAAAATTGCGAAAATTCATAGAGTAGAGAATTATTTATAGTTAAAAGTAATTTTTTACAGAAAATTGGGGGGGGGGACGTTTCCCCTAGATGTAAACACCTTGAAGATTGCGAATACAGGGCGTGTACTTATTACCTTCCTTCTTGTGACTTAATTAGCCGACGTTTTGTTTTAGCAGATAGCGATTTAAAAAGAATTTTTTTTTTTAAACTAATAACACAATAGCAGTTGTTCTTGATGAATTTTCGTACTTTTTGGATATATTACTATTTTCGACATGACAAGTAATTAAGTACCGCTGTTTTTGCTAAAAGCCACCTATTTAAAAAAAAATCGATCTGTCGACTATATCTTAACAAGCACCCACGGTTTTTTTTTTTTTTTTTTTTTTTTTAAGAAGGTCGGGGGGAGGGGGCGTAATATGGGTATACTTGAAAAATTCGAATATATCAGATTTGAATTGAATTTGATCCATGGACATTAGGCACCAATTTAGCAAGATAATTTTAATTCCTTCTTAAGATTTATTCTGCCTTGATAGAGTTCAAAATAGACTTCGTAGCCTCGTAGGGGATGTCCTTTTCTCTTCCCTGCAACCTCTTTCTCACAGAAGAGATGTTGCGAGTTTGTCTCTGCTTTATCGTTATTTTCATGGCAAGTGCTCGGCTGAGCTCCATTCTATGGTCCCCCCTTGCCAAACTTTCACAAGAAACACCCGTCGAGCAGAAAACACTATCAATAATTTCCCCCACTCTTTATCTGTGCCTAAACCTAAACGTAGATTCCATAAGCAAAACTTCTTTCTTAGAACTTCACGCCTAGGGAATTGTGTTCCGTTTTCCTGCTTTCCATCTGACTACAATATGGTTGTCTTCAAGTCTAACGTAAACAAGTTTTTGATGAGCAGTTCCATCTAAGTTAACAAATTTATCGAATTTCCATTACTAATGATTACTATATTGTCCAATTTCTACTGTACACTTTTTTTTTTTTTTACATAGGCGTCACCACTTATCAAGGCCGATAGGCCACTCAAGGATAAGGGTTAAAGAGTGTAGAGTAGTCAAAAGGACAATATAGTAATCGATAGTAATGGAAGTTCGGTAAATTTGTTAACTTAAGTGGAACGGCTCATCAGAAACTTGTTTACGTTGGACTTGAAGACAACCATATTATAGACAGCTGGAAAGCAGGAAAACGGAAGACAATTCCATAGGCGTGCAGTTCTAAGAAAGAAGCTTTGATCATGGAATCTATGTTTAGGTTTAGGCACAGATAAAGAGTGGGGAAAATTATTGATAATGTTTTCAGCTAGTCTAGTGTTTCTTGTGAAAGTTTGGCGAGGGGGGACCATAGATTGAAGCTCAGTCGAACACTTGCCATGAAAATAACGATAAAGCAGAGACAAACTCGCAACATCTCTTCTGTGAGATAGAGGTTGCAGTGAAGAGAAAAGAGCCATTCATTTTAATTGATGCCAGATGGGGATCAGACCGTTGATGATGTAAAGATAGAAGCTTGGTTTTAGATGCATTAAAAGTAACCAGCCACTCCTTTCCCCATTGTACAACGTGATCATTTAACCCTTATCCTCGAGTGGCTTCTTAGCCTTGATAAGTGGTGATGCCTATGTAAAAAAAAAAAAAAAAAAAAGAAAGAAACATGGAGATCTCCCTGAGATAAAGAGAAGGGTTGGGCAGCTTTTGGAAAAGTGGCGAATATCATGAGAAGCCGAAAAGCAAATATGTCGATCAAAGGGAAGATCTTCAATGAATACGTATTACCTATGATGAGCTACGGTAGTGAAACATGGGTCTTGACAACTCGCCAAACTGAAATCTTCGCAGTGGCACAAAGGATGATGGAGAGGATAATGTTAGGCATCACTTTACAAGAGAGAAAGACAAACATCTGGATCTGCCAACAAACAAGAGTTATTGACATCAATACTGCCATCAAAACATCCAAACACATAGACACATAGACAACATTAGACTAACAGAATGGACACCTCACGAACATAAGAGGCCAAAAGAAAGCAAAAAAGTGGTAGTATGCAGACAGGCTCAAACCCATACCGCAAAGGAGGAAAAGAACATGACAAAAAAAAAAAAAAAAAAAAAAAAAAAAGTGCCGTTTTTTTTTATACATTAATAATATAGTTTTGGATTTCCTTTATTAATATATTTTGATTAGTTTTATACTATTTTTTTAAAATTGTATATATACTAGCAGGGGTGCCCGGCGTTGCTCGGGTGTTTGGAGGTGTATGCTGTGCAAAAAAAGCAAAGAAACAAAAAAAATGGTTAATTTTTTAAAACTTTGACCCCTATTATGACCCCTTAAAATTTATAGTTTCGGGCTCAAATCACTTTATTAAGTTAGATCCAGGTTCAAGGAACCTATATCTAAAATTTCAAGTGTCTAGACCCAAAATTGTCGGAGGAGTTTGGTAGAGTTCTTAAAGGTCAAATCGTTGAAATTTGACCCCTTAACAGCCAAATTTCTGGCTGACACCCGTCACATCGATTTTCCCAAATCTCAGTACCCGGTATTTTAAATTTCGAGTCTATAGACTAAAAATTGACAGAGTTATTGCGTAGGGAAATGTACACAGACAGACAGACACACACACAGACAGACACGTTCACTTTTATAGATATAATAGATAGATATATATTACACACACACACACACACAATTTTAAAAAAAAATATTTTATACATTAATAATATAGTTTTGGATTTCCTTTACTAATATATTTTGATAAGTTTTATACTATTTAAACGCATCAGGATAACAAACAGATGCTTTAACTAAAATAATTATATTAGTGTTGGGACGATTAATAGGAAGCGGAAAAATCGGAGCGTTTTGGAGTATCCCCTAACCCTATACCTTGTGTGGGGATTAAGGTGAGTTAAAAAAAAAAAATTGGAATTTATAATTTAAATATGGGCTCGAGTATATGGCCTCCACGTGTATGATGTGATTTAGAGGTCCAATTTTCACAAACTAGGCATTAAATTTAGCTGTATTTCAGCAAGAACGCATCAAATGTCTTT
>NC_136527.1:104986196-105006196 GCF_053919585.1 Euprymna scolopes | reverse complement strand
ACTTGGCCGTTTTGTACAAGGAGAGATTAAATTTTTTTCGCCGACATTTTAGCAAGTCATCATCACCATTGGATTGACTTTGGTTAATTTCAACGTTTTTGACTTCCGGTCATGTCATGGAGACATCGGCTAATACGACAGATTTTCTTTCACTTTCTTTTCCGCCTTTGCGACACAGGCTTGAGCCTGCCTGCCTGCCTGCCTGCTACCCCCCCTTTTTTTTTATATAAAAACGCCTCTCTTCACCCTGGCTGTCTACTGTTGTTTTGATCCTCTCCCCAAACTACTATCGTTTTTTTTTTTTTTTTTACACATCTCCACATTCACGGGTTCGAACCTGCCTGCCTACTACTACATTTTTTTTTTTTTTTTTGCTTAACACACCTCCGGGCAACGTCGGGCACCCAGACTAGTGTATAATATAAATCTCACCGGTTTGCTTAAATATATGTATGTATGTATGTATGTTTGTATACACTTTTTCAGGGTCAACGGCCAACTAACACCGTGTGTTTGTGTGTGTGTGTGTTGGGGTGGAGAGGGCTCCCGTAAGCCGTGGTGAAGGCAACCTTTCTATGAGAAGCAAATCTCTGATTTAAAAAACCATAAAGTGTAGACCAGTACCCGCATTAAGCTGGTCTGCAGTTTAACTTGTTGCTAGCTATCTTGCTCTTGCTTGTTGTTGGATTTCAACATTTTGAACCGAGAGAGAGACTTAGCTGTCGTACAAAGCTAAGACTCTGTAATATATATATAGATACTCCCTCAGGGATTTGTCTATAAAAATCGTCTTGTGGTGATGGAAGTCATTTTTGGGCTCATGGACTTTAAGTGTCTGAAGGAGTGGCACTCGTCTGATAAGATGTTGCAGTCATCATGTATGTTTGTAGTTCTTGCAAAAAGTTTCGACAGAGGCGACGGATTTTCACGAGATCGGCATCATTTTGAAGCTCGACCCTTCAGACGACAAATATCGAAAAACCTTAATTCTTTCACCCTCAACTAGTCACTTTTCCACAGGGGGAGGGGTCATTTTTTCACCAATATTTTCGAAAGTCATCCAGTCTTTTCGATTGACGAAGCTTAATTTAAACATTTGTCACTTTCGGTTTGACGATGGACGCAACAGCAAAGACGCCACTTTTTTTTTTTTTTTTTTTTTTTTTGGTCATGTGTTTTCTTGCTACAGCAAAGATGTCCCGTTTTTGTTTTGTCCTTTTTCCCCCTTCGCGAGCCAGCCTACTACTATTTTTTTTTTTTTATTTTGGAATGAAGCAACATACAGAAAAGAACACAAAGAGTAAATTATACTTCACATGAATTTATAGTTCAACAGGATACTCACATGACAAATATTAAAATTTCCTTTATCCACAATAATCATTTGCTAATATGTTTCCTCTGATGAGAAGAACGCATTCTTTGAAACTCTGCAGATTAAGGAAATCTTAATATTTCCTGTCGAACAATAATTTCATGTAAATTAGAATTTACAGTCTTTAATTGTGTTCTTTTATAACAAGCTCTATTTCCTATTTTGTTTGCATTGAGCTTTTTTTTTTATTTGGTTGGAATCACTATATTAATATTAATATGCTCTTTAAATTTATGGGAGCTTGTAAACTTAATTTTTACTTCTTGATTCTGTTATGTGATGTATGAAGTCAATAAAAATAAATCTTCCCTTCGCAAATCATAGATATTATAATCTAGGGAGTATATAACCGCTCTTTTATTTATATATATATCAAAGCTCCCCTCTTCGGTAGAGCACTCTCGTAAATTATCTTACTCGCTACTTAATTTAGCTGAAATAATGCGAAGCTCGCGATTTGTTTACAAACAAAACGTTTGAGCCCTCTACGAGTAGCGGACGGATGTTTATTTAAATACACATTCGGACAGTTTAATTTCGGCCACCGATTCCGTAGTCAGGGGGTAGGACTGCCGACTGTCATCACGACGGTTCTAGGTTCGATCCTCGGCTTGGGAAAGGTGTTAGTCTAGCGGCACTGATGAGTTGTGAAACAACGAAACAGGTCTGTATGTCGATGACTAAAATATATTTTATAAAGCTCCCCTCTTCGGTAGAGCACTCTCGTAAATTATCTTACTCGCTACTTAATTTAGCTGAAATAATGCGAAGCTCGCGATTTGTTTACAAACAAAACGTTTGAGCCCTCTACGAGTAGCGGACGGATGTTTATTTAAATACACATTCGGACAGTTTAATTTCGGCCACTGATTCCGTAGTCAGGGGGTAGGACTGCCGACTGTCATCACGACGGTTCTAGGTTCGATCCTCGGCTTGGGAAAGGTGTTAGTCTAGCGGCACTGATGAGTTATGAAACAACGAAACAGGTCTGTATGTCGATGACTAAAATATATTTTATAAAGCTCCCCTCTTCGGTAGAGCACTCTCGTAAATTATCTTACTCGCTACTTAATTTAGCTGAAATAATGCGAAGCTCGCGATTTGTTTACAAACAAAACGTTTGAGCCCTCTACGAGTAGCGGACGGATGTTTATTTAAATACACATTCGGACAGTTTAATTTCGGCCACCGATTCCGTAGTCAGGGGGTAGGACTGCCGACTGTCATCACGACGGTTCTAGGTTCGATCCTCGGCTTGGGAAAGGTGTTAGTCTAGCGGCACTGATGAGTTGTGAAACAACGAAACAGGTCTGTATGTCGATGACTAAAATATATTTTATATATATATATATATATACTAGCGGGGGTATCCGGCGTTGCCCAGGTGTTTGGAGGTGTGTATGGAGGAGAGGGTGACCCTGTTTTAATATTATAAAAAAATTGGTAAAACCAAAACAAAGCAAAAAAGAAAAAAAAAAAAAAGGTGTAAAAGAGGAAAAAAAGTTTGAACCCGAAGCATCGAGGCTGAGGCGGAAAAAAAGTCTGACACGTTACTCCTACGCCAAAGAGAACAGATAAAATTAAACCTTTACTAACAGTGGGGGGGGGGAGATGAAACCGCTGTAAACATCTTATACAGCTTAATTTTCTCCCGAGCATTATCCCCTATTAAAAAAAGATGCACAATTTATATTTACTTAGTGGGGGTGGGGATGAAACCGCTTTAACCGTCTTATACAGCTTAATTTTCTCCCGAGCATTATCCCCTTTTAAAAAAAGATGCACAATTTATATTTACTTAGTGGGGGTGGGGAGGGAGGATGAAACCGCTTTAACCGTCTTATACAGCTTAATTGCAGGTGGTTTAAACTAACGTCAATGTTTTCTAAGTCAAACATGACGTCATTATCGTAGTAGCAGAAGGAGAGAAAATGAAGGAACGATTTTTTCGGCACCCCTCCTTGTAGAAAAGGGTCCAGTTTAGGGTGAAGGAATTGATGTTTTTGGCCAATTTTTTGATATTTGTCGTCCAAGATGTCGGGCTTCAAAATGATACCAATCTCATGAAAATTCATCACCTCTGTCGAAAGTTTTTGCGAGACTTACAAACACTCATACATACATGCATACATTTTTGCTTTTATATATATACTAGCGAGGGGTACCCGGCGTTGCCCGGGTGTTTTTCGGGGTATGTGAAAAAACCCCGAAGCGTTGAGGACGCGCAGTTGGAAAATAGTAAAGTGTTTTAAAAAAACAGGTGCGCGTTTTTGATTGATGTGACGGCGATAGGTATTCAGCAGTTTTTTTTTGCGGGACAGTTTTGAATAAATGGGTTTGTTTGTTTTTAAAAACCCGCTCGCTCGTCTCGATATGACGAAGTCGACATTGAACAAACTGGCTTTCGGCCTGTGATTAGAGTAGAGTTTCACTTTTTTTTATACCGAAAACCGAATGTAACGCGTGCCGATGCAGGAAATGTGGAATAATTAAGGTTTGAAAGTCAATAAAATTAAATAGAGAGGCGAGCTCTGTGGATAATTCGTAGATATTACAATTTATAGATGATATAAAAAGTTTTAAAAAGTTGCGAGCAAGCCCTTGTTTGAAAGAAGCCTTTCGTGGACATCGAGGAAAAGCAAACATACATACATACATACATTTTCGCTTTTATATTTATTTATATATATATATATATATATATTAGCAGGGGGTACCCGGCGTTACCCGGGTGTTTAGAGGTGTGTGTGGTTTTGGGTAAATCAAAACTCCGGGGGGGGGGGAATAAAAGAGTTTTGATAGGTAAGTATGAGGATCGAACCTGAACCCTTGAGGCAAAGTTGGAAATTAAAGTGTGAAAAAAAACGTGCGACATTAACCATTGGGCCACCGCGAAATACTAATGGAAACACGTTTGAATTTATTTAACTATTTAGAATTGGCAGGTGCGCGTTTTAATGAGGTCAACTTTGACTGCGGGGCAGCTTTTATTTATTTTCTGTTTTCCCAAGATGTTGTGGGGGAAACCAGCTCCCCATAAAAAGGGGATTGTCCAAATTGAATAGCAATTGTCTGATATAAGGAAAATATTTCCACATTAATCAAATCTGATTGCTTTCGGACGTTTCCAGTGATCACGACCGGAAAAATACCACCCGAATTAGTGCCGTTTTTATTATACGAAAAAGCCTAATCCACATGCGGCGAGCAAAAAATGTTGAATATTTATCTTTTCGAAGTCGAGCAAATTAAATAGACAGGCGACCTCCGTTGTTAACTCATAGATATTATGATTTATATGTGATATAAAAAGTTTTAAGAAGTGGTGAGCCGACCAACCACTTTTCGGAAAAAAGCCTTTTACAGACATACACAAAAAGCGAACAGACATACACACATTTTTGCTTTTATATTTATAGATTATTCATAGCCTCACTACAGTAATCCTCTGATGAAAAGAATGCATTCTTTGAAACACGGTGGATTAGGGAAATCTTAATATTTCTTTTTTGAGTACCCTATCGAACAATAAATTCATGTAAAGTATAGTTTACAGTTTTTAATTGTGTTTCTTTTTTTTTCTTTTTGACAAGCTCTATTTTCCATTTTGGTTGTATTAAGCTTTTTTATTTGGTTGGGATTAATGACCTCTCTGATGAAATTTTCTCCGAGATGGGCATATTTGCTAATGACACAACATAACAGGGAAAACAAATGAACAATGGCAGAAACACTGTAGCTCCAGTTCTCTCCAAACTCTACAACAAATGCCTTGCTTTCCGGACTGTTGGAAAACTGCTTCTGTGGTACCAGTATTCAAGAATTCTGGTGAAAGAACTGACACATCTAATTATCGCCCCATTAGCCTCCTCCCACTTTTCGCCAAAATATTTGAGACCTTAATTAACCATGCTCTAGTCCATCACCTTACAAATGCTAAACTTCTGACTGACTTTGTTTTATCGTTATTTCTATGGCAGGTGCTCGTCTGAGCTCCAATCCCTTGTCCCCCCTCGCCAATCTTTCACGAGAAACACCCGTCTGGCTGAAACTACTGTCAATAATTTTCCCCACTCTTTATCTGTGCCTAAATCCAAACGTAGATTCCATGAGCAAAGCTTCTTTCTTAGAACTGCACGCCAGTGGAACTCTCTGCCGCTTGTCTGTTTCCCACCTGACTACAACTTGGGCGTCTTCAAGTCCAACATAAACAAACTCCTGACAAACTGCCCCCTTAAGTAAGACACTATCAAAACCCCCAATACTAATGATTACTACAATACTATCTCATTGATTACTGTACACGCAATAACCCTTATCCCTGAGTGGCCTTCGGGCCTTGATAAGTGGTGACCCCCCATGTTAAAAACAAAAAACAAAAACAATATGGATTTAGACAAGCCCGTTCCACAGCAGACATCTTCACTAATCTCTGAATATATATACCATTCACTAGACAAAGTGGCGGAGGGCAGAGCGGTAGCTCTAGATATATCTAAGGCTTTTGACAGGGTATGACACGAAGGTCTTCTCAGGAAAATCAGATTATACGGTATTACTGGAAGAATCTTTAACATAATTAAATCCTTCTTAGATAAGAGAAAAATCCAGGTTGTCATCGATGGTCGTACATCCAAACAATATGATATAAATGCGGTAGTGCCTCAAGGGTCTATCCTTGGACCTCTATTGTTTCTAATATTCATTAATGACCTCCCCGACAAAATTGCCTCTGAGATGGGTATATATGCTGATGACACCACATTCTATAACAGGCACGACAGGAAAACATATGAACACATATCTAAAGAAATGGCAAAAACATTAGACGATGACATCCGATCTGTAGTGGAATGGGGACAAAAATGGATGGTCACATTCAATATTGCCAACATTAAGCTTGTTTCCTTCAATAATTACAAGAAACCTTTTCAACCAATAACAGCTAAAGATACATCACCTAAAAGTACTTCTTTCAAACTCCTCGGCTTAACGTTCACAGGGAACATGAGTTGGAACAAATACATCGAGAGCATTTCCAAGGCTGCTGCAAAGAAGGTGGGCTCTCTCTATCGTGCTAGAAAGTTATTTATATCTGAACGTATTCTGTACATCTACAAAGCCAGCATTCACCCATGTATGGAGTACTGTTGTCACATTTGGGCTGGTGCATCTGCTGCTTGTCTCTCACTCTTAGATGGGGTTCAAAAGAGAATCGCCAACCTGATAGGTCCTGAACTGTCATTTAAGCTTAAACTTCTGTCCCATGGACGAAATGTTGCATCCCTCTGCCTGTTCTACAAGTATTTTAATAGTGGATGCTCTGATGAGCTACCCTCTCTTGTATCCTCTCGAGGAAAATACCCCTGATAAGCAACAAAGTCCCACCCTTTCACAGTAGAGATCCCTAGATGTAAGAAAGCTTTCTACTCCAATAGTTTCTTTCCCAGAACTGCTAGACTTTGGAATTCCCTTCCAGTTTTCTGCTTCTCCAACTGTACTGATATGCAGAAGTTCAAGTATAATGTGAACAGACATCTTGCTGCTCAACTCCCTACATAGTGACCCTGAAAATAATGTCCCTGATAGTAGCCCCCTACATCAAAGTGATGCCGTCTTGTTCAGGGTGAAAATGTAAAAAAAAAGAACAAAAAAAAAAGCCAGAAACATTTGGCTTATAAACTGAATTTTTACTCCTTGATATATATATATCTTTTCCATTTTGCCGAGCAATCTTTATTTTTAGCTGGCATGTTATCATCAGGGGCGATTGTTGTTATCTTTTTCCTTTTTCTTTGAGGCTTGGTGTATTTACAATTGTGGGTGCAGGAGGGTTGGGGCAAATTATTTTTATTTTATTTTTTAATTTCGATTTTCCTATTTTATGGTTTATTTAGTTTCTTGTTAGTTATTAAATACTGTTAGTATATTTGTCCCGGTGTTAAATGAGATCCGGTTTCAAAAAGGCTGTAGTTTTTTGATAAGTATGGCTTCTAGTTTTTTTTTGTTTTTTTTTACACAGTGATCACCACTTATCAAGGCCCGGAAGCCACTCAGGGATAAGTGTTATTGCAAGTACATTACGTTAGTGTGGAGATTCGATGAAGTGTTTACTTAAGGGGGCGGTTCATTAGGAATTTGTTAACATTGGACTTGAAGACATCCAAGTTGTAGTCAGGTGGGAAGCAGGCAGACGGAACAGAGTTCCACAGGCGTGCAGTTCTAAGAAAGAAGCTTTGTTCATGGAATCCGCGTTTTGATTTAGGCACAGATATAGAGTGGGGGAAATTTTTCACAGTGAATTCAGCTAGACGGGTGTTTTTCGTGAAAGATTGGCGAGGGGGGACCAGAGATTGGAGTTCCGACGAGCACCTGCAATGGAAATAACGATAAAACAAGGATAGGCTCGCAACGTCTCTTCTGTTGGAGAGAGGTTGCAGGGTTGTTTTATTCGTCATGTGCAGTTGTCAATGTATCGAATTTTAGTATTTTTAGTTAAGATATTTCTAATGTCGGATGACTGTAAATTTTTATCATGTGACGTTAGGTGTTGTTTTATGCCACTATTGTCAGCTAAATGATGGGTTAGTCGTCAGGAGAGTGTTGTTGTTGTGTGGCCTATGTGTGCATTGTATGAATTTTTAGAGTGGGTTTGGAAACATTTTTCGAAGGGGCAAATAAATTCATACACTACATTACTTTGGTTTAGTATAGTGTTAGTATTATTATTGTTTTTAATTATTAAATTGGAGGTTTTAAATATATATATATATATATATATATATATATATATATAATAATAGGAAAACAAGAGTATGAAATGAAGTCACAAAACTATATATATTGGTAGATATAGAATGGATCATTTATTGAATAATGGAATACAAGCAAAATTTGGGGGATAGAGAAGACTCTTTATGCCAGGGCATTTCGAAGCCTAATGCTTCTCATCAGAGGAGTAGAGAAGGTGCTAGGTAGCATGGGGAAGATGCGACGTCTAGCGTAGGGTTCATTAGGGATGAAGAAGATTAAGAGGAATTATTCCATTATTCAAGAAATGATCCATTCTATATTGTCCTATTGTATAAGCTCCATTAATTATTGTTGAGTTTGGCATTATCCAGATAAGTCTCCTCTTGTGGAATTGAACTCTCTTCCTCTTACGCATTAAGCTATATATATATATATATATATATATTGTTTTTAAATCCCCGAAACAGTGTTTCATGGTAAACAACTGATGATCCCTTGAAAAAAAAAAAAAATTGGTATTATAGTAAATTCGAGAGAGTTGATGCAGTGACTGCAGGTGATTAAATGGCTTACTGACTAGATGTTTTTTTTTTAATGAATGATAAAAAGTAATTTTTTGTATAGTTTCAAATGTTAAAAACTTCAAAGACTATATATATATATATATTTATTACATACGCATCACCACTTATCAAGGCCAAGACGCCACTCGAGGATAAGGGTTAAAGAGTGTACAGTAGAAATTGGACAATATAGTAATCGTTAGTAATAGAGATTCGGTAAATTTGTTAACTTATATTGAACGGCTCATCAAGAACTTGTTTACGTTAGACTTGAAGACAACCATATTGTAGTCAGCTGGAAAGCAGAAAAACGGAACACAATTCCACAGGCGTGCAATTCTAAGAAAGAAGCTTTGTTCATGGAATCTACGCTTAGGTTTAGGCACAGATAAAGAGTGGGGGAAACTAGTGATAGTGTTTTCTGCTAGACAGGTGTTTCTTGTGAAAGTTTGGCGAGTGGGGGGGGGCACAGAATGGAGCTCAGCCAAGCACCTGCCATGAAAATAACGATAAAGCAGACACAAACTCGCAACATCTCTTCTGTGAGATAGAGGTTGCAGGGAAGAGAAAAGGACATCTCCTACAAGGCTACAAAATCTATTTTGAACTCTATCAAGGCAGGATAAGTCCTTTCTAGCAGCTCCTGCCCAGATGTGGCAACAGTACTCCATCCTTGGACGTACCTGGCTCTTATATAGACAGAGAATTGCATCAGCAGTGAGATATCTACTGAATCGATAGAAGGATCCCACCATTTTTCCAGCGGCCTTGGCAACGGATTTAATGTATGTGTTCCATTTAAGATCAGGGGTAAAGAAGCTTGTCAAAACATGAGGCCTCCCCAAGACGAGAGCCATTCATTTCAATTGATGCCAGATGGGGATCAGAGAGTTGATGATATAAATATATATATATATATATATATATATATATATATATACACACACATACATACACAATGACTGCCAATACAGAAATCTTTGCAACATATGACGTATAATCCTTTCCCTGCCAACCAATCTTTTCATCCATAAGTCTAGACACTCAACTTTTCCTCTCCCCCTGTTCAAATTAGATGTCACGTTGACATCTGAAGCTCACGAACTAATTGGGATTTGTTCTAAAACGTCCGGCCTATCCTTATAACATTAATTTTTTGCTTGTAATGTTTAACATTTTTTTTTTAAGAAGAAAATTGACGTTATAAGGATTTTTTAAATAATTTTTTATATATCCGACGCAGTTAATCAACCGAGAACCACATCACTCTATATAAAAGCATATAAGCTATCAACGGATACCCACTCATTCATCTATCTATAAATATAAAAGCGAAAATGTATGTATGTTTGTATGTGCGTTCGCCTTTTCTGTATTTCTACAAAAGGCTTTTTTCAGAGAAGCGGTCAGTCGGTTCACAACTTCTTAAAACTTTTTATATCACATATAAATCGTAATATCTCACAGTTAACAACGAAGCTCGCCTGTCTATTTAATTTGCTCGATTTCGGGAAGATAAATATTCAACATTTGTCACTCGCCGCATGTGGGCTAGTCTTTTTCCTATAACATCTTGGGAAAATAAAAATAAAAAAAAAGCATTCCTGCAGTAAATGAAATACTATCCCACAGTCAAAGTTGACCTCATTAAGTCATTAAAACGTGCACCTGCCAAATGCAAGTAATTAAATAAATTCAAACGTGTTTCCATTAACATCTCACGGTGGCCCAATGGTTAAAACCGTCGCACTCTTTTTTTTTTCACACTTTAATTTCCAACTTTGCCTGAACGGTTCGGGTTCAATCCTCATACTTACCTACCAAAACATTTTTTTTATTTTATCCCTCCCCACCCCCGAAGTTTTCACACACACCTCCAAACACCCGGGCAACGCCGGGTACCCCTCGCTAGTAACAATGAAAAGAATATGCTGTTGTCCAAGCCCTAGTCATAAGTAATCATTTTCAAAACAGATTTTTTGTTAAAAAAAATTCTTTTTTCTTTTTTACATAGGCATCACCACTTATCAAGGCCCAGGGGCCACTCGAAGATAAGGGTTAAAGAGTGTACAGTAGTCAATTGGACAATATAGTAATTGTCAGTAATGGAAATTCAGTAAATTTGTTAACTTAAGGGGAACGGCTTATCAAGAACTTGTTTACATTGGACTTGAAGACAAGCATATTGTAGTCAGCTGGAAGACAGTTCCACAGGCGTGCAGTTCTAAGAAAGAAGCTTTGTTCATGGAATCTACGTTTAGGTTTAGGCACAGATAAAGAGTGGGGGAAATTATTGATAGTGTTTTCAGCTAGACGAGTGTTTCTTATGAAAGTTTGGCGGGGGGTGAGGCAAAGATTGAAGCTCAGTCGAGCACTTCCAGTATGGACTGTAAAGTAACACAGTCGTTGCAACAGACCGGAATATCACGCATGCGTAATAAACTAAAACTATGTTTAAAACGCTTATTTTGCGATGTCATAATGTCATAAGCACTCATAGCCGTGTGGGCAAACGTGTTGGCCCGTAACTTTTTGCCTTCTTCCCCTCTTTCACATTTCATGTTTGAGCCTGGTCATTGCGGCTCATTTTTTTTATTTTGGTTGCATGATCACTTGTTGCTATTTTGATTGAGAAAAAAAAAAGTTGTTTTGTTTAATTTTTTTATATTGTTTTTTTGGAAGGGGGGGAGGGGTCCCAGCGTACGAGCAACAAAACAAAAAGTGCTCAATAACTGGAGAATAGCTTCTCTTCATATTCCTTCTGCCGAAATATCTGGTGGGGAGGTTGTCATGTACTTCTTTATTTTTTGAACGATTACATTTTCGTGTTTTTACCCGTTCTTTTATTTTTTAAATTGTTGTAGGGGTATCAGTGAAAGTGCTCAGTATCCTTAGTATAGCAGGTGTGTCCAAAACGAACTTCATGTCGACCTGGGTAATGCCGGATATCAGTGCTAGAGTCCTGATAAGACGCACAGAATCCCACGCTAAACTCATCGACTTTTAGGCAATCATTTGAAAAGTGCAAAAATCTGAAATCTTTTTTGTTTCAGCGAATTAAAAATCTGCATTGAAATAGATTTTAAATATATTTATATATATATATATATATATATATATGTAAAGATTTTATTCCTTAGAAGCGCTGGTTGAATTTGAATTAAATAAGATACGTATTATATACGTTTGAAGCCAAAACAACGCATTGTTATAAAATAAATAGACATTTATTTTGTTTGAAATTCACGTTAAAGTTCATAAATATATTTCGAAGGAAACCTTCATCTTTAGTATTTCTTTCTTTCTTTCTTTTTTTTTTGTCATGTTGTTGTTGGAGCAGAGAATTTGCAAATATAAGTCCGTTTGGTGTCTCTACGGTAGTTTTTTTAAAACTTTAACAAATTTCAAACAAAATAAATGTCTATTTTTTGTAATAATGTGTTGTTTTGGTTTCAAACGTATATAATACGTATCTTATTTAATTATATATATATATATATATATAAGTTGAATGTCTGTGTGTGTGTGTGTGTCTGGTCACGAATAGGCTCCTATATGGTTGACTATTTTGAAAAACTGATTACATATAATGATAGAAGATGTATCGAGACACAGGAAAGGGTATCTGGCTGGTTGGTTGGTTGGTTGTTTTTGTTTTACGGCATATCAACCCTTTTCAGGTTATTTAATGCCGAATCCAAAGATTTTGAAGAAAAAAATTTTAATAGAATATATTTGTTGTTTTCAAGTCGATTTCTATTTAACCCATAGTTGGGACCGTAACACGTACTACTACTCCAGGTCAGAGTGGACCTGGGAGCAATGGTAATTAAAAGGTGGCTCCACACTCCCCAAAGCCCGCAAGATGGGGCCTCACCACTGGATATAGTTTAAGGTCATATCCAGGACCATTTGATCTGGCAGAACGGTGGTTCATTAAAATTGTGGGGTCTGCGTTCGCGCCTTGTCCACAAAGTATGGAAATAAATTAAAATATTAAAAAAAAATGTTTACAAGTGTTTTTGATATAGATGTACATAAGAATACTTTGGTAAGTATATTTTAACTTAAATAGGGATGGTATAATAAAATGGTGGGGTCTTCGTTCGTGCCTGGCCTCCATAGAATAGAAATAGGCACAAAGTTTAACAAGGTCTTTTTAATATAGATCCACAGAATATTGTGATAAGTGTTTCAGTGTGAACAGGTATGGTATAATAAATTATGGGGTTTATCTATTTTATTTTTACTTTCATCATATTTTGCTTTGGTTTTGATACCCCCAAATTCAACCCAAATTTACAACCCTTCCTTTTCATAACCTATCCTACTTTCATAAATCAGAGTCCATTTTCTGTAGGCTGTTTTTGAACCCAGTCAACAACGGGTACTTTTGCTAGTATATATATACATATATATATATATATATACACATATATTCCTGAACTACGTCACTGCATAAAATTAAATAATTTCCATCCAGAGTTAATTTATGAATTATGAGTTTCCGATCATTATTAGATATTGATTTGGTTTTCTTCTCGGCCTGATGCAGTCATTTTAATGAATTCGATTCGATTATTCGCCTTGTTACGACAAATAAAAAATAAATAAATAAATGAAATCATGAATTCACAAAATAAAAATATAACACAGTGGTCTCCCCTTTAAAATGCAAAATTAGATTTCGTTGTATGACAGCAAATAAATCAATTTTTGATTAATAAATACTAATGACCAAAACACTATTTCAGAGTAGTCAATGGGGAGAGTGGGGGTGGGGGGATAATGCTGAAATTGAGATGACTTTCCCAACCAGGGGTAAGTGGGGGTATGAAATCCTGTTTAGGTGAGAGGAAAAAAAAAAAAAAAAAAAAAAAACTTAGATAATGTGCTAGCGATAAGCAGTAAAAACACATTTCGAAATAATTTGAAAAATGGTCGATATCAATCTTAGTAAACAGAAAACATCTCCATCCATAGCCTTGAGCTCTGGAGGGGCATAGGCCATCCACAACTTTGTAGATGCTTTCATATCGAGGAGTTCTTTTTTTCGGGGTGACGGTGCTGGCCCAACGCCCAACCTTCCCAGAAGGTACATACGGCGCCTAGCCTTCCCAAATGGTCACCCATCTGGTACTGGCCAGACTCAACGTTGCTTAACTTCGGTGATCTGGCAAAAACCAATGTGTCAACGTGATTGTGCCGTACAGACAGAAAACATGCAGATCTGAATTTTTGAGATGAGGATGATTTGTTTGTTTTGTATTACTGTTCTCATCTCGAGTGACAGTTTCATAAGTGACAGTTTCATTGATAAAATTCACCTGTAAAAGTTTCACTCTTCTGGTGGTTGAAGGTTCAATCCTCAGTATGGGCAATCCAAAATATAATTGCAAATTACTTATGACTCCTATCTAGTCATGGTTGACTGAACAAGAGCATCCTACCCCCCTGAATTAAATAAAGGTTCTCTTTGCAATTCCGTGCCAATTCCAAAGTTTGACAGATATATTTAAAAGGTTAGAGGTTATATCGACAGATTATGCGAATAACACTTGTCAGCAAGGAGCCATGGCATAGTGGATAGAGTACTTGATAAAATTCAATTGTAAAAGTTAGGTTGAAGGTTCATTCCTTAATGTGGCCGGCTTATAATACAATTGTGAATTACTTCGGATTCAGTCATGGTTGAGGAAACAAGAGCATGCTACCCCCAAGGTTCTGTTTGAAATTCTGTGCAGATTGAAAGATTCCCAGAGTTTGACAAGACTCGTTCCTGGAGTCTGACAAGACACGTTCCCAGAGTCCGACAGAAAGATTCCAAGAGTTCAATAAGGTACACTTGAAGAAGTTTGGAGGTTGCATCGTCCAAAACATTCGGAAAATAATTCAAAATGAGAACAGTAGTTTGAATAATCGATAAAATTACAGAAGAACACGCAAATTTACAAATAACTGACAATTTTTCAGAGTTTATTTATTCTTATGGGTTTAGTTTTCATAAACAACGTCCATCAACTAAGTCAAAACTAACAGAAAGACATTGAGAGCACATGTGGCGGGGAGGAAGGAGACAGGAAGTCATTATTTAATTAAGAAAAAGCCATCTCTCTTCCCATCAATCTATACGCACCCTTATCAATCTCTATAACCCCCCCCCCCATCATCTCGAGGCGCAAAGAAAGAGATCGAGGCGCAAAGACAGAGACAGAAGGAGAGATCGAGGCGCAAAGACAGAGGGAGAGATCGAGGCGCAAAGACAGAGGGAGAGATCGAGGCGCAAAGGCAGAGAGAGGGATCGAGGCGCAAAGGCAGAGAGAGGGATCAAGGCGCAAAGGCAGAGAGAGGGATCAAGGCGCAAAGGCAGAGAGAGGGATCAAGGCGCAAAGGCAGAGAGAGGGATCGAGGCGCAAAGGCAGAGAGAGGGATCGAGGCGCAAAGGCAGAGAGAGGGATCGAGGCGCAAAGGCAGAGAGAGGGATCGAGGCGCAAAGGCAGAGAGAGGGATCGAGGCGCAAAGGCAGAGAGAGGGATCGAGGCGCAAAGGCAGAGAGAGGGATCGAGGCGCAAAGACAGAGAGAGGGAGGCGCAAAGAGAGAGAGGGGACAAGGTAAAGGGTAGAGAGAGCGATTAAAGAAAAAAAAAAAAGAGAGCATCAAAGAGATGGAATCCCCGTTCATCTGTGGATCTGATGTTTGTGGAGCATGCGCAATGAAGAAAAGCGAAACTATCAAAAAAGGAAAAAAACAAATGGATGAAAACCAACGACAACGAGAATAGATTCAGAAAGAAGGAGTCGTGCGGCTTTAATAAAAAGATGCTGATGGTTCAGGGGGGTGGGTGATGCGGGGGGGGGGTGAGTCGATTCTTAACAAATGTCCATTCATAACGCGCATACATTAAGAGGAAGAGGGGGGTGCATCCAATAATTATCCTAAAAAGATGCAAAATGCTGCTGCTGCTGCTGCTATGGTTGAAATGTGAACCAATGCGGCAGAGAAAAGATCGGGCAATCGTTGGTTGGTGGATCAGGAAAGGGGAAAAGATCGGCAAAGGGAGAGTGCGAAATAAAGAAAAGTACGAAAAAGAAACAGAGAAAGAGAGAGAGAGAGAGAGAGAGAACTAGAGAGAGAGAGAGAACTAGACAGAGAGAGAGAGAGAGAGAGAACTAGAGAGAGAGAGACAAACAAAAGGGAAAGAGAACGAAAGAGAGAACGAGAGAGGGGGAGTGAATGAGAGAGGGGAGAGAGGGGGAAGAGATCGAGAGAGAGGGGGAAGAGATCGAGAGAGAGGGGGAAGAGATCGAGAGAGAGGGGGTCGAGAGAGGGGGGTTGAGAGGGGGGGGTCGAGAGAGGGGGGTGATCGAGAGGGGGGGTGAGAGGGGGGTGAGAGGGGGAGATCGAGAGGGGGAGATCGAGAAGGGGGTTGAAAGAGGGGGAGGGGAGATCGAGAGAGAGGGGGAGGGAGAGATCGAGAGAGAGGGGAGGGAGAGATCGAGAGAGAGGGGGGGGAGAGATCGAGAGAGAGGGGGGGAGAGATCGAGAGAGAGAGGGGGGGGAGAGATCGAGAGTAAGAGAGAGCAAGTAAGACAGAGAGAGAGAGAGAGAGAATGAGAGAGGGCAAGTAAGAGAGAGGAGATTTAAAAAAAAAAGTGGCAGTTGTGTCTTTCTGCTACTATCTGACTGTCGGGATCGTTGCAAGCTCTGCGAATCTGCGGGCCCGAATGTCAAAATTCACGGCGGACTGCATCGGCAAATCTCGATATGCATTGTGACTGTTGCAATTCACGTGGGAGGAGGGAGAGGAGAGAGAAAAAAAATCTGGTACAAGGATGCAAATTTTTTTTTTTTTTTTTTTTTCAGACTGCGAAAACACTTGCAAACAAAACGCATCGACTGACTCGAAGATATTAAAGATTTATTGCATACAATTGAACCCAAGTTTCTATTTTTGTCCGTAGTTGCAGGGAATTGTTTTTTTTTTTTGGTTTCATGCCTGTTTCTAGCAGCCTTTTTTTACATAAATGAACACAATTGATCTGGTTGAATTTTTACTCTGTACAAGCTATTCCGTATTCGGGTTAGGGTAAGATTGTAATGAGATTGCAGATTAATAAAGGCCAAAATCCACTAGAGGATATATATTTTTTTTATTGTTTGATGAATTTTTACTCTGTACAAGCTATTCCGTATTCGGGTTAGGGTAAGATTGTAATGAGATTGCAGATTAATAAAGGCCAAAATCCACTAGAGGATATATATTTTTTTTATTGTTTGATGAATTTTTACTCTGTACAAGCTATTCCGTATTCGGGTTAGGGTAAGATTGTACCTATTTACTATGCCTCCCCACGGGACAGAGTTAGACACCAGGGTCGTTTTTTAACGTGGAGAAAAGGTACAAAAATAAAAATTGTCTCAGTCGTGAAGGATTTCTCCTCCACCGAAAGAGAACAAGAAATAGAAGTGCAGCATCTGAAGAACAGATACTACACTTTGATCTTGTCCCGAAGGTTAGGGTAAGATTGTAATGAGATTGCAGATTAATAAAGGCCAAAATCCACTAGAGGATATATATTTTTTTCATTGTTTGATGAATTTTTACTCTATAGAAGCTATTCCGTATTTGGCCGTGGATGGGTAAATAATTTTTCGCACGTGGAGAGCCACACGAAAAATTAGAACAGTTATTTAGGGGACAGGACTAATGCATTTTTTTTTAAAAATTTTTTTTTACATGGTAATCACCACTTATCAAGGTCCGGAAGCCACTCAGGGATAAGGGTTATTGCATGTACATGGGATAGTATCATAGTAATCGTTAGTATTGGAGATTTGATAAAGTGTCTTACTTAAAGGGGCGGTTTATCAGGAATTTGTTTATGTTGGACTTGAAGACATCCAAGTTGTAGTCAGGTGGGAAACAGGCAAACGGAAGAGAGTTCCACAGGTGTGCACTTCTAAGAAAGAAGCTTTGTTCATGCAATCTACGTTTTGATTTAGGCACAGATAAAGAGTGGGGAAAATTATTGACAGCGGTTTCAGCTAGACGGGTGTTTTTCATGAAAGATTGGAGCTCAGACGATCACCAGCCATGCAAATAACAATAAAACAAAGATAGGCTCGCAATGTCTCTTTTGTGGGAGAGAGGTTGCAGGGAAGAGAAAAGGGCATTTCCCACTAAGCCACGAAGTCTATTTTGTACTCTGTCAAGGCAGGATAGGCTGTTTTTAGAAGCTCCTGCCCAGATGTGGCAGCAGTACTCCATCCTTGGACGTACTTGGCTTTTATATAGATAGAGAATTACATCAGCAGTGAGATATCTTCTGATCTTCAGGAGCGGTAGAAGGATCCTACCATTTTTCCAGCGACCTTGGCAACAGACTTGATGTACGTGTTCCATTGCAACTTATTTCTGCTTTTACATATATACTATTTTCATCTTTATTAATTGTTGTTTCACGACGTTTCGGCCAACTATTCCTCCGGCCTTCGTGAAACAACAACTAATAAAGATGAGAATAATAGTCCGCAATAAATAAAAATTAATATAAATAACATCAGTGTTTGGTGTATTTTAGGACAGGAAGCTGGTATCTTCAGACATGAACAAAGCTTCTTTCTTAGAACTTCACGCCTGTGGAACTGTTCTGTCTGCCTGCTTCCCACCTGACTACAACCTAGATGTCTTCAAGTTCAACGTTAACAAATTCCTAATGAACCGCCCTCTTAAGTAAACACTTCATTAAATCTCCACACTAACGTACTGTACTTGCAATAACCCTTATCCCTGAGTGGCTTCCAGGCCTTGATAAGTGGTGACCACCGTGTAAAAAAAAAAAAAAAAAAAAAGCACTGAGAGGTAGATTTGATGAATAGAGTCCCGACAAAAATATGACTAGTCTGGTAGTCACATGTTAGCCTGTAAAACAGCCGCTAAACTGATGATGATGACGACGTATGGACATTGTTGTTGTTGTGCATATGTAACAATGAGTGGCATTGTTATTAAATGTCATTAACGATTATCAAGCAATAGTCTGACCTCAGCATCCAAACAGGATGAGGTGAAGATAAGTTCATGAGAATGGTGGATCGAACAGGGATACATGGGGGGTGGAGCAACAAATAGAGTGTGATGGTGAGGGAGAGGGGAGATGCAGGAGAAACAAGAGAAATATGAAAGCATCGTGTGTGTTTGTGTGTATGTGTGTGTGTGTGCGCGTGTGTGTGTGTGTATGTATGTGTGTGTATGTGTGCATGCACAATGTGTTTGTGTGCATGTAAATGTATGTGTGCGCGTGAGTGTGTGTGTATGTGTGCATGCACGAGTGTGTGTGTATATGTATATGTGTGTGCACACGTGTATATGTGTGTGCACACGTGTATATGTGTGTACATGTGAGTGTGCGCGTGCACTTGTGCATAGATATGTGTAGGTGCATATGTATGTGTGTGTGTTTGCGCATGAAAAAAAAGGAAAGAGAACAAAATATGAAATGGAACTTTGCATTTCTGCAACTGGATGGAATGCTGTGGTGGTAGGTTGGGGAGGGGGGGGGAGTAAGATGAGGGCAGGGGGGGCAGTAAGTGCATGCATGCATGGAGGAAGGTGCACGCTGCAGTGGGAGGGGTGCATGCGAATGTGCATGCTGCGTTCCAGGTATGTTCAAATAGCAATCAATAAGGTAGAAGCATTAGATCACATGGCCGCCGCTGCCGCCACCACCACCTTCATCCCTCTCCCACCTCCTAAATGTATCACCCTCTCCTCCCGATTGCCGCTCCCTTCCGCCGATCTCTCGATTGATTTTGCGCATGACTACCACATCTGCTCTTTTCTTCCGTCTATCCATTGCGTTTGTATTCATTGTGTGGAGACTCCTGAACAGCGAAAAAAGCCGAGCCTTCGAGATAAAAAAAAAAAAAAACACACACACACACTTCAAGAAGCAATATTCACCCAGTTCTCTCCTCTTCTCCTCAGGCGCTTCGAATAGAGTACGGAACATAAAGTCTGGCAACCGCAAGGCAAAAAGCTGGCAGTTACACATTAGAGGAATATGTCTGAACAGCTCTGTCAGTATTGCCCCAGACGGGGCGCTTCAGGCAATGAACAATAACCCAACTCCTTGCGAAGAAGAAGTTAAAGTCTGTGAGGTTATCTTTGACTGCCATCACTCGAGCAGTAAGGCAATGAAGATTATATCTATAATTTTCAGAAAGTGAGAGATTATATAATTATTTCTATAGTCAAACAACGTTGCATATATAATCTAGCCACACTGATGAGTTGCGATACAATGAA
>NC_136527.1:104963696-104981196 GCF_053919585.1 Euprymna scolopes | reverse complement strand
AAGATATTCTAGTAAAAAATATAATAAATTTATAACTTAAAATATTGCAACATTAAGAATTGATTATATAATGTTATAAATACCATCAAATATTCCGATTCCAAATAATCGTCTCAATACTACTAAATATTCAAAATCAAATAGTATTCACAGCCTAAATAAGATATCTTTGCTAACCGTAGAGATTCAGCGCCCATGAGTAAGCATTGTCTTAAGATAGCGGTTTCAATTCTACCCAAATCCGGTCCGAGGCTTAATTGTCTAAAACGTGGTGCGACGAAAAACAACTATGGAATGCAGTTAGGAGATTCGGACTTCCTATCCTGTTGCAGGTCAGAGGAATAGTTGGCCGAAACGTCATGAAATAATAACTAATAAAGGTGAGGATAATAGTCCGCAATAAATAAATGGAGTTGTTTGGTTTCGTCCGCTATACACCGAAACATGTGTAAGACAAAATAAAATATTAATTAGAAAAAAAAAAAAAATATATAAAAACATATTTGACTTTGGAATGTTCACTACAGATGTTACATGCTCTGTAAAGTGTAAAAGACTTTCCATTGAGCTTAATCGTGCCAATTGGAAAATTATACATATATTATTAGTATCATTTTATATTTCAAAGTATATATATATATATATGTAATATATATATATATATATATATATATATATATATATATATATATATATATACATACACACACAAAGAAATACTTTCCTTCTCATCAGAGGGTAGGAATTAGCAAAATGCGGGATCGGATTTTGCATGCAGAAGTATTTGATGAAACAACAAGTAAGTCAAAGATCTTACTTGAAAACAAAATAAGTTAAGCAGAGGGAATATGGTAAAGAAAAAGGTGATTACACATGAATGGATAGTCTCCTGGAAGATAAAAAATCCAGTGACGATAAAATCCAAATGTAAAACTTAAAATTAAAAGAATTTCCATTTGTACAAGTAAAATCCAAAGACATATATATATATATACACACACACACATATACACAAAGAAGTCACCACTTATCAAGGCCCAGAGACTACTCGAGGATAAGGATTAAAGAGTGTACAGTAGTCAATGGAACAATATCATAGTAATCGTTAGTGGAAATTGGGTAAATTGGATTACTGAAGTGGAACGGCTCATCAAGAACTTGTTTACATTGGACTTGAAGACAACCATATTGTAGTGAGCTATATATATATATATATATATATATATAGTAGAACCCTGGAATACGATGCCCCCAGGATTGTTTTTTCTTTAGGTTACGATGTAAAATACAATGCTTTTCTGGCCCCTGGTTACGGTATCTGCCCCACCTTACGGTGTTATTTATAATGTTATTTGATTATATGTGTATTATATACTGTACTGTATTTTGTTAATAATTTTTAATGCCGTATCCCGGGGGTTTACTTCTCTCTCTCTCTCTCTCTATATATATATATATATATAGAGAGAGAGAGAGAGAGAGAGAGTAGTCAATGGAGAGAGAGAGAGAGAGAGAGAGAGAGAGAGAGAGTCTGAAGAAGCTTTGAATACAAAAAATGCAAAAAATAAAAATAAAGAATGCAGTTTAAATTCCCGGAAGGAAAAAAAATATTAACTTTAACCTATCGCAGACTTAGCACCTACATAATCCGACTTCTAAAAAGTTTAATTACAAAAGAGAATTCATTTATGTTAGGATGAAAAAAAAAAAAAAAAGAAAAAAAAAAAGAAAAAAAAGAAAAAAAAGAAAAAAAAAAGAAAAAAAAAGAAAAAAAAAGAAAAAAAAGAAAAAAAAGGGATTAACTAAAATTGTTAAATAGAAATAGACTAGGCCGATTTCGCAAAAGTCTTCAATTTTAAAACTTTAAATATACACACACACATACACATAATAACATATCAACATTTATTATAGTATAAACAACAAAATACAGTGTGTGTATATTTATTATAGCATTTCAAAAGTGCTCAATACATAAGTAGAGGTTAGTTGTTTAAGAATGTTTATGCTACACTACACAGAAATGCATGTTTCACTTTAATAGAAGTTCTCCAGGCTATGCAATGATTAACATTAATGTTTCCTTTTTATAAGCAAATGTTGTTTGCCATTCCGTTTGGACGAGGCACAGTGGTTAATAGCATGGGTGTTCCAAGTTCGAATCCAGTTCTTTCCACAAAAACACTTTCACTTAGGATGCTGGCAACCTGCATGTGGCCAAGATAACAGAGCAGCATCTGTTCTGATGTTGCACTTCACATTTTCTGTCCTCGGTCAGTGGAGGAGGGATCCTTTATGAGCGACAATTTTTATTTCTGTTCCTATCCAGAGTGCCTCTTTTTTTTGGGGGGGGGGCAGCTGGATTTTCCCCACATTAAGAACCGACCTTGTGTCTAACTCTGCCCTCGTGGGGAGGCAAGTTAATAAAAATCCTCATGTTGTTCCTCTCGTAAGTACCTGGTGTCTTTCTAGAAAAGAGATTTGAAAAATATCGGGGAAACCAATGCCAATAATAAAATCTTTGGTTGGTTGGTTGTTTTTGTTATACGCCATATCAACCCTTTTCGAGTTATTTAATGCCGAATCCAAAGATTTTGAAGAAAATTTTTTTTTTTTTTTTTTTACACAGTGATCACCACTTATCAAGGCCCGGAAGCCACTCAGGGATAAGGGTTATTGCAAGTACATTACATTAGTGAGGAGATTTTCTGAAGTGTTTACTTAAGGGGGCGGTTTTAATAGAATATATTTGTTGTTTTCACGTCAGTTTCTATTTAACCCATAGTTGGGACCCTAACAGGTACTACCACTTCGGGTCAGAGTGGACCTGGGAGCAATGGTAATTAAAGGGTGGCTCCACACTCCCCAAAGCCCACAAGCTGGGGCCTCACCACTGGATATAGTTTAAGGTCATATCCAGGACCCCCATTGAGGGACTTTTACCCTCTGCAGGGGGGCAGTCGGCGTATTCTAATGCCCCACCGACAGGGCCAATAAAATCTTTGGATTCAGACGTGATGACTATGATCATCACATCTGATAATGATGCTGATGATACATGGCTGAATTTCTATTCCTATTTTCATTCTTTTTTCTTGTTTCATTTCTTTGCGAACCTGCAGACAAAAGGACTAACAGAACTAGACCATTTCATCTCCTCTGCTCACGCGTTTGCTCTGGAGAGATGGATTGGGGGGGGGGTTTAAAACACTAAGCACCTCATCCTCATCATCTTTCGAGATCAGAAGATGGAATCTGAATCTGCACTCTCTCTCTCTCTCGAAGAAGGCTCGTTTCTCTCCACCAGTAAGCAACCCAGCCTGCCACCTCAAGGCTCATAAAGACCAAGACCGACAATGGTGCCAACACACCCACGTGTTGTTGACACCCTTCCAGATAAAAATAAAAAAACAGCTAGTTAATGCTATCAGCGAAGCGAATTCTGTTTCTAAAGAAAGCACAAAATAAAATAAAATGTATTTTACAAGCAGGTATTTACTTCCCTCCCACAGTGAGAAATGTGATGCGAGGGTCAGAAAGTGAGATTGAGAAATCTAAAGTTAACATTCCCCGGTAGAGACGCCTCAGGTAATTAGCTTTAAGCTAATCCCTTCTCAAAGTGAAAAGGTAAATAATCTAGACCAAGGTGCCTTAAAGTAGGCTCCGAGGAGCCCTGGGGCTCCGTGATTGAGGCTGACGGTCTCCAGAAGCCCTCTCTTAAAGAGAGCCAAATGCTTTATATGAAAAACTTAAAATGGCTGCAGACATCTAATTATTGATTTCTTTTTTTACTGGAAAAAGAAATGATAGAGAACTGCAGGTGCAAAGAGTTTCATGATGGTTTATGAAAAAGAAAAAAGAGAAATAAATTAAGAAAAAATGCAGCAATTAATAAAAAAAAAACGAAAAAAAAAAAATGGTTGTAAACATTGCCATTAGTGTGTATGTATATGCCATGCAGTCGTGTATGTGTGCGTATGTATATTTCATCCAGTTGTGTATGTGTGTGTATGTATATTTCATGCAGTCGTGTATGTGTGTGTATGTATATGCCATGCAGCCGTGTATGTGTGTGTGTATGTATATGCCATGCAGCCGTGTATGTGTGTGTGTATGTATATGCCATGCAGTCGTGTATGTGTGTGTATGTATATGCCATGCAGCCGTGTATGTGTGTGTATGTATATGCCATGCAGCCGTGTATGTGTGTGTATGTATATGCCATGCAGTCGTGTACACGTGCGTATGTATATTTCATGCAGTCATGCATGCGTGCGTATGTATATTTCATGCAGTCATGCATGCGTGCGTATGTATATTTCATGCAGTCATGTATGCGTGCATATGTATATTTCATGCAGTCGTGTATGTGTGCGTATGTCTATTTTGTGCAGTCATGTACGTGTGCTTATGCATATTTCATGAAGTTAGTTAATGCTATCAGCGAAGCGAATTCTGTTTCTAAAGAAAGCACAAAATAAAATAAAACGTATTTTACAAGCAGGTATTTACTTCCCTCCCACAGTGAGAAATGTGACGCGAGGGTCAGAAAGTGAGATTGAGAAATCTAAAGTTAACATTCCCCTGTAGAGACGCCTCAGGTAATTAGCTTTAAGCTAATCCTTTCTCAAAGTGAAAAGGTAAAGCCTGGGAAGATGGACTTTCTGGAACAGCACAAGATCAGCAATATGCCACAATCAACAGGGATAAGGATATTTCAGAAATAATCTAGACCAAGGTGCCTTAAAGTAGGCTCCGAGGAGCCCTGGGGCTCCGTGAGTGAGGCTGACGGTCTCCAGAAGCCCTCTCTTAAAGAGAGCCAAATGCTTTATATGAAAAACTTAAAATGGCTGCAGACATTTTATTATTGATTTCTTTTTTTACTGGAAAAAGAAATGATAGAGAACTACAGGTGCAAAGAGTTTCATGATGGTTTATGAAAAAGAAAAAAGAGAAATAAATTAAGAAAAAATGCAGCAATTAATAAAAAAAAAACGAAAAAAAAAAATGGTTGTAAACATTGCCATTAGTGTTAAAATTTGAAATTAATGTTTATCGTATCTATTTTATAAATTATCTTATTAGTGCTCTGCAGAAAAAACTTTGCCCTGCTCAGGGGCTCGATGGTGTCCTGAAGTTTGAGAAACCCTGGTCTAAACTGTTTATTTCCTACCTAATCCGAACCTTAACCCTAACCCTGACACTAACCCTAATCTAAAATCTAAGCCTAACCATAACCCTAAACCTAACCGCTTACCCTACCCTTAACCCTAAACCTAAACGCTTACCCTAACCCTAAACCTAACAGCTTACCCTAACCCTAATTTTCTGACTCTCGTTAGTCTTCTGACCAGTGCCCTACTTGCTTAATACCCCTGTGGTCAATTCCTTACATATCACGTCAGAGGTTACCAATTGTTGGAGATCAGGGTTACCAATTTGTGGAGGGAGAGGGCTCAGGAGCAGTTTTGTTATTCGTTATAGGCGGTGTTGTGGAATCGATTACTGGGAAAGGGTTAGGGTTCGATTACTAGAAGGGTTGAAGGTCATCGTTTGGAGATCATGCAGTATGATGAAAACAAGCAGCAATAAATAGCGCGTGTTACGAATACAAGTAAGATATTTAAACGAAGCATATTGAAACAGAATTACATATTTACATATGCCCAAGGAATATTTATTAATACAGAAATATAGAAAAATACAAGGTGCTGGTGTGTATGCGTGTGTATGTATATGCCATGCAGTCGTGTATGTGTGCGTATGTATATTTCATCCAGTTGTGTATGTGTGTGTATGTATATTTCATGCAGTCGTGTATGTGTGTGTGTATGTATATGCCATGCAGCCGTGTATGTGTGTGTGTATGTATATGCCATGCAGTGTGTATGTATATGCCATGCAGTCGTGTACACGTGCGTATGTATATTTCATACAGTCATGCATGCGTGCGTATGTATATTTCATGCAGTCATGCATGCGTGCGTATGTATATTTCATGCAGTCATGTATGCGTGCATATGTATATTTCATGCAGTCGTGTATGTGTGCGTATGTCTATTTTGTGCAGTCATGTACGTGTGCTTATGCATATTTCATGAAGTTAGTGGTCCTTATACGTCAGAGTTCATAGTACATACGTGTGAATGAAGTAGAATGTATATATTCGTCTCTGGATTTGTTGGACGTTCATCGTGTGTGTGTGCTTGAGTATACACGAGAGTCTACGGCTGTCGAGGCGTGTTAAAAGTGTGTCCCTCACGCGGACAAGAAGAAACGTTGTCATCTCAAAAGCAAGCGAAAGAATAGGGAGAAAGAGAGAGAAACTGGAGTAGAGAACGCCACCTGTTGGGCAAACGGAAATTACAAGGCAGGTAACCAGTGCGTTAGTTAAAGGTGTGTGTGATTTGAGCAAGCGCATGTTAGATTTTAAAGGCATGTGTCCATACGTATGTCCTAGAGACTAAAGTAGAAGTTGCATCCCTCCGCCTGTTTTACAAGCATTCTAATCATGGATGTTCTGATGAACTACAAGTCCTTGTGCCCCCTCGACAAAAATACCCCCCCCCGAGAAACCCGACAAGCAGCAAAATCCCACCCCTACACAGTAGAGATCCCTAGATGTAGGAAGGCCTTCTACCTTAATAGTTTCTTCCCCAGAACTGCAGGACTTTGGAATTCTCTTCCGGTTTCCTTCTTCCCCAACTGTACTGACATGCAGAAGTTCAAGTGTAATGTGAACAGACATCTTGCTGCTAAACTCCCTACATAGTACCCCTGCAAGTTAGGTGCCTGATAGAAGCTCCCTACATCAAAGTGGCAATGTGCCTTGTTTAGGGTAAAAATGTAAAATGTCGATTCAACTTATTGTGGAACATATTCTTTTGACTTTGTTTCTGTCAGGCTAAGGTTTATTCTTCTTCAGACTCAGGAGATTCACCTTTACCGTCTTTATTTTTTGCCTGCTCAGGAAGGGAAAATCTGTACAGAGAACGAAAATGTCATATTCCAAAAGTCATATAAATTGATCAAGTATGTTTTTTTTTTTGTTTTGCTTTTCTGCAAAGCGTAATTTAAAGCAATCAAGTGTTAACTGTCTTCTTTTTAAAACAATGGAAGAAAAAAAAAAAAAGAAAAAAAGAGAATGAAAATGTCATATTCCAAAAGTCATATGAATTGATCAAATATGTTTGGTTTTTTTTTTTGGGGGGGGGGTGTTCTGCAAAGTGTAATTTAAAGCAATAAAGTGTTAACTGTCTTCTTTTTAAAACAATGGAAGAAAAAAAAAAAAAGAAAAAAGAGAATGAAAATGTCATATTCCAAAAGTCATGTGAATTGATCAAACATGTTTTTTTTTTGGGGGGGGGGGTTCTGCAAAGTGTAATTTAAAGCAATAAAGTGTTAACTGTCTTCTTTTTAAAACAATGGAAGAAAAAAAAAGAAAAAAAGAGAATGAAAATGTCATATTCCAAAAGTCATATGAATTGATCAAATATGTTTTTTTTTTTGGGGGGGGGGTCTGCAAAGTGTAATTGAAAGCAATCAAGTGTTAACTGTCTTCTTTTTAAAACAATGGAAGAAAAAAAAAAGAAAAAAGAGAATGAAAATGTCATATTCCAAAAGTTATGTAAATTGATCAAATATGTTTTTTTTTTTGGGGGGGGGGGTTCTGCAAAGTGTAATTTAAAGTAATCAAGTGTTAACTGTCTTCTTTTTAAAACAATGGAAGAAAAAAAAAAGTTTTTCTTACCAGATTCTCTCCTTATTTAAAAAAAAAAAAAAAACCTACAGACAATGAAAATGTCATCAAAAGTCATGTAAAATTGCTCAAGTAGAGTTTATCGATTTCCTTGTATTGGGTTGTCCAAGAACGTTTTGAGTGGTTTTGAACAACGGAAGAAAACATTACCTTCTTTTTTAGGAGTTAGGTTACCACCGATCATCTGAGGTGCCTCTGCCAGTGAATGCCGACTTGGCTTCTCAGCCATTTTTTTTTTTTTTTGTAAGGCAGTATTAATCCTAGTGCATTGGCTTTTTCAACCTGCCCTTGTGTCTAAAATCCTGATGAGGTAAATAACATAAGCTCCAGTACTGAGGAATGTACTGAGAAAGGGAGATAGTTAATCCCTTCACCCCCCCCCCCGTTAACCCTCCACGCACCTCTAATTATGAGGTACATCATTTAAAAAAAAAAAAAAAAAGAAAAGTTTTTCTGACATGTTTTGATAAAGTTGATATTTTTATGGATCAAATCAGTTTTGGGGACCGAAAGACCAATAGGATGCGTCTATTAACATTTCTATGAAATTAGTGTCCATTGTCTTTGAAACAAGCCGTGCATGCGTGCGTGGTGACCTGCTGGTGTTGCATGTGAGATGACGCCACAAAAAAATAGTGAAGAAATGATGAATGTGAGAAGTGTGCAGGGCCAACGTTGCCTTCACATTTTCGTCAAGTTTCAGAAAAATCTAATGGATATCGCAAAAGTTACGGGGCAAAAAGTGCCATTCTTTTTTTGCAATTTTTGGGCATTTGTAACCTCTTTTGAGCTCCTAGGAATGCCGAATCCCAGTGAAAATGGACAAATGGTACAGTTTCATGCCTTAAGACATGTATATTTGAATTCAGCATCCTGGAAAACCACTATATAGACATACATATCAAGCTTTTATGTAACACTAGCGGGGGTACCCGGCGTTGCCTGGGTGTTTGGGGGTGTGTGTTGGATGGGGAGGGGCGGGGGTAGATCAAAACAACCCTGTTAAAAAGAAAAAAAAACGTTGGCCGGGTGTTTGGAGGTGTAAAAGAAAAAAAAAGTTTTAGTAGAAAGGTAGGCTTGAACCCTGAACCTTTGACGCGGAGGTGGAAAGGAAATGGAAAAAAAACCTGCGACCTAACCATCTCGACCACGGAAACAGATAAATTGATAAGTGTGTTAAGTTGACGTTTATAAAGTAAAATTAGCAGGTGCGAGAAAGTCGCGTGATGTTTGACCTAGTTTTGCGCTGGAAACCAGTTTCTGTTTTCCCCGCTATGCGGCGATCAAAAAGTATCTCAAAAATAGCTTGTAAAAGTCGTGTAAATTAAAGACCCGAGTTCCTTAGTCGTAGATATTATTATTTAGACAGCATATAAAAGGTTTTAAGAAGGAGCGAGCCAACCGAGAATGACGGCCAAAAAAGCCTTTTGTAGACATACATAAAAAGCGAACACACATACATACATACATTTTCGCTTTTATATATATAGATGAAAAAAGTGCTCCAAAAAGGCATGTTTTTTAGACCTAAAAGTTCCAGAGGGATGCGAATCAGAATTTTGTCAGGGTCACCCATACTGAATTTATATTAAGAGCAATGGCCTGCACATTTTAGCCAAGTTTCAGAAATATCGAATGGATGGATCAAAAGTTATGGGACAAAACAAATGTATATTTGAGTTAACCACCGTGACAACCACTGTACAGTCAGACATATAAAGTTTTTTGTTGAGAAATATGAAAAAAGAGCCACAGAAAGGGGCGTTTCTAGCACTAAAAGTCCCCAGGGACACGAACCAGAATTTTGTCAGGGTCACCCATACTGGATTTATATTAAGAACAATGGCCTGCACATTTTTGCCAAGTTTCAGAAATATCGAATGGATGGATCAAAAGTTATGGGACAAAACGTGTAATTTTTTTACCATTTTGGGGCATTTTTGATCTCTTTTGAGCCCCTTGGGTCACAACGGGAATTTTCAAAAAAAAAAAAAAAAAATTTTTACTGTGCACATCTATTTAATGAAATACAATTTGTGGCAAAATTTCAGGAAAAACTAATCGACGGTTATCTGACAATCGTCCGGATTAATGGATGCACGGACGGACACCACTGAAAACATAGGTCCCTCTCCGATAAATCGGACCAATATAAAACTGAGCCAAATGAGATAAAATAATAAATACTCACATAGTAATATTGTGTAACACAGTTCAATACAAATAATAAAATCTAAGAGAATCTTTAATTTAGTCTAACACCTCTTGGTAGATGTTTTTTTGTTTTGTTTTTTGGCCCCATTTATTTCAAATGTTGCCTTTTTTCATGCATCGTTTTGCTGACTTTGGGAACCGTCAAAATACCATTACAACATTGATCATCATATATTGAATCGAACACGTACTTTGTGACTGTCACAGACAAAATTTTGCTTCTTTATCATGTGACCATGTTTAATTTAGAACCGATCCCCAACAATAAAAGTCAAAAAAAATTTTTTTTAACTCTGAAAGCTAAGTTTCTAATCGAATTTGAAGAAGTCCTTGTTTCAGCTTGAGGTCCTCCATTGAGACTGAATCATCCATGTTATAAATTCCGTTGAACACAAGAATACTCCAACTCCAAAGAGGAGAAATCAATTTCGTTTCAACGTATGTATTTTAAAACGGAAAAGAATCAGTTACACTTTGTTTCATTAGATGACGGCCATTACTGTTTTATAAAACCACTTGCGTTACTGACGCGGATATTTATGCACACAAAAAAAAAAAAAATGACAGTCATTCGAATAGAAATAAAGTCGTAATTGTCTGTATTTTTGAGATGAGGTGTTTTCATTTATTGAGATTGTCGGACTGACTTCCTCATCTTGGTTGTTATAATCACAACATTTCGGCCGTTTTACCCTCCGGCCTTCATCAGGTGTTTTGTATCGAACTGGGGAACCGTTTGTTAGGAGTCTCGAACCCAACCCTTTCTTATTATTACGGGGGTACCGTGTTCGGACTCCAGCTAGGCTAGTGACATATGGCCGAGTGGTCCTAGACGTTGTATCAAAGTTTACAGTTACCCAAAGGTGCAGAGTTCAATCCTGAACGAAGGCAGTGAAAAGTAACATTCAAAACAGAGAATCAGCAACTATGTACCAGAGCCTAGCTGGAGTCCGAACACGGTACCCCCGTAATAATAATAAAGGGTTGGGTTCGAGACTCCTAACAAACGGTTCCCCAGTTCGATACAAAACACCTGATGAAGGCCGGAGGGCAAAACGGCCGAAACGTTGTGACGATAACAATCAAGATGAGGAAGTCAGTCCGAAAATCTCAATCAAAGAAATAAAACCCTTACTCATTAAGTTTCGTTGTAATGTGTCAGAAATAGCTTACAGACGAGTAGGGGGTGAGGGGAAGAAAAGACGGTTTAATTCTTGCAACGAAATGTCGACGGTGCTTACGGTCTTTCCTTGTAAAAGTAACAAATGGGTAACGATGGTCGAAGTGTAATTTTTCTAAAAGACTACAACAACTACTACAACAACAGTAGAGCGGCCACCCCTTTTTATCTACTCCAACTCTTAGTCAACGAGATTCACGCGTGACTGAAATGTCTATTTAACTTGTAAGGAATAGGCACTCAGGTTCTTTGATAAACGGACCACCGGCCGTGTTGGTCACAGCTACCAGCACTCCTTTCTTCCCCACCGACTTACCCTCGACAAGTCAACCAATTCAAAATGCTCACAATATATAATTCTTATATATGTATGAAATATATAAATACTTAATAAATTCAAAATGGCGTAATGGAAACATATAAGGTATTTACAGCTTCTCTGCCAATTTTCGGATTTTAATCATGCCAAATCACACTTTATTTCCTTTGGACGGATTGATTGTTGCTATTTCTTCTGATGAGTTAAGGGCAAAATAAATTCACTGATTGATATAATAATTAGGTGACTGATTTTGTGCTAAGAAACAAATACTGTCAAGAATTGTAAATGTCAACTGAATTAAAGGAATAAATTATAAGATGGTCAACATCATGAACTTTGGAATATAGTCTTGTCATTCATACACTATATTGCTCTGTAATTACATTGAGCTTCTTAAATAAGGATTGGTATATATAAAAAGGAAATAAAGTAGATGTCCACAAATTATATATATATATATATCATTGATTGAGTTTGTCGGACTGACTTCCTCATGAGGAAGTCAGTCCGACAAACTCAATCAATGAAAATACCTCATCTCAAAAAAATACAGACAATTACTATATATATATATATATATATATATATATATATATATATTATATATTATATATATATAGGGAGATAGATGGATTGAGAAATACCCTTCTTCCCCCAAACCCACTGGTCCTGGACATGACCTTAAACTATATGGTGAGGGCCCAGCTTTCAGGCTTTGGGGAGTGTGGAGCCACCCTTTAATTGCCATTGCTCCCAGGTTCACACTGACCCGGAGTGGTAGTACCTGTTAGGGTCCCAACTATGGGTTGAATAGGAACCGACTTGGAAAAAAAAAAAAAAAAAAAAAAAAAAAAAAAAAAAAAAGAATATATATATATATATTTAAAAAAATTTTCTTCAAAATCATTGGATTCAGCATTAAATAACCTGAAAAGGGTTGATAAACCGTAAAACAAAAACAACCAACCAAGCCCACTAATTATACACCTACCATTAGAAACTATTTTCTTGATGGAAACAGACACGGGTTTATGTTTAACATCACAGCTACCTGTTAAGCGGTTTTTTGTTTAATGGATTGACCATAATTGAGGGTGACCCAAAGTCTTCTTTTCATTGCTTATTACCTTATTACACCAAGATGTAGGGGAGGACGCCACATACCCTTTATATCCTAACAATTATGCATGGCAAGCAGATATCAAATACCATTTCTGGACTTTAGTATGACTAACAAGGATTGAACCCTTGTATCACAGCCACTAACAGACACTATTATATGAAACGCAGCATAGAGTGTGTCTCAGCTCCACAAGAGGAGTTAGCTAGAATCGTAGACAGGCTGTTGCGCCTCAATAGCTTCTTGCAGAGCTTCTCAACTGCAGAATACAGCGCAGCAGCACGGGCTCTTTCTGCTCATGCTGCAAAGGTATCGGAGAGAAATGTTGTGTATTTCTCTTTTAATAATTACTTAAAAAAACAAGGCCAAACGATATTGCTTTCAACAAAACAACCGGGGGAGAAATTTTTTAATCTTTGTTCCTATCTAAGAGTGCCCCTCTTTGGGGAGCTGGATTTTCCCTATGCTAAAAACCGACCTTGTGTCTAACTTTGCCCTCATGGGGCGGCAAGTAACTAGGACCAGCAAGGTTTTTTTTTCTGGCACCGAATAAAGACCTCTCTGCAGGCCCCGTACTCCCTTGAAAAAAAGTGAGTAAACATTCATTCGGGCCTGAGCGAAGGTTGCCAAAACAACCCAACCAAGTGGGGCTATGCATAGGACGCTCTGTGTGCCCTCAGCCCCAACGTGCAGACTACTACACACACATCCTCGCAGACCATCTTCTACGCGAGACATGCTCGTATGCAGACCTCAAACATGCCTCGGACACTACCCGACAATGGATCTCGAGATGGAGTTAAACATTATGAGGAGGATATCAAATGCAGCAATAACTAGAGTTAAAGTAAAAAAAAAAAAAACTCAAGGTAGACTGCCACAGTATAAATAAATAGCTTATGTGCTAAGAAAAAAGCCATCTGTTAACTGCCTGGAAACTAGTCTGATAGTCGCAGATTATTGAGTTCCCTGTAGTGATTTTATCTGGATTTTTAAAAAATGCTGGACCATCGTTAGATAATAGCCGTATAGAAGTATTTAATTATCTGTTATCAGTACATCAGCCTGCCTGTCCGTCTTTCCATCTATCGGCCTGCCTGTCCGTCTCTCCATCTATCGGCCTGCCTGTCCGTCTCTCCATCTATCGGCCTGCCTGTCCGTCTCTCCATCTATCGGCCTGCCTGTCCGTCTCTCCATCTATCGGCCTGCCTGTCCGTCTCTCCATCTATCGGCCTGCCTGTCCGTCTTTCCATCTATCGGCCTGCCTGTCCGTCTTTCCATCTATCGGCCTGCCTGTCCGTCTCTCCATCTATCGGTCTGCCTGTCCGTCTTTCCATCTATCGGTCTGCCTGTCCGTCTTTCCATCTATCGGCCTGCCTGTCCGTCTTTCCATCTATCGGCCTGCCTGTCCGTCTTTCCATCTATCGGCCTGCCTGTCCGTCTTTCCATCTATCGGCCTGCCTGTCCGTCTTTCCATCTATCGGCCTGCCTGTCCGTCTTTCCATCTATCGGCCTGCCTGTCCGTCTTTCCATCTATCGGTCTGCCTGTCCGTCTTTCCATCTATCGATCTGCCTGTCCGTCTATCAGTCTGTGTGTCTATCAATTTATCTATCAGTCTTTCTATCTATCTATATAATTATCTATCCTTCTAGTGAAGAGTAAACAACAGAGAATTGAATGGTCATGTTTTGACATGTATCAAACTTTGTGACTGATCATTTGCACCGGAAGTAACTCAACGGGGACCAAATGTCACATATTTCGCAGGCTGTTAAGATAAACATTTAAGCATGAGTACAACAGCTCATTATACACAAATACGAAGTATATATATTTATATACGCGCATCAATTAATCAAGAATATATATTTAATGATAACACACATGACTATCAATCTATCAACATAATTATCTATCTATCTAACGAAGAGTAAACAGAGAATTTAATGGTCATGTGATCGATTATTTGCACCGGAAGTATCCGAATGGTGACCGGACGTCACATGTCATGTGTTTCAATTTGCGCAAGCATAGTTTGAATTGGATTTGAGACGCCAAACAAACAAGATGGGTTAGGAAGTTCTCCCCATGAGGGAGGTAAATGGAGAACTGCAAGCCAAGATCTACTCTAGTTCTGGTGTGACGAGATGCCTGGGGAGTGAATAAAATATATATTAAAAACACTCATTCATCTTGGGTCGCTATCTTGAAGTGTTTCCTTTAAACAGGTTCCAGCTACCCCAAGGACCGGTAATGAATCCTCCAGAAGTGACCAGCAGCAGAAATAGATATGTCGTAATGTGTATATGTATATATGTTGACACGCAAGCACGCACCAATAAAAACTATTTGTAGCAATGTTAGAATTTGCTAGTTATGGCATTAAGTGAAACCTCAATTTATTGTAGTCAGTGATTTTCAAGAAAATTTTGTTTTAATAGAATATATATATTTTTTTCAAGTTGGTTTCTATTTAACCTATCGTTGCGACCCTAACAGGTACTACCATTCCGGGTCGGAGTGGACCTGGGAGCAATGGCAATTAAAGGGTGGCTCCACACTCCCCAAAACCTGCAAGCTTGGGCCTCACCATCGGATATAGTTTAAGCTCATATCTAGGACCGAGAAGGGTCATTAAGAGTAGAAAGACCAAGGAGAGAACGCTGACCAGACCTTTGCTGGACAAGTGCGAAGAGAACTGGGACCTTGAGGATGCTTATTGACACCCAAATTCCAGTAAAGACTAATGGCCGTTGCCAACGAGAAATCAATGATAAGCGGCTGTTGCGGTAATGCAAATCTATTTGCAAATGTTTTCGAAAGAGGCGGAGAGTACTTGAAATCTGAGGAGGCTTCCAGGGAACACCACGGATTGTTCTCAAGGAGAGACTTTTGATGACCTGTGTGAAAGCTCCTTGTGAGCCAATAATAATAATAATAATAATAATAATAATAATAATAATAATAATAATAATAATAATAAACACATACGTATGCGTAATATAATGGTGGTCATTAAAGACGATTCAAAGAAGTCGGTTAAAAAAGAAAGGAGTGCAGTCAAAGACTCTTGGAGAAGCACAAAGAGATTTATTGATTCCAGTAGGTTTGCAAATTATTTATTCTTCCACAGAATTCATGGTCTTACCGAGAACAAAATTTATGAGTCAGGCAGACAATCTCTGCAAAGAAGACAGGCGCATTGTTATCGCTTGGCATGACCATTATTTGGAGTGAGGGTGTGATGATATCGGGGGGGGGGGGACAAGCCTCGCATTGGCACCAGCAAAACATTAAAATATTAGAATCATGAAAATAACATTGGACAGAAAAAACAAGTGAAGCATGTATGGTCCCCCGTGAGTGCACAGTGAACGAGGCATAAAAAAATGACTACCCCCCCCACCCATTTAGCCCCAAAAGTCCCCAGGGAATGTCAAATCCTGGTGAAAATGGACAAACGGTGCAGTTTTAGGCCTTAACATATGTAAATTTGATTTCTGCACCATGCAAAAAAAAAAAAAAAAAAAGAAATGACCAGTCCATCATTTCCCCCCCCCCCACACCCCCATTTAGCCCCAAAAGTCCCCAAGGCCTTAACATATTTAAATTTGAGTTCAGCACCATGCAAAACTGCTAAATAGACATACACAGAAAATTTTGGACAAATATGGTAAAATAGTCCCAAAAATGGAGTGTTTTTATTAGCCCTAAAAGAGCCCCTGGGGCACACCCAAGAGTTATCACAAAGTATAGACAAACAAAATTATATAGAAATCAGTTTCAACTTTTCAGAAAGTTTTATAAAAACCCAAGGCATCAAGTTTTTTTAATAAGCACAAAAGTCTCAATTTTAGCCATTTTAACCCCAAAGTCACCCCTAGGGGAGGGGGAAGGCAATCGGAGTTTTCCCAGAAAATCCATACTATAACTTTTTTTACTCATATCATGTTTAATGTTTGTGCAAAATTTCAAAAAAAATCCAAGGAGTAGTTACTGAGAAAAGTGCGGACAGACAAACGGATGAACGGACGAAGGGTGAATTTACAGGTCCACCCTCCTTTTTGTGTTTACATGGACTAGCAAAGATAAAGTGATGAGGATGATCATAGGCAACCCCCTCCCCAATTTTTGAGTGGCCTTTGCGTTTAATTTTTTGTTTATTACAGTTTCGTTTGTAAACTTTCCAGAGTGAATAAAAAATAACTCAAAGTGTAGTAACTGTTCTTCAGATGCTGCACTTCATTTTTTTGTTCTCGGTTAATGGAGGAGAAATCCTTAATGACTGAGACATTTTTTTTTTTTTTGTTACTGATCAAAGTGCCCCTTTTGGGGGAGCTAGTTCCCCCCCCTCCCACACACACATTAAAAACCGACCGCATGTCTAACTCTGCCCTCGTGGGGAGGCAAATACCCCCCCCCCAAAAAAATACACTGTTTATACAGCCTGCTCTGTATGATATACGCCCTTCACGCAGACGCACATGGCTTTTTAACGGTGATTAACTCGTCAATAGACAATACTTATCTCCCTCCATCACCCCCTCCTCTCCTCCCCATAACTACCAGAAACTATTTTTCATAGTCTCCCCACCATCACCCCACCATCACCACCCCCCATCTGCGCCCTTTAATAGATAACTGTGGGCAAACACAAAGTCTACGATTTCTTTAACGCAATGGACAGCGTATATCGTTTGGACCAATTATCAAACTCCACTCCCTGCAATTTTTCACGGTGGATCAACACTGGCCCATCATCGCTTGACACCCACGCCCATACCCAAACAATAGCTTAATTTGAAATATTCCTGCGGTCCTTCTGCTTGTGTGGTCGTAAAACTTCTAAAATGCACTTGTGATATTAGGCTGTATAAGGTTGTTAATTTTGTTTTGTTTTTTTC